>NC_136413.1:138617500-139080000 GCF_051521515.1 Lactuca serriola
ATCCGATCTTGGAATACCTTCAGTCCTTGACTGTTTACACCGAACACCAACGTTTTGCCCAAACGTTCCTCCTTTCAGTCATTCTTCACCGAAGCTTCCTATTGAGCTTTCTTTATACTTTCCAAAATAGTCGAGACAACTTCGATTCTCAACGCTCTTGGCCTTCTCTTTTCAAGATTGACTTTCCGACTGAGAGCATCAGCAACAACATTGGCTTTACCGGGGTGGTAAAGTATCTCACAATCGTAGTCCTTGAGTAACTCTAGCCAGCGTCGTTGCCTCATATTTAACTCTTTCTGATTGAAGAGATATTGGAGACTCTTATGATCAGTGAAAAGTTTGCACTTCGTGCCATAGAGGTAATGCCTCCATATTTTCAGAGCGAAAACCACCGCTGCCAACTCCAAATCATGAGTTGGGTAGTTCTTTTCATGCTCTTTCAGCTGTCGAGACGCATATGCTATCACCTTTTCTCGTTGGGTCAAAACACAACCCAATCCAACCCCAGACGCATCGCTATAGACAGTGAAGTCTTCAACTCCATCAGGTAGAGAGAGTATTGGTGCCTCGCATAGCTTCTTCTTTATTTTCTCGAATGCTTCTTTATGCTTATCACTCCAAGCATAAGTAGCTCCTTTGTGGGTCAAAGCTGTTAATGGAGTAGCAATCGAAGAAAAGCCTTGGATAAACCTTCGGTAATATCCGGCTAATCCTAAAAAGCTTCGAATCTCCGTGGGACTTTTCGGTTGTTCCCACTTCATCACAGCTTCGATCTTCGCTGGATCAACCATTATCCCTTCTTGGTTGACCACGTGACCCAAGAACTGGACTTCTCGAATCCAAAAATCACATTTGGAGAACTTTGCATACAGCTTCTCCTTCTTCAAGACTTCTAACACTTCTCGCAAGTGTCTGCCATGCTCCTCCTGGCTTTTCGAGTAAATCAGAATGTTGTCTATGAACACTATCACGGATTTATCAAGGAACGGATTACAAACCCTATTCATTAAATCCATGAATGCTGCCGGAGCATTGGTTAGTCCAAACGACATAACCAAGAACTCATAGTGTCCATATCTAGTTCTGAATGCAGTCTTCTCGATATCTTGCTCTCTTACTTTTAGCTGATGATATCCTGACCTTAGATCGATCTTCGAGAAATAGCTCGAACCTTGCAATTGATCAAATAGGTCATCAATCCTCGGCAACGGATATCTGTTCTTTACTGTTGCCTTGTTCAGCTCTCTGTAATCAATGCACATTCTCATACTTCCATCTTTCTTCTTCACAAATAACGCCGGAGCTCCCCAGGGTGATGAACTAGGTCTAATGAAACCTTTGTCCAATAACTCCTGAAGTTGCATCATTATCTCCTTCATCTCCGTCGGTGCTAATCGGTAAGGTGCTTTTGCTATTGGCGTCGTCCCTGGCAACAAGTGTATTCTAAACTCCACTTGTCTATCAGGCGGTAATCCGGGAAGATCTTCGGGAAATACTTCCGGATAATCACACACCACTGGAATACTCTGCATCACCTTTTTCTCCTTTTTAGCATCGATCACAAATGCTAGATACGACGTACATCCCTTGGTCAAACACTTTCTGGCTTTCATTAGAGAAATGATTCCAGAATTCACTCGGCGTTTGTCCCCATACACCATAAACGAATCTTTCCCGGGCGGGTTTACTTTAACTATCTTCTTCTTGCACAATATCTCGGCGTCATTGGCGCTAAGCCAATCCATTCCCAAAACGATGTCGAAACCATTAAGTTCGATAGGCAATAATTCCTCATGAAACTTATTCCCATTAAGGTCGATTAAGATGTTTTTCATACAATGGCTAATAGGTACAAACTTGCCACTAGCAACTTCGACTAATAAAGCATCATCTAGTCTATTAATAGGCAAAGCTAGTTTTCTACCAAACTCATGCGAAATAAAGGAGTAGTTGGCTCCAGAGTCAAACAAAATTTGAGCAGGTAATTCATTTACGAGAAAGGTACCTGAAGTGACATCAGCTTCATCTTTAGCAGCTTCCAGTGTCATCTGGAATGCTCTCGCCTTCGGCTTTGGCGGAATGTTGGGTCTAGCTGCCTCCTTCTTTTTCGGACAGTCTCTCAAAATGTGCCCCTCTTCATTACAACCAAAACACATCCTTTTGTTGTTCGGACACTCATTGGCAAAATGCCCAATCTTTCCACACTTGTAGCAGGTGACATCCTCACTACACTTCCCGAAGTGCTTTTTCTTACACTTATCACACCATTTCGCTTCGCCTCTTTTTCCTCCAAACTTTTTCGAACCAGATTTCGAAAGTTTGCTTCTCTTACCGGAACCAGACGTTCCCTCAAACTTTCTCTTCTCACCAACCTCAACCTTGTCGGTGGTTCTCCCCATAATCATGTTCTCAACAGACTTGGCAGCCCAGATAGCTGCCTCTAGAGTATGTGCCTGACGTACTGGCACCTCATACTCCCATGGGAGTCCCTTCGCATACCGGTCCACCTTTGTCAGCTCATCTGGAACGATGCGCAAAGAAAACTCCATCTTATCTGTAAAGTTATTAGTGTATTCATCAACTGACATGTTGCCTTTCGTCAATGTCAGAAACTTGTTCTCTAGTTCCAACAGATTTTGAGCCGAGCAGAACTTGTGTTTGAACTGCACCAAGAATTCTACCCATGACAACTGCAGTGGCTCATTAGGGCTTAAAGTCTTCCCTAGAGTGTTCCACCAACGAACGGCTCCACCTCGGAATTGACGCACTGCATAGATAGTCTGCAATTTACCTCTGCAGCCACAAGTCATGAAGGCTAACTCCATTTCGGAGATCCAATCCATAACCCCAATCGGATCCTCCTTTCCGTTGAAGCTCGATGGTTTTCAAGTTAGAAAGTCCTTGTACTTGCATCCCATTCCATCATTCCTTCCATCATGGTCGTTTTGTCTATCTATCGGTGGGTTGGCTTGACCAACAGATCCATTGAAGTTTCCACCTTCCGAGTGCCCTTCATTTAATTCAGGCTCTCCCATACGAATTGACAGTTCTTCACGATTCTGTTGAAGTAACTGCCTAGTCTCCTCCATTTGACGATCCAACATCGTCTGAATCATCAATTATACACCAGCCATTGTTATCGGCTCGGGTGCAGCAGCTACAACAGGTATTTGTTCAATCACTGGTGGTTGATTCCTGTTTTCATCAGCATTTCCTACTCCACTTCTTGTTCTCACCATTTTTGATCTACACATCGAATAATTTCACCTTATTACTCCAAACAATTACATGCTAGTTCTAATATCGTATACATACGCTTAGAATCCTAAACACATAAACCTTCAGATCCGGTTGGCAACAAACCGTAGATCCGAACAAATAATATCATATATGGCAACATATAACATTTAGCACATAAAAGCATTTTAGGCAACTTTCCTAAAATAAACTAGTGCTCGTGTCTAAAATTTATCAGACACACATCTCACAATCTCCACTTAGCATCCTAAGTTTAAGTCTAGAAATCCTACAAATTCCTATTTCGCTTAAACTAATGCTCTGATACCAACTGTGACATCCCCAAAAATCTCGGCCAGAAAAGACCAATTTCATTTATTCTTTTTAAACATTTTCAGAGTAAATTCTTTTAGTTTTAAAAGAGATGCGGAATTTGTTCCCAAAAACAAAACATGATAAAATAGATATTTATCAAAAACATTTCATAAAGAAATATGATTTCATTTCATAATCAAAAGTCGGGATGTCATGTTCCGATACAGATCATAAAGCATAAACGATAGCATTACAAGTCATTCAACAAATATATACATATACAGACTTGCAAACAAAACAACTTGATGATTCGCCCATCTTAAGCTCTTGCGCCACTTCCTGTAAAACAAATCAACTGAGTGGGTCAGGCTTGGGAGCCTGGTGAGCATATAGGGTTTTCAACCCACAATAAATAATTATATTTAATATCCACCAACCAACAATAACCCAATTACCCATTCCCGTTATTCTCACTTTATGTCCCTAAAATAACTAACACAAGGGACCTAGTCTAAGAATATTTCATCGGGGCGACTACACATGCTTCGGGGGTTCCTCAGCAATATAAGTCAAATAAGGCAACCATGGTAGGGGGGGGGGATGGAATACATCGAATGAACACCCAAGTTCATCAACACCTACATGTTATGAGCCTGCTAGCGTTCCATTGGACTGTCTAGAAAAGTCCGTGGTCGTCATCTAAATTCCGCTAGATGACTGGATCAAAACAACATCGAGGCCTCTCATCTGTTTATTACACACCAACTATCTACCCATGTTCTACCCAACATATTAGTAGATAAAATATACATTTTTATACATTGTTTAAAAACCTGTATAGCATGCTTTAATCAATACATATTCCACATAACAGATGAGGCATACACACATAACACATATTTCATAGAGAATATATCAGATCTATGAGATAGAAGGGAGTGAATATACACTCACACATATAACAACACAATATATACACGTAGCACGTATTTTATATAATATACTTCATAATATTGCGTTGGAATGAAAATAACTACACACTCACATCCCATATTCTTAAATACGTTTAACGATTACTTGTATAATATCGCGTATTGAAAAGGGACTATACACTCACTTGATCAGAAGATGATCGAGCAGCACTACAGCTTACAGAAGAGGTGTTTCTCCGTAGATCTGGAAGATCTTCACAAAAACCGGGCTCCTCGCGGGCAGGGCTTCGGCTCGGGAATAACGCTCTTCGGGATCCTCGGGGCTTCGGATCTTACTTCGGGGCTCGGGAATATTACCGGGGCTTCGGGATATAAACGGCACACAAAACGAGGCAAAACTTAGAGAGAAGGAAGAGTTTGAACAAGAGAAAATGGCTGAATTCGAGTTCTATTTATAGGCTGAGGGTCTGGGATTATGCGGGGCGTAATCTCAAGTTACGCGGGGCGTACTCAGTACATGGGGCGTACTCGGGTTACGTGGGGTGTACTTTGACGTCACTACGTGCGTCGACTGGTGGCACTCGAGTATCGGTCAGGCAAGTTGCATCCGACTGAGTACGCGGGGCGTAATTGACTCGTTGAACTTCTAAATTGCGTAACTTTCGCATACGAGCTCCGTTTTCGACGTTCTTTATATCCACGCGAAGGTCAGACCATACTCTACAACTTTCGTTTAGACTCCGTCGGCTAATTTTGATGTCTATTTTTATTATTTATTTTTAGAAGGACGGGACAGAAAAACTTCGTTATAAATTCATAACTTCTTCGTCTGTCGTCCGTTCTCGCCTAACTTTTCATCGTTTCGGTACTAACAACGAGATCTTCGATTCTCATTTAGATTGTTTCGGCTAAAAACCGCTCGATCTCAAATCGAGTATCCGGGCTGCATACTGCCACGTCGAAACTTCAGAAAATCATAACTTCCTCATACGAAGTCAGATTTGGGCGTTCCTTTTATGCACGCTCTCGGTTTAACGAAATCTACGACTTTCTTTTAGATCGCTAAGGCTAAATATCGCTCTATCTTAAATTCATATTTTACGTCACTCGGCGTCGTGCCGGTTCTGTCTCGAAACTTCGACAGGTCATAACTTCTTCGTTATAATTCGGATTTTGGCATTCCTTATATCACCGGAATCCTTGTTTCAACCACTACAACTTTATGCAAAGATGTCGGGCTTATCTCACACTTTAATTTTGACGCTTATTTTATTCTTAATTTATTAAATTATAAAAATTAAGAAAATACACACATAAATCACATAATTCAAATAATTCACAAATAATACATTCTTATTATTTCAAGTTGGGGTTACAAAGGTTAACCTAGACTATTACATTGCTAAAAAAATGGCAAGCCCAGAAACACGGGCGTTACATTAATAGTTCGACGGACTTCCCGAAATTGACCGCTAGCTACAACGAGCTCCTTGACCAATAACTTCCTATCACGAAGACAACTCATGTATTTCCGAGCACATATATCTGATGGCAACTTGATCTCCACCCTCATCTCGAACCAGAGTCTTGCATACCCGAACCGTGGATCCGTGAAACCCATTCTTCTAGATCCATCAACTTAAATAGATCGTTGATCTTCCAAGTAGCATATCCAGTTCTCCCCTACTTGGGTTCAAACTATCAACAACTGACATTGCAAAAAACTACACTTTAAACCGGCTCAACCAGATACATACCATCCCTGACTCTTGGAATGTATAACACAAAGCAAGATGATCTTCCAAATAAAGACCCAGCAAATCAAAGACATTCCTAATTTTGGATGGCGACCTCGGAAACTTTCCATTCATAACAGCCTCTATCTTCAAGAATCCCATGAAAATGCACAAGTAATAACTTTGATAGCCCATTCATAGCACTGATTCTCCATCTAAGAACAATTAGACTACCACACACTTCGCCTTTGAATCCCTGACCTTCACTCCATTGTGGGACTCAATAATAAAAACATGAGGCATCATCTCATAGTCGAGATACAACATAGACAACAAAAGTTTTTTCCGATTCACTTCTCATGATCATGTGGAACAACCTACCAGAACACACTCTACTGGGCTCAAGGAAGGCATACCCCTGGTCCTCATCTTGTACAATCTCCATGGAAATGAATATCTTTCAACATATGAAATTTTATCGAGGAGATCAAACCATAAGAATCCTCTCGTTCATTTCAACATTTATCATGGACTCCACTACCATCCAGTTTCCCCGACTAGGTCGTTCTCCTATCTCTGCAATTATATGCTCTCTCTCTCTCTCCCTCTCTCTCTCTCTCTCTCCCAACATAGGAAATTGGAAGAACAAAATCCTCATCATAGAAAATGATTTCATAAGCCATCGGTCGATCACTCAACCTCAAGACTGTAATCCTCAAGCAGCTCATCCCAACCGCTCCCTCCTTGAGTCCCACGAATAAGTTTGACACTACCTCAAGTAGGGCCCCTAAGACCTCGAAATCAACTACTCATCTAGGTCTGCACCATACAACCCCAACTGACATGGTCATTATGGCGCAAACAATCACCAGACCCGTCTTCTTCCCGGATAGCCATAACCAAAAAGCTGATAATACCCACAGTGTTGCAATAGATTCATGGTGCCAAACCATGTTCCTACCTTCAACCCGATCCTTCGAGTTTTTGGGACTTTCCTTGATCAAAGTACGGATCCTGTCCTTCTAGGAGTACGGGCCCAATACTACCTTCCACACCTATCCGTACATTCCTCAGAATTTACCCGAATTCTCTAAGTCATTTCCTCATAATGATATCCTCTAATATCGGCTAAACAACGCACCACTTATACTAAAGGGCTTCCTAGGCTCTCCTAGGATTACCACCTCACCCTACCATCAGCTGCTGACGGACCTCTATTAATGTCAGCTAACTACTTCACGAATATAATTACATGCAAAAGAGTTTTGATAATCCGTTGACCAAAAGACCCAACCTTACAACGGTTAGACTCAAGTGAGAGCTACGCAATAAGGCTAAGTCAACCACTCTAACATTATTTAACCCTCACTGTATGTAACTTTACATATTGATGGGATAACTAACTTTCATCAAAATATGAGTCCTACAAAGCACAAAGCACGCATAATTTAAGTGTCTAGAACTAAAAGTGTTACATAAACAGGAAGTCCTACCTCAGAAGCTCCTAAAGATCTCTAGTCACTATCATGCATCACTACCAGTTCACACAACAGGAATTAGGTATCTTCTCTAATCAGACATCCTACTTTGCAACACGGAGCAACTCCTTAACACTAATCTAGCATGTAATTCTCATATACTCATATCAAACATTAAGCATAAAACACTTACAAATATTTTGCAAAATACCTACTTGACCACGGCTGATTGCACGCATCACACCCTCTTTTATTTTAAAAACCTTTTTAGAAAATCATTTACTTATAGAAGATTTTACCAATTCCTCAGTTTAAGTTTAGGCACGCTCGAGAGTACTCCTAAATAACTCAAACCAAGGCTCTGATACCAACTTGTAACCCCCTAAATTTCAACCCAAAATTTTCAATTAAAATTTAAGTGTTTATTCAAATCACAACTACAAAATCTTAAATAGGACCATTTGGTCTTGAAACATTTATCAAAGTATCATCAAAAGTTTTCACGTGCACAAGTCTCCCATGGATGCGGTGCAATCGAGTCGTGCCCCTCCTTTATAAGAAAACCTGAAAACATTTAAACCAAAATTGTAAGCACAAAGCTTAGTGAGCTCCTTAAAATACCACACACAACACAACACAAATAAACAACTATGGGTTATCAGCAACCCTAGAGACTACCCGAAGTCTCAGTGGACAAAATAACATGCCCTGTGGGTTATTAGCAACCCTAGAGACTAATCGAAGTCACAACACACATAGTATCACATATCATAGTAACAACAACAAGACCCAGCTAGTCAGCATGTATATACTACCATGCAGGCAAGCATACAAGAGTTACAAGCACATAAAATGTCCTAGATACACAATTTAGTGGGCCTTCATTGGTTCCTTCGAGCCACAAGCACAGTAAGAAGACTCACCTGAATCAAAGAACTTTGAAACACTACGATACGATCCCTTTTTATGCACTACTTTGACTCGCGAATCCACGAACAACACAACTAGATAAAATCTTAATTAATAGCCCAAAATCCTCAAGCTTTACCCATGGTCAAACTTGGTTAAAAGTTAATGGTCAATAAAAGTCAAAGTTTAGGCTGAGTACTCCCAGCGTACTTAGCTCGTATGCATGGCTTACTCACCATCCAGAATTCGGACCCCATACGAGTACACACAACGTACTCAAAGGTACACTCAGCGTACTCAGTTAGATGGAACTTTTCCATTAAGTGCTTATTCTTTTAAGTCCTTTCATCCAATACTCGTATCTATTCCCACAACATCGTTCTAAGTCATAAGTTTCCACCTTTATTAGTTTCCATGTCCAGAACAGGTCCAACAACCAAAACGTTAACTTATGAATCCATTAATACATGATAACACTTGCATGGAAGGAATAAAAGGAAAAAGATCACATTTTAATGGATACTAATAGCCCCATAATGGATAAATTTTCCAACTTTATCCATTAGATAGGTCTAAACCACCTAAATCTAGTTTTTAAGTCTCAAAAGGACTAAAAGAGCATCTCTTTCAACTTAATCCATTAAGTCTAAGTCTCCAACCTTTTGATCTGAATCAATATGATGTTTATGTGGATAAAGTTTCCAAATTTATCCATAACAAGTTCACAAACTTTCAAGATCTAAATTTTATGAACTAAAGTGAACAAATGCTCATAACACCCAAGACTAGCTAGATCTATCAAATTCTTGATCAACATTCAACATTTATACCTTTAGAAGAAAGATCAAGGTTAACAAAGTTGGGATCTACAAGCTCCAATACCACCAACACTTCACCAATGAGCTCCTTTTTCTCCAAAATGTACTAAGAACACTCCAAAGCGCTCAAGATCAACTTCTTTTGCTCAAAAGGCTCAAATTAGGGTTAGGGTTTGTTGGATTAATGTCTAAGTCCATAACTATAATTGGTAAGACTTGACCCGACCCGGCATGGTCCATTTGGGTTGCATGGCATCATGCACTTGGATAAACTAAAATGAGAGAAATAACACTTAAGGTTTATTAATATATTATAAGTTCTAATATATTAATAAGATTATTTAATTAGTATTGATCAATAATTAATTTAGAATTCATTATGTGATAAAAGAAGACTAATTAAATATATGGGTTGATTGTGTAAATCATCCATACTTATATAGTGGGCTAATTCTCCATGGATTATCAAGTTGGGCTAAAACCCATTGGATGCTCCAAGGATGCTCCATGGTGTATTTGAACCCATGGATCCATGGAAATGGATAAGCCATGACAATTAGGGTTTACCCTAACTGTAACACACTATATAATTATCTTTTTTCTTGGGAAAATTGGCGACTAGGAAATGCATGGAGGGCAAGCTGATTCTTGAAGTGTTCTAATTTCTCTCTAAGTTATTCGAAGTGCTTATGGTGTTGTGTGAACCATTTGAGGTGTCACACTTGGGCCACTAGGCACTCAAGCTTCATGAAGACAAGCACCAACAAAAGGTATGTTATTCTAACTTGTGTTATTCAAAGTTTTGTATGCTAGAATAGAACAATACCTTGGAAAGTTGATATTAGCATGTATAATAGAGAAAACATAGATCCAAGGTATTTAGGGTTGCATGTACACTTAGGAGTGTTAGATTGCTCAAATCCCAACAGTGGTATCAGAGCCTAAGCTTGTTTTCTTGTTGTACTTGCTTAAACTGCTTAAAAATCGAATTTTGGTGTTGTCTGCCCAGCAGAGTCGCCGAGTCCATGAAGGGACTCGACGAGTCCAAGGCAAAATGCATCCAACTCGCCGCGTTTGTTCATGCACTCAACGAGTTGGACCCCCAGACAACATATTTTCGAGTTTTGGTGCTGGAATTGGTCTAGAATCATTACCTTTGACTGTTTTGGGCTTATAAAACTTGTTTTGAATGTGGTAATGATTATGTTAAACCAATTTCAATGCTATAATAAAGTTTCAAGTTTATATGTATTCATGTTATTCTTGAAAATTGTTGATTATGAATGATCATGCTTATGAGTTTTGCTAGATCATAGGAATTGTGTGCAAATTGTTTGTCGATATAATTCATAATCTTGTTGAAAATTGTATGCAGTTCATAACTTGTCCTCAAGTTATGAATTTTCAAGAATTTTATGTTTCCTTGATTTATGAGTTAGTTTAGATTGATAATGAAAAAAATTATGTTTTAGTTGTTTTCAATCCATATTAGTCTAAAAGAAGTTCATAAAATATGTTTTTGTAACTTGTCTTTAAATTATGTGAAAAGTCATATTTATGAATCTTAAAAACTCATAAAAGTTTTGTAGGTTACATAAAATGTAAGAGTTTTTTCCATTAAATAGTTTAATGACTCCATAACTTGTCCTCAAGTTATGGATGTTGAAGAGACACTTCTTTAAAGTGTTTTTTTAGAATAAGGGGTTACATTAAAATGAAGAGTCTTCATTTTAATGAACCATTAAAATCATAAGTTATGATTTAAAGAGTCTTGAAATAGTTTCAAAACTTGCCCTCAAGTTTTGGAATTTGAAAAGTTACTCCTCATGTATACTTCAATTCCAAATTGAACATTGAAAATTTAAAAAAAGGTTTAAAATTCAACCCATATACTATTATTATAATTTTAATTATATAGATATGTATAAGAGGAAGTCAATCTTACCGTTAGTAGGCCTCATTCATGAAGCCGGTCTATAAGGGGGGTATAAGGTTACTGCCTATAAAATGGCAGTTTAATGGGTGTCCACTCTCACCCACCGCTTCCTTGACTGGTGGAGGGTCGTTAGCCGAACGGGTAAGAGTGGACTATAATTCTCCCTTCATTGAAAGTATAATGAAAAATACTAAGTAACTAAACACTTATAAATTCCCAATCTTAGTTACTTAGGAAAATGTGAAAAGGTGCTGGCCCATATAATTACACTTTGTACCTTACCAAGTCGTTAGTGGAGCGTGTGTGGTTAACCGGCACACTAACATGGACTTGTAAGAGTGGCAAAGGGTAACTTGACTTTATTATTGACCGGTGGAGTGTGTGTGGTTAACCGGCACATCGATTAGATAATATTGTTAAGGGTACCAAGTCAATTTGTATGGTTATTCACACCTTGTTTGTGATCCTCGGCATCCCAGTCACAAATTTGAGAGGGCACAATGGAGATTCAAACATTCCATTGAAAAGTTCCATGTATCTCAAAAGATCTAGGAGTTTCAAAACCAATAAAACCTAATAATAAAATATTTCGTTTTCATGGTGGAAATTGGTAAATCGTCATTTACCTACCTTCAACTATTTTATAATTTGGATTACGGCATCCCTCTTCCAGTTATAAATAGGTTGTATGGTCCTAGCCTTAATATTTCATATTGGGTGTTATATTAAGTACTTTAAATCAACTAACTTGAATTTCTGCCATTATAGATGTCTAGTTTAGACAGCTATGGTCTTCCCAAATCTTTAGGAACAAGCTTCCTAATGAAGATGATATCCCAAATGGCAATCAAGGTGAAAGATCAATCCCTTTGTTAGGCATTTGTGGGACTAGAAATCATACTTCACATCATCCACCTCCTCCAATAAATCTCCCTATCCCACAAGTTTTAAGACTTGATAAGTTCTAAGTCACTCAATCCCTATTGGCAAGCAAAGTCTATATGTGCTTAGATCTTGGGGTTTAAGCCACATATTGACAAGTCGGGAGAGTCGGGTGTCGAAGTCTCGAGGTAGCTGGCTGCTAACTTGGTTCTTCAATCACTCCCTGATGACAGGTCGTGACAAGACCCTTAATGATCTTACCTATTTGCTTGATGATGCTAAATCAGCAGTGATTTGGAGCAATAGTAAAGCAAATTAGATTAGAAGATCTACTTTCCAAACCTATTTGGACATTGAAAATGGTGACATTGGAGGTCCAGGAAAAACTTTCTCTTCCCAATGGAAAGGGATCGGCCATAGTCAACTCGGTTAACCAAATGGTAAAGAGAAAGGTTAGGTCTGTGATAGTCCCATGTACCGTTTCCAAAGAGTCCAAAAGATTCTGTTGCCAAAGGAAAGACATTGGTTGCGAAGCTGCTAAATTTACCTGAAACATCTTAAGGATGGTAAAGTCAATAATTTTGACTCTACTTCAGGTAAAGTCCATTGTCTAACTCTATTAAGTTTCTATTCTGAGAGTCTTATTGCATAATGTGACGAGGTCACATGTTGATGTTTTAAGAATCAAAGAAAAGGTGAAGAAACTTAAAGGAAGTATATGCTGATTCTGATCGCGAAGATGGATTTCGATCGCATGGTTCGGTGATCAGAATTTTGAGTTGTTACTTAAGAGTTATGATATATTGCTTAGGAATAGATAACAACAAGTTTTCCATATGGATTGTAAGGATAAATTTTTCCGCAAAGTTTTAAAATAAAAGAAAAATGGTTTTGATTTTATTTATTTTAAGTATCCTTACAATGGCATTTGTGAAAAATTGTTGATTATGTGATTCCATTGATAAGCAATATGGGTAAATGGATTTGATTCTTTCATTAGTGGAAGTGTCCTAATTTACCAAATAAGGAAAGATTCTCATCACCCAAGTTTCAGATGGATAGAAACTTGGAATCATGCAACTTGTATTGTATGATCATGAGATTTTTTTATATATTTGGCAAATTAAGTCTAATTCCTTATTCACATGTATATGTGAATCAAGTGAAGGACAAAGGGATCGGGTACACTTGGGTGTGCGCTTATCAGGTCCACCACAAAGTTGATATGATTATTCATTATGATTTACTAAAGTTTAGTAAATATGGTTATACTTACAAGTTTAAGTATAGTTCTGGATCATTGGAGAAGTTTCAATGATAGACATAATGAGTAAGAAGAATCAAATAAGGCAGAAAGATAAAAGTTTCTCTAATCTGAAGAGATGGAAGAGTACTTGAGTATCTTGTTTTATGATTATCTCAGTGATTATGAAACCATGTCACAATTGATCCTCTAAGGACACCTTAGGTCATTTTGTTTGGCTAAGGAGAGGAATCATTGGATTGTTGAAATGGTTAGATCAAAAGATAAATTATACTTCGTTCCAAAATTAAATCTTGGAGTCATACTCCAAGATTAAGCCTTGAGTGACATAATCTTAAGAAAGGTTTAAAACACTTGTTAAATGTAGAGTAAAATGTGTTCTTACTCTTGTACATTTGAAATTGGTAAGTTGTGATGTTTTGGATAAAACAAAGACCAACTAAGACCAATTGTGAGAAGTGTTTAACTTGATAAGAATCTGCACTAACTCTTTAATATTCGTTTTTGTCAAGGAATGGTTCTTGACAAAGAGAATCTTATATGTCAAGAGGTCAGTGGGAGTCTTAAAAGGATCTTAAGATAGATTTAAGAACTAATCAAGAGATTTTTAAACACTAGACCACGACTTGAGGTTTGTAACCTATCGTGTTGACATATTCTGTGCCCATTCCAGTTAAAGTTGGTTTTGCATTGGAGTTCTGAGACTTCTCAACTAGTTGCATAACAACTTGGAAGCAATGGCAGGCCCTTGTGCTTCCAGGTGGCAAGAAACTAAGACTGCACAAGTTCAGTCCATATGAATTTGGATTTGTCATTAACCTTTTCGTGTGATTATGGTTATGTCAAATTCACATGGATAGGAACACATACACCATCAAAATCTAAGTGTCATAAGGTTTCTCTCTGATTCATGAAAATGATAGTGAGGAAACTCTTTCACTAAGTAGATTTAAGTGGATAGCAAGTGTGAAGTTTGCATTCTCATGTCGTTAGTGGAGCGTGTGTGGTTAACCGGCACACTAACTAATGAGAATGGCAAAGGTTTAGACTCACATGTGAGCTATCTAAGGAAAGGTTTAGACTCCAGGTGTATGACTTGATAAAGTCTTATCAAGGCAATCTAGTATCAGAAATCTGACTGATTTCTAGGTACATGTCAAAGCTAGTGGGAGCATAAAGTGTTATGCTAGTTAGATAATAATCATTATGCTAGTGGGAGCATGATGATTATGTTGCAAGTTAGCAATGTTAATTATAGAAAACAAAAGTTTCAACTCGCTTCGAAAAGGTTGTTTTACTATAATTAAGGGAGAGAAATTTATACTTCATTCCAATTCTACAAGCTTAGATTGAGATTTTAATCAACTTTAGTCAAGAATATATATGAATGTTATGTTGGAATGGTTCCACATAAGAAATTTCTATATATGTTGCTTTCTCAAAATTCGATTATGATTACGACATCCCTCTTCATAGTTCGAATTATGAGAACATGGCAAATAAAAATTTTATAGCATGAATCGTATCCCATATGCTTCGGATATAGGATCGATTGCATGTGTTATAATATCCATCCATTCTAAATTTTCCTAATGCTTAGGGCGTTAAGAAGGGAAAAGGGATTAGAACTGGATATGACTAAGATGATTAAGCAATTGTCGAGAACAATTTGGGGTTTTCCAAAGTTTGGTTACTCATGGACAATTGGAAGTATAGAGTAAGGATCATATTGACATATTTTGGAAAGAGGCAACTCTTGTCAAAAGTGATGGTCAAGATGGGAATATGGAATTGTTTCCATAGGTGGAAGTTATTCTTTGAATCTGTGTAAGATTAAAGAACTTAATGCAGAGAAGGATGTTCAAAGGAATGTACTTTGAATTTGAGACTTCATCTCCATGGAATTGCTTTCCATTGGAATACTTTGTAATGTTTGTTGCCAAGTATTTGTGACTTGTGTGAATATCATTACAAGAGGATCATTGCATAGATTACGGTAAATGACAAGAACTTGGTATTCTTACATTTACAATAAGGATTGGGATTGTGAAATGAGAATCATTGAAGTCATGTTCAATTGATATACATTTCACAAAGAGATGACCATATGTAAACATAGTGTGCATACTTGGATTATGACATAGCTATTGTTTAGAGAAACATATACGCATGCTTGGAGCATGGCATCACTACTGTTTCAATTCAAGTATTAAGTTGATTAATCGAAACATAAATAATGAGTGATCAATATGGTGCTTAGATAAAAGGTGTTTTATTTACGCTCAAAGTGTTGAGGCCATATAGGACTAGTATTATTTTGTGTTTCACTTTGCATGTTTTGACTTCCAGAACAACTAGGTCATTCTCCTGAATGACCAAGTTATTCAAAGCATCCACAATCGGTCATATGTTGGAAGTAGATATGAATCAAGACTGTCGTGAATTTGGCTTGTATGATTTGTCTAACGTGCTTTAGACAATGCAATAGTTGCTACAACATTCATGAGTACTCATAAGGGCTGAGTATTGGATTTAGCCCACGCTCATTTGGATTCACTTCATGGATTTCATCAAGAGTGAATCATGAGACGATAATCTCTTATATTCTTCAAACCTAGAGATATGAGTTGTTGCCTATGAGTTGGTTATACATTGATTGTACGAAAACGCATTGGTAACTCGATGCTATAAAACGTGCAATTGTGTATGATTCAACAAGTAGTCAGTACAAGCATATGAGTCGAAGTTTATCCATTCCTTTTACCCTCAAAGGGATAAAAGCGATATCTGTGGGCCCCTCGATGATTTAGTGATGACAAAAGTAAGTGCTCGGCCGGGCCTGGACTGATTTGATTTGTTCATTTAGTCATTCGTCATAAATCAGAAATCGGGAAACAACAAATGGACAAAGAGAATGATTATAATCCATGTATTAGTCCATATGATATCTAGAACGGAGGAATATATGATCACTTATCTAATGGACAAGTCATTGACAGAGGTCAGAGTTCATCGACAAGGTCATAGATCGACAGAAGGTTTTGAGAGCTATGATTGCTAGTCGGGTTCTGAAGTCATACTTGCAATAATAGTTTTAGACTTATCCAAGTGGGAGACTGTTGGATTAATGTCTAAGTCCATAACTATAATTGATAAGACTTGACCCGACCCGACATGGTCCATTTGGGTTGCATGGCATCATGCACTTGGATAGACTAAAATGAGAGAAATAACACTTAAGGTTTATTAATATATTATAAGTTCTAATATATTAATAAGATTATTTAATTAGTATTGATCAATAATTAATTTAGAATTAATTATGTGATCAAAAGAAGACTAATTAAATATATGGGTTGATTGTGTAAATCATCAATACTTATATAGTGGGCTAATGCTCCATGGATTATCAAGTTGGGCTAAAACCCATTGGATGCTCCATGGTGTATTTGAACCCATGGATCCATGGAAATGGATAAGCCATGATAATTAGGGTTTACCCTAATTGTAACACACTATATAATAATCTTTTTTTCTTGGGAAAATTGGAGACTAGGAAATGCATGGAGGGCAAGCCGATTCTTGAAGTGTTCTAATTTCTCTCTAAGTTATTCCAAGTGCTTATGGTGTTGTGTGAACCATTTGAGGTGTCACACTTGGGGCACTAGGCACTCAAGCTACATGAAGACAAGCACCAACAAAAGGTATGTTATTCTAACTTGTGTTATTCAAAGTTTTGTATGCTAGAATAGAACAATACCTTGGAAAGTTGATATTTGCATGTATAATAGAGAAAACATAGATCCAAGGTATTTAGGGTTGCATGTACACTTAGGAGTGTTAGATTGCTCAAATCCCAGCAGGGTTTTCATAGGAGGGTGTTGGAGAGGTGGAACCTGGGAATGGAATGGGTTTCGGGAAGTTAAGGAGTTTAAATAGGGATCAATCCACAAAAATAGGGTTAAGCCACTAATTCGATACACCCAGCGTACTCAGGGATGTCATAGTAAACCTAATGTACTTCTCCGTATGCCCAAAGTATGCGGCTTAACCCAAAACCTTCCTATCTTCAAACGGTCAATACTTCTTCATTTCAACTCTGATTTTGACGATCTTTTTATCCACGAAAAGGTACTAAGGGTCTCTACAACCCAATCTAATAACTTTTGACTTAAAAGACATCAAACTGAAATCTTTAATTCATAAAAGAAGTCTGAAACAACACTTTTCCCATTTTACCCTTTGATTCTAAAGCACAAACAGAACTCTTGGATCACATAATCTACACTACCCACTTCCAAATGGGTCTAAACCTCTATTTCCTAAAGCCTGAAGCCTTATGATTCTTGATCTTCGGGTCACGGCCCTAAGTTATGAAACAAATCGAAACTGCGTGTTACACATTTTCATGAGCCTTCCAGATATTGTAATGATTCGAGAGTGAATAACCTTTAAATTTTCCTGTGTTTTTATCATCAAACTTATGTTCGTCCATTATTTTCTCAATCCCATGAGAAATGTCAAATTGTACTTTAGTGATGAACGTGTAACTCCATATCTAGATCATTTGAAGATCAACTCATTCAGTCGATCATAAAATGAGTCGATTGATTTACCTTCTTTCTTCTTGAAATCACCCAATTCCAACAAACATTGTGTTACAAAACTCTTCTTCAACTTCTCATTACCCTGATACTTTTACTTCAGAGTGTCCCAAATTTGATTTGGAGTTACACATCCTCGTACATAATTGTAAACTACTGATCAAAGAGCACTATATAATTCACGCATACATTTCTTATCATTTTCCGTTATCTTGTTTCCTCTTGTGATCATGTCCTCAGAAGTTGCAGATGTACCAACCATGACTAACATCCTTATACTAAATGCTCCTTTGTTGATAGATCTCATCAGATCTTCATCAATACCATTCAAGTAATCCTCCATCCTGTCAGCCCATTGTTCGTAGTACTCTGGTATCAACATAGGAATTTTTGTTGCAGATCCAAGCAGAAGAGAGAAATTAGTCATCATATGCATGTTGAAGTTCACCATTGTTGTACAGATTTAGAAGAAAGAAACTTCTGAATCGAAGATAAATCAAAGAAAGATCAACAATAAATCAATCATAGATCAATCGATTTATTACATAAAACGTAGAACTGATATAAATCAATCGATCGACATAAGTTCCATTTTCAATCTGTGGTATATTTTGAATCGGAACAATAAATTCAAAAAAGATGAAAAATACGAGAAAACTTCAACTAATATGAATCTTGCTCTAATACCAATTGAAGTGTGTTCCAATTGATGAATTTTGTAATCTATTCAGAAAAGTAAAAAAAGACACAAGATCTAAATAAGATCTGATTGGCTCAATATATTGTCTAAAGAATATATAGAGAGAGAGTACAAAATTTGGTCTGAATATCGAATACTTACTCTAACTGTACGTACTTATCATATTTATAGGATACAACATACTCAAAAAGTACAAGGACCAAACGTAACATACCAAAACATACAATGCCTTGTAAATAGATACTATGTCGAAATTAAAACTACTTTCGACTCTCACTAAATAACACCAACTCTACATGATTTATAAAATGCCCGAACGGATTCATGGTGCCAAACCATGTTCCTACCTTCAATAAGCTCCTTCGAATTTTTGGGACTTTCCTTGAATCAAGTATGGCTCTTGTGCTTCTAGTAGTACAAGCCTAATATTACCTTCCACACCTATCCATACTTTCCTCAGAATCATCTCGAATCCTCTAAGTCACTTCCTCATAATGATACCCTCAAAATCTGCAAAACAACACACCACTCGCATTAAAGCACTTCCTAGGCTCTCCTAGGATTACCACCTCACCCTGCAATTAGTTGTCGAAGGACCTCTACAAATGTCAGTTAAATACTTCACAAATACAGTTACATGCAACAAAGCTTAGATAATCCTTCGACTAAAAGACCCAACCCTACAACAGTTAGACGTAAACGAGAGTTGCACAATAAGGCCAAATCAACCACTCTAAGATTATTTAACCCTCACTGCATGTAACTTAACATATTCATGAGATAACTAACTTACATCAATATGAGTGCTACAAAGCACAAAGTAAGCAGTGTTCGAGCATCTAGAACTAAATCGTTACATAAATAGGCAACCCTACCTCATAAGCTCCTGAAGATCTCTAGTCACCAGCGTACATCACTACCAGCTCACAAACCAGGCATAATGCATCTTTTGTAATAAAAAAAACCTACCATGCAACACTGAGCAGATCCTTAGCCCTAATCTAGCAAACAATTCTCATATAATCATATAACACATATGGCTATTTCAGGAAATACTTACCTGAGCTCGGCTGATTGCATGCATCGCACCCCATTTTATTTTAAAAACCTTATTAGAAAATCATTTTATTATATAAAATTTTAACAATTCCTTAGTTTGAGTTCAAGCACGCTCGAGACTATGCCTGAATCCCCCAAACCAAGGCTGTGATACCAACTTCGAACGCCCCAAATTTCAACCCAAAATTTTCAAATAAAATTTAAGTGTTTATTCAAATCACAACTACAAAATCATAAATATGACAATTTAGTCTTAAAACATTTATCACAGTATCATCAAATTTATCAAGTGCACAAGTCTCCCACTGATGTGATGCAATCGAGTCGTGCTGATCGTTTGTTGTAAGTAAACCTAAAAACATTTAAACCACAAATTGTAAGTACAAAGCTTAGTGAGTTCCTCAAAATACCACACACAACACAACACAAATAAACAACTATGGGTTATCAGCAACCGTGGAGACTGCCTGAAGTCTCAGTGGGCAAACAACATGTCATGTGGGTTATCAACAACCCTGGAGACTACTCGATGTCACAACACACATAGTATCACATATCACAATAACAACAAAAAGACCCAACTGGTCAGCATGTATATATTACCATGCAAGCAAGCATACAAGAGTTACAAGCATAGAAAACATCCTACACATACAATTTAGTGGGCCAACATTGGTGCCTTCGACTCACGAGCATAGTGAGAAGACTCACCTGAACCGAAGAACTCTGAAACACTATGATACGATCCCTTTTATGTAGTTCTTGCACCCGCGAATCCTGTAACACCAGATCCAGATAAAATCTTAATTAATAGCCCAAAATCCTCAAGTTTGACCCATGGTCAAACTTGGTCAAAATTCAACGGTCAAAAAAAGTCAAACTTCATGTTGAGTACGCCAAACATACTCAGCTCATACACATGGCATACTCACCATCCTGAATCGGGACCCCATACAAGTACATGCTGCGTTCTGAAATGTATGCCCAACATACTCGGTCAGATGGAACATTTCCATTAATTTCTTATTCTCTTAATTCCTTTCATCCAACAGTCGTATCAAGTCCCACAATTTCATTCTAACCTTTATGAATTTCCATGTCTAGAAAAGGTCCAAAATCCAGAACCTCAATTTATTAATCCTGTAAGATATCTTGACACTTGCATGGAAGTAATAAAAGGAAGAAAATCACATTTTTAAGGATCCTAATAGCTCCACAATGAATAAAATTTGCAACTTTATTTATTAGATAGGTCTAAACTACCAAGGTCTAGTTTTTAAGTCTCAAAGGGACCAAAAAAGCATCTCTGTAAACTTAATCGAGTTACTCCAAGTCTCCAACTTTTAGACCTGAATCAATATGATGTTTAGATGTATAAAATTTCCAAATTTGTGTATAACAAGGTCACAAACTTTCAATATCTAAACTTTATGCACTAAAGTGAGCAAAAACACATAACACCCAAGACTAGGTAGATCTATCACATACATCGTCAAGATTAAAACTTTATACCTCTAGAAGAACAATCAATGTGAACAAAGTCTGGATTGACAAGTCCAATGCAACCCACACTTCTCCAAAGAGATCCTTCATCTCCAAGATGTACTAAGAACACTCCAAAGAACTCAATATCACCTTCTTTTGCTCAAAATGCTCAAACTAGGGTTAGGGTTTTCGTGGGAGGATGTTGGAGAGCTGGAGGGTTGGAATGGAATGGGTTTGGGGATGCTAAGGAGGTTAAATAGTGCTCAAAAGGCTCCTTGTATGCCCAACGTACTCAGGGATTCCCTAGGAAACCCATCGTACTTCCCCATATAGCCAACATATGCAACTTAACCCAAAACCGTCCTAACTTCAAACGGTCATAACTTCATCGTTTCAACTCCGATTTCGATGATATTTCTATCCACGGAAAGGTATTGAGGAGATTTACAACCAAATCTAATTACCTTCGAATTAAAACACATCGAACCGAAATCCTTAATTCCTAAAATATGTTTGAAACACCACTTTTCCCATTTTACTCTTTGATTCCAAAGCACAAACCGAACTCTTTGATCACATAATTATCCACATCCAAATGTTTCTAAACCTCACTTTTATAAATCCTGAATCCTTATGATACTTGATCTTCAGGTCACAGCCCTAAATTATGAAACGAATCGAAATAGGGTGTTACACATTTTCATGAGCCTTCAAGATATTGTAAAGATTCGAGAGTGACTAACCATCAAAGTTCTCATGTGTTTTTATCATCAAAATTATGTTCATCCATTCTTTTCTTAGTCCCGTGAGAAATGTCAAATTTGTTGGAAAATAAAGGGTTTGTATTGGAGATCTGGATACCAATCAGATCATGATAACACTTTCCGAACTGATATTTCTAGCCTATGTCTGGGTTGCAAGAAATTCAGCCTAGGGTAATCCAAGAGGACACTTACGATTGGCACAGAAGTCGTCAGCCAAATTACCAGAAAGATTTTATGTTTGTTTAATGAAAACGAAAGCTTAAGAATTTTGTGTCCCTCTTCACAAAGAGAAGAGTCTTTTATATAATAAGCAAGATAAGGGTTTCTCTCAGGGTGGGCTGTCATGGGTTGCTTTGGATGCAAGCCATGGAAATCCGAATTTTAATGAGGATTTATGGTTTCCAAAACTAAGGAATTTTTTTAGTTTTACCAGCCAGGGGCTCTGCCCCTAGACCCTGCCAAAGCGTTGCTGCTCCTTTGGAAACCCCAGATCCAGGGGCGCTGCCCCCATATCCCTGACTTGACGTTAAACTGGTTTCTAATTCGATCTTATACATGTGTTCACTGTCGCATAAACCCATACATATAGTAGAGTACAAATGATGAAACCCCTTAGCTCCCATGTTAGTTCCAGTTACATAAAATGACACGGTGACACTAAAATCACCAACAATCCTCTCCTATTTTAGTGTAACCCTTGAACAAACATAACCTTATCATAACAAACTAAACTAGTACATAATGAAATTATCGAAATGACTGAATTTCCACTTAGTATCAAACATTTGCAAATACTCGAGACTTAGGGTGTTCTAAGAATTAAACCCATCAACCCATTTGAATACCATAAAGTAAAATACGTACTAGTTTATTGAATTTCTAGAAAAATACAACTTGACACTATTATAAAGTCATGTATCCCAATCCTCTCATGATCGTATCAAGGTGAAGTCCACAAACTCTTGAAATGATTGAATTTCCGCTTAGTATCAAACATTTGCAAATACTCGAGACTTAGGTGAAGTCCACAACTTGACACTCTACATTTCACATTCACATAGGTAACTCTTTTCCATGTATATGCACATACATTTATCAAAGGAATTAATAAGAAGTTAAACTTCAACCTGGCTAACTTGCAGAACCAAACACATACCTGGGATGAATAATTCATGTGTTCCAATCTATAAGTATGATCTTTCCACATTGAATTCAACTCCTAACATTATATTAGGAGGGAATTGGGTGTCTCATCATTATATAATTAAATGGACTTTAATCCCATCTCGATTACAGACTTGTGCACTAAGTCTCTTGTCAGACCTTCAGTCAAGTGATCTGCCAAATTTTGTTGCGATTTCTCAAACTCAACCGAAATCACACAATTCATGATTAGTTTTGTAATCATACTATTTCTAACACCTAGGTGTCTAGACTTTCCATTATAAACCTCGCTATATGGCTTAGCCAAAGCTGTTGAACTATCACAAAGGATAAAAATAGGTGCTATCAATTTAGACCACAAAGGAATCTCATAGAATAAATTCCTTAGCCACTCTTCTTCTTTACCAGCAGCTGCTAATGCAACAAACTTAGATTCCAATGTTGAGTTAGTAATGCAAGATTGCTTCTTGGAAGCCCAAGAAATGGCACCTCCCCCAAGCAAGAATACCCAACCAGAAGTTGAGGAATGTTCCTCCATGTTGGTTATCCAACTTGCATCCGAATGAACTTTTAAAACCAAAGGACTCCACAAGTAACTCAAACCATAATCCATGATTCCCTTAAGATACTTAAACACTCTATTTACTTCTTTCCAATGTTGAGCAATATGATTACTAGTGTACCTGCTCAACTTACCTACATCAAAAGCAATATCAGGTCTGGTACTTATCATGACATACATCAAGCTACCAATAGCCTTAGAGTATTCCAATTGTGAAATGGGAACACCATTATTTGGCATTAATTTCACACTTGGGTCCATAGGAGTACTCATAGGAGAACAACCGGTAAAATCAAACCGCTTAAGAAATTTCTCAATATTATAACTTTGAGTCATCACCAAACCATTGTTCATCATTTTAATTCTTATTCCAAGAATTACATCAGCCTCTCCTAAATCTTTCATGGAAAAAATAGATGATAACAATTTCCTTGTTTCATCTACTTTATTTTGGTCGGTACCAAAAATCAACATGTCATATACATATGAGCGAATGATCACTCCAGCTCTAGTAACATCATCAAATCTACTATAAACACATTTTTCACATTGGTTTGTCTTAAAACCAGAAGAAAAAAGAACCTAATCAAATTTTTGATGTCATTGTTTAGGCGCTTGTTTCAGCCCATACAAAGATTTGATGAGTTTACAAACCATATGCTCTTACCGAGCATAATGAAACCATCTGGTTGTTTCATGTAATCCTCCACATCAAGATCACCATTTTAAAAGGATATTTTCACATCCATTTGGTGAATAGCGAGATTATGGATACTTGCCAAGGCAATCAACAACCTAATAACAAAAATACGTCCAACCGGAGAATACGTATCAAAATAGTCAACACCAGGTTTTTGTCTAAAACCTTGAATGACTAATCAGACTTTGAGTTTGTCAATAGTACCATTAACATTCATTTTCTTTTTGAAAATCCATTTGCAACCAAGTGTTTTAGAACCTGGAGGCAAATTAGACAACACCCATGTGTTGTTCTCAAGAATTGATGACATTTCATCACCAATTGCTTCCTTCCAAAAGGCACTATCACGAGACTCCATGGCATCTTGATATGTCTAAGTACCATCTTCAATACTATATCAATAATAGTATTTAAGATTAATTTCATCCCTTAAACCTTCAACCAAATACAGTTGGAAGTCGGATTCTAAATTTTTCGCAATTTGGCCTCTTTTGCTTCTACGAAGCTCTTGTGTTTCTTGTACATTACCACCATCTTGACTTTCTGAATTTAGCATTTTATTAGTACCAAAAGTCAGATCCTTAGGCTATTGAATTGATGAAAAACACATCTCATCAAAAATTGCATCCGTGATTCGATAAAAGTGTTAATTGATACTGAATCATTAGGTTCTATTACATAAAACCTATATGCCTTGGAATTTTCAACATATCCAATGCATATACAATCAATTCCATGTTCTCTCAAAATTTTCTTTTTTAGGCTCAATGAGATTTACAACTTCCCAACATCCCCAAACCTGAAAATAACCCATATTTGGCTTTTTCTTGAAATTTTTTTTCATATGGGATTGATTTTTTCATTTTATTTGGAACCCTATTAAATAAATAGTAGAATGTTAACATGGCCTCTCCCCAGAATCCTTCACTCAATCCCAAGTATGACAACATCGATTTTACCATTTCTTTTAAAACTCGATTTTTGCGTTCAGCAATACCATTCTGTTGGGGGTGTGTAAGGTGTCGTGGTCTCATGATTGATACCCACTAATTGAATGTATATGGGATCCATATATTCACCTCCCCTATCAGTCTTGAGACATTTAACTGGAATGCCCAATTGCAATTCCACCTCGGTTTTGTATATTTTGAATTTATCTAAGGCTTCATACTTAGAATGAAACAAATACACATAGCAAAACCCAATGCAGTCATCAATAAAAGTGACTACATACTTTTTATTTCCCAAAGAAGGAGTGGAGTGAAAATCACTCAAGTCACTGTGTACAAGTTCCAAAACAACTGAATTTCTAGTGACACTAAGTAATGGTTGTTTTGTTACTTTTGTAAGCATGCATGTTTTACATTTATCAGATGTCATATCAAAGGCTGGAATTAATCCGTCTCTTGACATCTCATGCATGTTTCTAAAGTTGACATGACCTAATCTTACATGCCAAAACATATATTTATCAACATTAGAAGCAGAAGTTACAAATGTAGAAAATTGAACAGGTAATAATTTGTCAACAATATTCAAATGAAACATTCTATTATTTAAATATCCAAAGCCAATAAACATTCCACACTTAGCCAAAATAAACTTATTCGACTCAATAACTTGTTTAAAACCATTAAAATTCAAACAACTAGAACCAACAAAATTCTTGCGAATCTTAGGAACAAATAAAACGTCAAATAACCTAATTGTCTTTGCATAAGTAAATCCAAGAGAAACAACTTAGCCACAAATAGGAATAAAGAATCGTCTCCCATTTTCAACATCGACCCATCTTCAAGCAAAGTTAATGTTTCAAACATCTGTTTATCTTTGCATACATCGTTCATTGCCTCAGAGTCGATCCACTAAGAAACATCATCATCCTATACATAGGACGATTCAGGAATGAATGAAACATAGTAAACATAATTCTAATTAGAATTATCAAAGTTAGTTAAAAATAACCTCCTTTAACTTGGGCCAAATACCCTTTCACCTTCCCATTGGCTCCCCTGTTTCCAACACCATTGTTGCCTAAATTCATAAGACAATCATGCTTGCAATGCCCAACTTGATTGCAACTTCAACAAACCAGATCCTTTTTCTTTTTATTGGAGTTGCTTAGGACATGTTCCTGCTTATGTTTTCCATGTCATTTCTAGTTCTGATTCCTTGGTTTGTTTTCAACCATATAAACCGAGGGCTGTCTAGATTTAACTTATCCTTTGGTTTTATCAGATTTGTAACTTTCCTTCGCACGAAGAGATTCTTCAATACGAATGTGACTAGCAAATTGAACCAAAGGAAGTTCCTCTTTTTGATGTTTTAAGCTATGTTGGAAGTTTTTCCAGGATGGAGGCAGTATGTCAATGATGGTTGACATAGCAATGGCTTCATCCATATTCATACAATGCAGTTTAAACTAATCGTATATGCCAAGGAGTTCATTGTATTGTTCAGTAACAGACCTTGAATAGTCCATCTTATAATTATTAAAGTCATTGAGAAAAAACTTCTTGCTAGAAACATCCTCAGTGATATATTTCAATTCAAGGATGTCCCACAACTCCTTGGCACACAAGGCATCACTATGGATATCAAATAAAGCATCATACATATCGTTCAGAATGTGACCTTTGCAGATGTAGTCATCATTGTCCCACTTCTGTCTCCTCCTTAGCTGTTCAATTGTCTCAACATCACCTTCCTCTGCCTCCGCTGGTCTTGGAGTAGTCAGCACGTATGTTGCTTTCAGAGTATCGACATGAAGTGCATTTTCTTCTTCCAACGCCTAAAGTCGACGTCCTCGAACTTCTCCAACTTTTCAAACTTCGTGGTTATCTTGCGGGTTGAGTCTCTCATCTCCAGGAACAGAGAACATCAGTTCGATTGTTGGAAAATAAAGGGTTTCTAGTGGAGATCTAGATATCATTTGCATCGTGAGAACACTTTCCGAACTGATATTTCTACCCTATCCCTGGGTTGCAAGAAATTAAGCATAGGATAATCCAAGAGGAAACTTACGATTCTAGGCACAGAAGTCGTATGCCAAATTACTAGAAGGATTATGTGTTTGTTTAATGAAACCGAGAGCTTAAGAATTTTGTGTCCCTCTTATGAAAGAGAAGAGTTGTTTATATAATGAACGAGATCAGGATTTCTTTTAGGGTGGGTCGTCATGGGTTGCTTTGGAAGCAAGCCAGAGAAATCCGTATTTAAATGAGGATTTAGGGTTTCCAAAACTAACGAATTTTGTTAGTTTTACCAGCCACGGGATCTTCCCCTTGGACACTGCTAGAGGCGTTTCCCTTAGACCCTACCAAAGAGGCACCATCTCTTTGGAAACTCCGAACCCAGGGGAACTGCCCTTGGACCCCTGACTTGACATCTAACATGCTTCTAATTTGATCTTATACATGTATGCACTCCACACAAACTCATACATATATTAGAGTACAAATTACGAAACCCCTTAGCTCGCATATTATTTCCAGTTACAAATGACATGGTGACGCTAAAATCACAAATTTTTTTACTCTAGTAACGTGATGGGTTATAAGCATAAACAAATTCCTATATGATCATGCAACCCTAATGCTTTGGATCTAGGTTTTCACTAGTTGAACATGCAAACTTGAATACCCAACGCAAAACCCTAGAGACTAGTATATAAATTAAAATTTACACAAGAATAGGGTTTAGATGTTTACCTTGCCTGTTATATAGTAATAACAAGAACACCTTGAAGATCTTTAACTCTTGAAAGCAAGTGCCTCAAAAGTGACACCTCTAATGGCTTACAAACACTCTTTGCAAGAGGATGAGAGGAGAGAGGAGGGAATGCACCAGAATTTTGGCTAGGGTTCTTGTGTATGTGTGTAGGCTGAAAATCCTAAGGGTGGGGTTGGTTATATAGCAGTTGGTTGCTTAGTCCCAAAGCTAGGGTTTGCTGGAGGAAACCCTAATTCCCAGCTTAAGGCCTAAGTAGCTCATAGACCCTCATTAAGGAGCGTAGGACGAAAACTTAGAGGGCCACCCTATAACTTTCGTCCACTCCTTTACATGAAGTCGCTTAGCCCAGTTTCACAACTATCAATGATTTGCAAAACAGCCCCTATATTATTAATCAGTTCCTTTCAGTGGGCCCTATAATCAATTATTTCTTCAGGTGTAGCTTTTATTTCATCTAACTCGTTCAGTTCTTTGTCGAGGACGTATTCCTTATTCTTGAATCGCAAGGCCATCCTTATGTTACGTATCCAATCATTGAAATTGAATCTATCGAATGTGACCTTGGCACAAATGATCAAGAGCGAGACGGTGTTTGAGGAGTTGTTGGAGGAACCGGAAGCATTGTTGGAAGTTGACATCTACAAAAGAAGAAAGACATAAAATGATTAGATAATGAAATCCTTAATATAAAACCCGAAAGAATATTAAGGCTAGGACCCAACACAATAATTCACAATTCAGAAAAGGGATGTCGTAATCTAATTGTAAATTATTTGAAGGTAGGTAAACGACGATTTACCAATTTCACCACGAAAACGAAATTTAGAATTTATTAGGTTTTTAAATGAAATTCCTAGATCTTTTGAGATTCACTGAACTATTCAATGGCATGTTTAATCTCGATTATGCCCTTTCTAATTGTGACTCGGATACCGAGGATCACAAAAAAGGTCTGAATAACCATGCAAATTATCTTGGTAGTCTCGATGTCATTTACCACCTAATCAATGTGCTGAGTAACCACACACACTCCATTGATTTATGCTAATTTATGAGCTACCCATTTCCACCCTTTATTAGTCGATATTAGTGTGTCGGTTAACAATACACGCTCCACTAACGATTTTAATAAAGTGCAACGTGTAATTTCATGGATTAGCATCAAATTCATATTTTTCATAAAGTAACAAAGATTTGGTATTTTTTATAGAAAATATTTAGTTACTTTATATTTTTCATTATACTTACTAATGAGAATGTAATGTCATATCCTACCCGTTCGGCTAACGACCCTCCACTAGTCAAGAGTACGGTGGGTAAGAATGGATACCCAATGGGAGTCATTTATATGCCACTTTCTTAAACATCCTTTATGGACCAGCTTCGTATATGAGGCCTACTAACGGTAGGACTGACCTTTATATATATATATATATATATAATATATATATATATATATATATATATATATATATATATATATATATATATATATATAAGGGTGTATTTTAAACTTTTAAAATACTAGGGTTTTTAGAATTTAAGATTTCAAAGTTAAACTTTTAATTAAATTTTAAATTTCGAAAACAAAGGTGTATTTTTAAAACTTTTCAAAACTACTAGGTTAAATCCTTTTTAATAATTAAATTAATAAATTAATTTTGTCTTTATCAAAAATATTAACCTAATCATGGAATCATGATAAGGATATCAGATTATTGATTTAATTTACCAATTTTAAACCATTAAAACAAAATTAAGGTATTTATCCAATCAAATGCATAAAAAATATGTCAAAGCCGAAAATCTGGGATCTAACTAACCAACTCGTCGAATCTGGGCAATGCACTTGTCGAGTTGGGCCAACTTGTTGAGTTCTAAACATGAACTCATGGAGTTCAATGAACAGAATGATGATTTTGCTCCCTTCTCCTTTGGACAATTCACAATTGCATCAAGTTCAACTGAAAAACAATCTGGCTTTGATACCACTAATGGGTTATAAGCATAAAATTGGATCTAGGTTTTCACTAGTTGAACATGCAAACTTGAATACCCAAAGCAAAACCTTAGAGACTAGTATATAAACCGAACTTTACACAATAATAGGGTTTATATGTTTACCTTGCTTGTTATGTAGTAATAACAAGACCACCTTGAAGATCTTTAACTCTTGAAAGCAAGTGTCTCAAATGTGACACCTCTAATGGCTTACAAACACTCTTTGCAAGAGGATGAGAGGAGAGAGGAGGGAATGCACCAGAATTTTGGCTAGGGTTCTTGTGTATGTGTGTGTAGGTAGAAAATCCTAAGGGTGGGGTTGCTTATATAGTAGTTGGTTGCTTAGTCCCAAAGCTAGGGTTTGCTGGAGGAAACCCTAATTCCCAGCTTAAGGCCTAAGTAGCCCATACACCCTCATTAAGGAGCCTTGGACGAAAAATTATAGGGTCACCCTATAATTTCCATCCACTCCTTTCCATGGAGTCCCTTAGCCCAGTTTCACAACTACTAATGATTTGCAAAAAAGCCCTTGCATTATTAATTAGATTCTTTAATCCCAAAATTAATACCAAATTAATTTCTGATCAAATACTAATTAATAATATGATTTCTAATTGACATATTATTCCTAAAATATATTAATAAATCATTTTAAGCATCAATTTATTATTCCAAATAATAAACTCAACTCTCTCTCCAATAGTCATCTTGTCAAGTTGCATGAGTGAAGGCTACCCAAAAGGACTTGTGCTACTATCAATTCAAGTATATACCAATTATGGTTATGGGCTTAGACACCTAATCCAACATGACAAATGTGTAACTCCATATCGAGAGCATTTGAAGATCAAGTTATTCAATCGATCATAAAAATGACTGGATTCATTCACCTTCTTTCTGCTTGAAATCACCCAATTCCAACAAACTTTGCATTATAGAATTGTTCTTCGACGTCTCATTACCCTGATACTTCTCCTTCAGAGTATCCCAAATTTTCTTAGCAGTTACACATCCTTGTACATAATTGTAAACTACTAGTTGAAGAGCACTATGTAATTCATGCATACATTGCTTATCATTTTCTGTCGTCTTGATTCCTTTTGTGATCATGTCCTCAAAAGTTGCAGACGTTCCAACAGTGACTAACATCCCCAGACTAAATGGTCCTTTGTTGATGGATCTCATCAGATCTTGATCAATACCATTCAAGTAATCCTTCATCCTGTCAGCCTATTGTTCATAGTACCCTGGGATCAACATAGGAATTTTTGTTGCAGATCCAAGCAGAAGAGAGAAATTAGTCAACGTATTCATTATGAAGTTCGTCATTGTTGTACGGATTTAGAAGAAAGAAATTTTTGAATCGAAGAGAAATCAAAGAACGATCAAGAAGAAATCAATAAGAGATTAATCGATTTAAGAAACAAAACGCAGAATCGATACAAATCAATTGAGCGACATGAGTTTTCATTTTCATTCTGAAGAATATTTGGAATCAGAACAATCAATTTAAAAAAGATAAAAATACGAGAAAACTTCAACTGATGATATGAGTTATACTCTGATACCATACCAATTGATGTGTGTTTCAATTGATTAAAGTCGTAATCGATTCATAATAAATAATAGAAGACACAAGATCTAAATAACATTAGATTGGTTGAATACATTGTTTGAAGAATACACACACACACACACACACAGAGAGAGAGAGAGATGTTGTCTGAATATCCTATACTTACTCTAACTATTGGTACTTATCTTATTTATAGGATACAACAGACTCAAAAAGTACATAGACTAAGTGTGACATAACGAAACATACAATGTCTTGTAAATAGATACTATGTCGAAAATACAACTGCTTTCGACACATACAAACAACAAATGAAAGATTTAGCTTTCGACTTTCACTAAACAACATTCAACTCTACATGAATCATATTCAACAAGAGGTAAGAAGTCGTTGAATAGGTATAGGGTAAAGGTTGGCATGTTATAAAATTGTTGCATATTTTGAAATTGAAAATGGGCCAGGAAAAAAAGAGGTTGTCTAATTGTGGTCGGTAAAATAGTATTGACGGATTGAAAGTAAAAAAACATTTATAGTATTTGTGCTTGAACTAGTAGGATGTGTTTTGTTTCAACCGAATCTTAGAGTGAGTTTGTTGGGATAATTGTTTGAATCTATTTTGGTGAGGACTGAACGATTAAAGGGCGATAAAAGATTGTGTGAAATCTAAAGATAAAATGTTAGCATTTGTTGCGTGGTAAAAAATTAAGAAAACTAGTCATTGGGTGAGACAGTGAAGAAAAAATGGTGGAATAGTACTCACCATAGCCAACACGCCTGTCAGTTGTGTTATCACATTCACTGTGATACAATGTGGCACTAACCATAGTGTGTGGTGGTGATATACCCATGTATATACCCATGTCTAAGCTCGATAACATGCTAGTCTACATAGTCATTTAAAAAGCTAGTTTTTAAAATATTTTTAAACTTATCAAACATAACAATTTATTTATTATATTATTTTATTTCAATTTGAAAATCAGACTGATTATAATTTAAATCATGAATCATAGAACCAAAGCCAATTTATTAGTATTAATATATCATTAAAATTTCGTAATCTCTAAAGTACCACGTGATACCTTGTTTGGATTCTATAAATTTTAGCTATTTAATTAATTATATAATTAATCCCAATAAAAATTTCAAACTCGTAAGTCGTAACAAACTCAAAACATAAATTTCATCGACAGTGACAAAGCATCTTCTTTTAAAGAGAGGTCGACCTTGACTTGCTTCCAACCAATTTAATTATTTTGAAGTTTCTAACTATTAAAAAACAAATATAATTTCGTATCGTTTAACGGACGGGCTTATAAATAACAATAACATGAACTGATGAACAAGTTCGCCATTACATTTATCACACAACAATCTTGCTGGATTCAATTTATATAGCCGAAAACGTCACCATATATGACATTATCATGCATTAGATAATATGGCCTAAAAAAATAACAATTCTACATGTTAAACATCAATATTTTCAGATACACTTTGGTGAAACTAATTGATATTCGAAGCCAGAAGCTAAAAGCTGAAAGCTGAAAAGTGAAAGTTGTAATTTTTATTTTGTGAAAATATTTGACAAAAATAGTTAAAAGTTTATAAAAAATATAAAATAACATTGAACATAAAGGTTTAAAGCTAAAATCTTTTAAAAAACCTCAAAAGTTACTTTAAATGTTTTCTGATTAATAGATTTTTTTTAAATACTTATACACCAAAACAACTTTTTTTATTTTTTTCAATATAAAAAATTAAGTATTTACATCTAAATGCACATGTTACGTGTGTTTTTTCAATAATCCCACAAAGTATAACCAGGACGATTCAATTCGATTTGAGGCCCCGACAAAATAAAAAATGAGACATTTTTTTAGGTTTATTTGCGACAACTTAATACCAAAAGCTTTTTTATTTATAAAATAACATAAGTAAATACACAAAAATAGGCTTCGAAAATTTGGAGGCCCTTAGTCATTGCCCATACCGTCCTATCCTCTTATACGACCATGAGTATAATTAAATTATTATATGATGTGTCATAAGAACGACAAATCTATGATGATTAAAACAAGAATAATATTATACTCTTAATTACATTGAGTACAAAGGAAACATCTATAAAATCTCGAGTGTAATATTTGTACATCAAGACAGCATATAATGAAATTTTATAATTTTATTGAGTTGAAAGGAAACATCTATAAAATATGGATTGTATTATTTGTACATCAAGACAAGCACATAATGAAAGTGATCACGTGTTCTTGCACGAAAATACATCTACATAAGTCAATTATCAACAATAATTTGCTTAAGTTATTCTTCATGTTTCTTAATTACAATGTTGATTTATACAACTTTTGGACTTGCAATTATTATTGAACATTTGATGGTTTTGTCCTAACATATGTTAAAAATGTGGTTAATGTTCTTAACTTTATATAATCATCGCTTTATGAAAAATGTTTTCCACCTAAATAGCTAAGATATAGATATCTATTGATCGTAGGATAAGATAGATAAAGGCGTAAAGATAATGTAAACGAAACTTAGATGTAGAGTAATAAAGGCATAAACCATCAAATCGTTTGTAAGCTAAATGTAGTAAGTAGTTGGAACCCATTTTAATTATACGAAGTAGAATGTGTTGACTTGTGGAGTTTAATTTTTTCTTGGACCTGAGTGCACCTTCAAAGACCAAACATGGGCTCCTGCTCTCGAAAAGATGTGTGGAGGTGAAGGGAGAGCCGCACTTTGGGGGATTTGGGTAGTGCACCCAGAATAAATTTTTATATAGGAGGGTCATGTATTAGTTTCATTATCAAAATGCAAAGATAGGAGTAAGATTGCAGGGTGACTAAAGGGTGTGTAAGAACCTAAAATTTAGAGAAAGTTAACTTTTAGTCAAATACTGACCAAAATAGCAAAATGGTCATTTTTGAGAAAAAGATAAAATTATGAAGTTGTAACTTCATGAAAATGGTCAAGACAATTTTAAGTCACTTAGAAGAGGTTAGATGACTAAGTTCAAGAGAAAGAATGCATAAGAAGATGCATTTTGGTCAAAAGTGTAAACATAGAATTTTATGCTTTTGGGCTATGTTTGTGACTTAATAGATTAGGACCCGTATTAAGTCAATGAGAAATTACTTAACAAACTTGTAAAGTATGTTGCTACATTAATGTGGATGTAAAGATCATGTAAAACGGGTTACAAATAAAGAAGCTATGAATGTTAGAAGTTGGGAGAAAAGTTGTCCCCAAAGCTTGAATGGAATCAACAATGAACTTTATTGATCTGCATGTCTCATGGCACGACAAGATGGTCGCCATGATGTGGTAACGTAAGTATGATTCAAATAACCAAAGTCAATTGGCCACCAAGGCACAGGACAGACCCGACCACAACGCGATGTTGAGGATTTAAGATAGGTTCTAACTTGTTTGAACCTCAATTCTGAACTAAAACACCCAAAAATGATTGAGAGAGAACGGTTGGCAATTTTGGTGTTGAAATGAAGGAAAAAGTGTTGGATTTGTTGTCTAAACCCATAACTATAATTGGGATGTACTTGACCCGATTATAGCATGGTCCTTTTGGGTTGCCTTCATTAGTGTAATTTGATAGGATGGACTTTTGAGAATAAGGTTATTTATGATTTATTAATATATTACAAGTATAACATATTAATATGAAATCATATTATTTAATTAGTATTGATCAATAATTAATTTGGAATTAAATTTGTGATAAAAGAAAGACTAATTAAATATATGGGGATTGATTATGTAAATCAATGTTTCTTATAGTGTGGGCTAATGATCCATGATTATTTAGGATGGGCTAAACCAATGTGATAGTCCATGTATAGTCCATGGAGGTTTTAACCCATGGAGCCTAAGTAATATGAAAGGTCATTAGGGTTTGCAAAGATGTAACCTAGAACTATAAAAGGAACCCCTCATGGCCAAAATAGGTGAGCCCCATTCATTCTAAGAGAGTGATATTGATTTTGTGCTTAGTAACTTATTCTCTCAAGCCTCCTCTTGCATTTGGTGTTTTTGAACCATTAGAGGCATCACACATGAGGTGCTCAAGCTTTCAAAGGTCAAGAACTACAAGGCCTTCTAATAGGTAAGTTATCCAACTAGTTGTATTGCCTAATTGTCAATTTGTATGCTAGTTAGGATGTATGCTTTGGAAAAAGAAAATATACATGTATAATTAGAGAAAACATAGATCCAAAGCATATAGGGTTGTATGTGCACCATAGGAATGTTATAGTGCTCAAAATCCAACAGTGGTATTAGAGCCTAGGGTTGTTTTCTTTTATACTTGATGCTTGTTAATTTTCAAAGTTGAAAAAAATCGATTTTCTGGCCTCTGACTGATGAACTCACCGTGTCCACTAGCTGACTTGACGAGTCCACTCAGTAACAAGGGCAACTCGACGAGTCAGTCCATGCACTCGTCGAGTCTGTGGATCTAGTTGCAGAATTTCGAGTTTTCTTGGCCTAGATTAGATTGGAATCACGACTACAAATTGTTTTACATCATTAAATCTGTTCTTTTATGGGTTCCATAACTTGTCCTCAAGTTATGGAACATGAAAAGTCTTATCATAAATGTTTTAATGAACTCCATAACCTATCCTCAAGTTATGGAAAATCAAGAGTCTTTTCATAAAACCAATATTAAACTCATAAGTTATAGAATTGAAGAGTTTTGACAAGTTTCAAAACTTGCCCTCAAGTTTTGAAATTCGTAAAGTCTCACTAATGAAACTTTAATTCTAGACCCTAGAGTTTTAAAAGTTAAGATTCAACCCTTATACTATTATTATTTTAAAAGTTTATATATATATATATATATATATATATATATATATATATATATATATATATATATATATATATATATATAAAAGACAAGTCACTCTTAGCGTTAGTAGGCATCATTCACGAAGCCGATCTATAAGGAGGTATAAGGTTACTGCCTAAAAATGACGGTTTAATGGGTGTCCACTCACTCACCGCTTCCTTGACTGGTGAAGGGTCGTTACCCGAACAGGTAGGATAGGACATTAATTATCATTAAAATTATAATGATAAATATAAAGTAACTAAACTTTTATTAAATTCTCAATCTTAATTACTTTAGGAAAAATGTGAAAATAGTGCTATTAGGTGATTTGTAACATTGAGTGTACCAAACTAATTTGCATGGTTATTCACACCTTGTTTGTGATCCTCGGTATCCCAGTCACAAACATGAAGGGCACAATCGAGATTTAAACATACCATTGAAAATTTAAATTAATCTCAAAGGATCTAGGAATTTCAATCCAATTAAAACTTAATAATTTATTTCGTTTTTCATGGTGGAAATTGGTAAATTGTCATTTACCTACCTTCAAATATTTTACAATTGGATTACGGCGTCCCTCTTCGCAATTTTAAAATATTGTGTTGGGTCCTAGCCTTAATATTTTGTTTTGAGTGTTATATTAAGGACTTAAAGTAACTAAATTGAATTTCTCCCTTTATAGATGTCTAGGTCAGACAACTATGGTCTTCCCAAATCTGTTGGAAAAAGCTTTGCACATGAAGATGATATTCCACAATATCATACTTCACTTCCTCCACCTCCTCCAATTATTTTCCTTGACCCATATGTTGGAAGGCTTGAAAAGTTCAAGGTCACTCAGGCCCTATTGGCGAGCAAACATGAAGATGGCAGATTTGTGTGTGCACATGTCTTGGAGATGAAGTCACACATTGACAGGCTGGGAACGTTAGGAGTTGATGTCTCAAGGAAGTTTGTTGTTGACTTGGTTCTTTAGTCACTTCCCGAGTCGTATAGTCAGTTTGCTAAAGACTACTCTATGACAGACAACGACATGACCCTTATTGATCTTACCTATTTGGTTATTACTGCTGAGTCTAAAATGATTTGGCGCACTGGTAAAGCAAATTTGATTAGAAGATCTACTTCCCAAATTTCCATGGACATTAACAATGGAAACATTGGAAGTCCAGAAAAGATTTCTCTTTCCAAGGGAAAGGGAAAGGAAAGGTCTGAAATTGTCCCTTGTACCATTCCCAAAGAGTCCATATGTTTCTATTGCCAAGAGAAGGGGCATTGGTTGAGAAGCTGTCGTATCTACCTGAATGATCATAAGAATGGTAAGGTTAAAAAGTTTGACTCAGCTTCAGGTAAGTCCACTATCTAACTCTATTAAGTTCCTATCTATAGATTCTTAATACATGATGTGATAAGATTATATTTTGATGTTTTGTAGGATCGAAGGAAGCTTAAAGGAAAGGCATGCAAAGTGCGACCACGAAGAGATGGATTTCAATCGCTACTTAAGAGTTATGATAGATTGCTTAGAAATTTGTAATAACATAGTTTTCATTTGTAATTGCATTGTAAGGAAAAGTTTTTCCGCAATTATATAAATAAAGAAAAAAAATTATCTTATTTTATACTTCCTTGCAATGGCATATGTGAAAATTGAAGTTTGTATTTTTAGCAATATGGATTTGATTCTTTCGTCTGTGGTGCCTAAATTTACCAAATAAGGAAATATTCTCATCACCCAAGGTTTAATTGAACAGAAACTTGGGATCATGCAACTTGTATTGTATGATGAATGAGAACCGTCATCTTTGGGAAATTAGGACTAATTCCTTTTTCACATACAGAGGTGAGTTAAGTGAAGGACTAGGGGATCGGGTACACTTGGTTGTGTGCTGGTCAGGTCCACCATAAAGAACAATAAGACTATTCGTTATGGTTTACTAAAGTTAGTAAATATGCTTATGCTTACAAGATTAAGTATAATTCTGAGTCGTTGAAAAGTATCAATGTATAGCAGAACGAATAAGAAGAATCAAAGTCGGCAGAAACATAAAAGTTTGTCTAATCTAAAAAGATGGGAGAGTACTTGAGTATCGTATTTTATGATCATCTTAATGATTATGAAAACCATATCACAATTGATCCTCTAAAGTGCACTTGTATGGCCAAGAAGAGGAATCAGGGATTGTTGAAATGGTTACATGAAAAGGTGAATCATACTTCGTTCCAAAATAAAGTCTTAGAGTCATACTCCAAGATTGTACATTGAGTGACATAATCTTAAGGAAGATTTATAACACTTATGAAATGTAGAATAAAATGTTTCTTACTTTTGTACATTTGAAATTGGTAAGTTGTGATGTTCTAGATAAGACGAAGACCAACTAAGACCAATTGTGTGAAGTGTTTTGTCTTGATAAGAAATCGCACTAACTCTTGAATATTTGTTTGTCAAGTAATATTTCTTGACAAGAGAATTTTATATGTCAAGAGGTCAGTGGGAGTCATAAAGATCTTGAAAAGTTTTAAGAACTTATCAAGAGTGAACCTATTGTTAATCAGTAGCACACGAATTGAGGTTTGTAACCTATCGAGTTGACATATACTTGTTTCTATTCTCATTCCAGTTAAGGTTGACTATACACATGAGTTCTATGAGTTCTCAACTATTTTCATAAGGTTAAGCACTTTGATCAGTGAAAGTTCATTGATTAGTAAGGGTGAGCTGCTCAATAACTAGGATGCAATGGTAGGCCCTTTAGCTGCCAGGTGGCAAGAAATTAAGATTGAACAAGTTCAATCCATATGAGTTTGGATTTGTCACTAACCTTGTCTTAAGATTATGGTTATGACAAATTCACATGGATAGGAACACATACACCATTAAAAATCTAAGTGTCATAAGGTTTCTCTCAAATTAATGAAAATGATTGTCATAAAACACTTTCACTAACTAGCTTTTAAAGAGTTAGCAATTGTGATATTTGCATTCTCAAATTCAATTATGACTACATAATCCCTCTTCATAGTTCGAATTTGAGAGATGGAAAGAAGGTCTAAACATTTCAGACTTATTGCTGTATGTTCTAAAATTGTTTAGACACACATATGAGCTTTCTAATAAAAGGTGTGTGAGCTTAGATAAAGGCTTATCAAATCATCTCCTATCAGAAATCTGAACTTTGGTAAGAAAGTCGATAAAGTATTGATTTCTAGAAGTCCAGCTGATTTCTGGGTTTATGTCACAGCTAGTGGGAGCATAAAAGTTATGCAAGTAACAAAATAATTGTTATGCTAGTGGGAGCATAATTATTATGGTAAGTGTTGCAAATTAGTAATGTTAATTATAGAAAACAAAGTTTTCAATTCACAAAGTTACAGGGTTGAAAAGTTATTTTTCTATAATTAAGGGAGAGGAACTTATACTTCATTTCAATTCTAAAAGTTTAGATTGAGATTTTAATCAAATTTAGTCGAGGATATATATGAATATTATGTTGGAAAGATCCGACATAAGGAAATTCTATATAGCAAAAGATTGGTCAAGTATCATGTCTTTATGTAACACATTATGAATCGTATCATATATGCTTTGGATATAGGATCGATTGCATATGCTATAATATTCACGTGTTCTAAATTTTTCCAAGTGTCTAAGACCTTAAGAGGGAAAAAGGACTAGAACTGGATATGACTAAAGTTATTAAACAACTGCTAAGAACAATCCAAGGTTCACCAAAGATTAGTTGCTTATGGATAATTGGAAGTATAGTAATGGTTCGACCATATTGACATTATTATGAATAGAATAACAATGAGTTTTCATATTGAAAATATGGAAATGTTTCCATAATGGGAGTTGGATATCAAGAATCTATGAAAAAGTTAGAAACTTTTATGCAAGAAGGATGTTCAAAGGAATGTGCTTTGAATATGAGACTTCAGATCAATGGTATCGTCTTGTAATAATCTCCAATGGAAAGTTTTGTACTTGACAAAGTATCTGTGACTTGTATACATAGGCATTACAAAAAGATCATTGCATATAAGTTTAGAATCTAAAAAATTACAGTAAGTGGCAAGAACTTGGTATTCTTACACTTACGATAAGGATTTGGAATTGTGAAATGAGTATTGTTGTGAATGTTTACAATTGATCTATTTCACAAAGTAAGGACCGCAGTAAACATAATGTGCATGCTTGGAGCATGGGATAGCTATTGTTTTAATTCAAGTATTAGTTGATAAATCGAAACAATATAAAATGAATAATGTGTAATCAATATGGTGATTAAATAAAATGTGTTTTATTTATACTCAAAAGTTTTGGGGCCAACATAGGATTAGTATTATTCTTGTGTTTCACTTTGCATGTTTTGACTTCCCGAATAATAAGATTATTCAAACCATCCACAGCCGATCATACTTTGGAAGTAGGTAATAAGGATAGACTGTCATGAGTTGGCTTGTATATTGTCTAAGGCGTTCGACATAGGAAACGTTTGCTACACCATTTGTGAGTACTCCTGAAATAAGATTTGAGTATTGGATTAACCCACGCTCATCTGAATAACTTCATGGAATATATCACGAGTGATTATGAGACGATAATATCATATAATCATCAAACTAAGATATATGAGTTGTTGACTACGAGTTGGTTGTGCATTGATGATAAGAAAACACATCAGTAACTTGATGTTATAAAACATATCATTATGCATGACTTAATGAGTAGTTAGTATAAGCATATATTGTCGAAGTTTATCTGTTCCTTTTATCCTAAGAGGATTAAAAGCGGTATCTCGGGCCCCTCGATGATTATGTTTTGACTATGTATCGGGCCCGGTCAGAACTAAATTGATGTGTTCAGTTATGTTCTATGTCAGACGAATCGAAAATCGGGAAACAAATTATAGGACAATAAGTATGACTATTTTCCATGTATTTTTCTGCATAGATAACTTGAGAACAGATGAGTATATGATCCCTTATCTAAAGGATGAGTCACTGACTCGGTCAAAGTTCGACAGCGGCTTTTGGAAGCTTATGATTGCTAACCGGATCCTAAAGTTGCATTGGCAGTTAAAGTTATTAGACTTATCCAAGTGGGAGACTGTTGGATTTGGTTTCTAAGCCCATAACTATAACTGGGATGTACTTGACCCCATTGTAGCATGGTCCTTTTGGGTTGCCTTCATCGGTGCAATTTGATAGGGTGGACTTTTGAAAATATGGTTATTTATGATTTATTAATATATTACAAGTATAATATATTAATATGAAATCATATTATTTAATTAGTATTGATCAAGAATTAATTTGGAATTAATTTTGTGATCAAAAGAGACTAATTAAATATACGGGGATTAATTATGTAAATCAATGATTCTTATAGTGTGGGCTAATGATCCATGGTTATTTAGGATGGGCTAAACCAATGTGATAGTCCATGGTTTTAACCCATGGAACCTAAGTAATATGAAAGGTCATTAGGGTTTGCAAAGATGTAACCCTGACACTATAAAAGGAACCCCGCGTGTCCAAAATCGGTGAGTCCCATTCATTCTAAGAGAGTGATATTGATTTTGTGCTTAGTAATTTATTCTCTCAAGCCTCCTCTTGCATTTGGTGTTTGTCAACCATTAGAGGCATTACACTTGAGGTGCTCAAGATTTCAAAGGTAAGGAACTACAAGTCCGTCTAAGAGGTAAGTTATCCAACTAGTTGTATTGCACAATTGTCAATTTGTATGCTAGTTAGGATGTATGATTTGGAAAAAGAAAATATGCATGTATAATTAAAGAAAACTAGTTGTATTGCACAATTGTCATTTTCATCCTCCCTCCATTAAGGTGTGATTTCTCCATTTTTGCTGAAATGTATAGTTTGAGTAGATTGGTTGAATTTCTCTACCTATAGCTTGGTTATGATGTAGATTAGAGTGTTTAGATGTTTTAATCAAAATTAGACAGTGACTCTCGTTGTAGAATGAATCTACTGGGAGTTATGGTTTTGAAATCCTAACTAGTGATTAGTAAATTTATGTGTTAGATGTAGATTACAATGAATTTAGTAATATGGGATGATTAATTCACTAGTCAGATGAGGTTAGAAGAAGAAAATGAGAAGTTAGAACAATGATCCATTTAGTGGTCATTTTGACCATAAGAGTCATAAAGCTCTAAATAGGCTAAGAAAAGTATTAAGAACTTGTATGTGTGTTTTGATCAAAAATTAACAAACTAATTCTGTAACCAAATTAGTAAATGTGGTGTGATGTTAAAATTAAAATGTTGAAAGCTAGAGCTTAAGATTATTGAAATATGTTGAAGATCTTGGTCGTGCCCAAGATCCTGGGAAGAAAATAACTATATTTAGAATATTGTTATAAATGTTATTCCATTTTGAAATTTAAGCAAGCGTGCTTGAAATACTTGGGAAAAATTGTAACATCCGGGATTTCGTGTATGTCAGTTTGTGTTTCAATTTGGAGGATTTAGGAGGGACTCGACGAGTTTAGAGTCTGACTCGCCGAGTCACGTCAAGTTGATTGCGGGTATTTAATGAAAGGACTCGACGAGTCCAAGTATGGACTCGCCGAGTAGGTGCTGGGAAGAGAAAACCCTAAGTTCCGGGGTTGGAGCCTATTTAAAGGAACTTATGACCTTGGATGCACCTCATGTTTCCTGTGAGAAACCCTAAACCGCCATTGGAACCTTGGGAGAGTTCTTATGATGAAATCAAGTAATTTGGTGGGTTTTGTGGAAGGAAAAGAGCAGGACTCAAGCAAGGAATGAGATGGGGGCAGTTGGTATAGCATCTCTTCGCATGGGACTACTGTAGGAGGTATGAATCTATACTCATTCTCGTGTATTTGGTGGTTTTCTTGAATCTAGGGTTTTCTTACTCCTTCTTTAGCTTGGATTCGAAGCTTATGAGGTCCCCAGGTGGAATAAGTCATAGATCTGGACCTTAAGAGGTCCAGAGAGTCCCAACCATTCTGCTTTATGTTGTTCCATTGGAGATATGGATCCAGGTTGCCATTTTAGGAGCTATTTCTTCATATAAGGGCATAAGAGTGTTGGATGAGCTTAAAGTTTGAACCTTTATGTGATATTTGGATGTAAGAAGGTCAGATCTATAAGTTAGAGAAACATATCTGACCTCATAAGGTCATTTGAGTGATGCCATGGAGGAAACTCGCCTAGTCTATATGGGGACTCGACGAGTCGAGTCAGGTTGCCCTGCGATTCGTGACCAGTGGTAACCCGTCGAGTGAGACCTTAGGAGGATTCAAAGGACAAGCATGTACTCGCCGAGTCACTTGGGTGCACTCGACGAGTCTGGTCAAAATTGACCGTTGACTAGAATCGACTTCAGTTGACCATGGGGTCTTGGTCAAGCTGATTCAAGAGAGGTTAGGGAGGGATAGAATGGTCTTCGACCCATTATTAGAGATTAGAACAAGAGAAAGTATTAATTAGAGATGTTTTGCCTTATGTGTTAGGCGGAGGCTCGATCGAGGTTATCAAGCTAAAAGGTTTACTAGACATCATGGGAGGTGAGTCTTCTCACTATACTGTACCTGGAAGGGTACCTATGTGTGACCGGAAGGTCTTGTATGCTATGAGATGTATATGCTATATGTGGTTATGTGATATGTATGTTATGTATGGTAAGAACTGGAAGGTCAAGATGATATGGACCGGAAGGTCAAGATGACATGGACCGGAAGGTCAGGAGGTTACGGACCGGAAGGTCGATACGGGTAGGACCGGAAGGTCTACCGGGATTCGTGACGAAAGTCCCCTGAGACACTTGGACCGGAAGGTCCCATAGAGTTATGGCCTAGAAAGGCGTATGTGTTGTATGTGGTATTTTGGGGAAGTGACTAAGAATTTATGCTTACAGTTGTTGTGTTATGTGTTTCAGGTACTAGCGAGGATCGCAGGAAGGCGCCGACATGATCTGTACACACCGATGAAGATTTATGTATTTGAGATTTTGGGGTTGTTCATTGAGATATTATGTGATACAATGGGTTTTGTTATGAATGAATTATGTTTTAAAAATGAAAAATTGTTTGAAAGTATATGTTGTTACAAGTTGGTATCAGAGCCTTGGTTTGAGGGATTCGGATCCACCTTCGGGCGTATCTGAACTCAAACTAAGGATTTGAGTAAAAATTTTTTAGAAAAGAAACACTTTTTCTAAAAGAGTAAAAGATTTTGAGAAAAGTAGAACGGAGCAGTGTGTACGATCAGCCAGCGCCCGAACGGTGATTTCCCAAAAATACCCTTGCATTATGTGTTATGAGATATGATATGATATGGTATGCATGCTATAGTAGGATAGGTATTCATATTAGGACTAGAGTGGCTTGATTTGTGATGCCTTAGCTTAGGAGATTACTGTTGCTATGACATGCTTCGAGAGTGAGTAGGTAGCAGTGAGGAGCTTATGAGAAGTCTACCGAAGGGTAGCCTATGCTTAGCGAGATGTAGAGTACTTGTGATCTGGGATCCTAGGAGGAGGACTTGGAATGAATGCTGATGCGGTGTGGATGGTAGTATTGGGCCCATACTACTTAAAACACCGGATCAGTGCGCAGTTCAAGTAAGAATCCTTAGGGTACTAAGGAACAAGTAGGGCTGAGTTATCGAGTGCGAGTACACTCAAGTGAGTCTCTGATTTTTTTTATGTAGTATTTCAGAGACATCATGGTTGGGACATGCCACAGACCAGAGACCAGTGACGTGAGTGACGAGGAGCTTCATCAGATGATCCACAACAAAGGGGCTACGACTATCCACACAGAGATACCGGGGATGTTTGGGTCTATCAAGACCACTTTGATTGAGACATTCGATGAAAGATATGCAGCGGTTACTGAGGCTGCGGCTGCTGCAGCTACTACAACTATTGTTGCTGTTAGACCTCAGGGGGTGACTCGATGCTGTTCCAGGAGTTTAGCAACACGAAGCCATCAGATTTTGATGTGACGTAGGATTTGATTACTATGATGGGATGGATTTCTGATATCGAGGGATTCTTCTACATCTGTTCGTTTCCGAAGCATCTAAGGGTTCATTTTGCACTGAACCACTTTTGCTTGGGGGCGAAGGACTGGTGGAAGTTCGTGGCGATGAACTTCACTCTTCCAAGAGACTTCGGAGGTGACCTGGGAGAGGTTCACCACCATGTTCAGAGACGAGTATGTTCCCCCGTTGGAGCGGGAATGGTTGGCACAAGAGTTCTTGTCCCTCAAGCAGGGGACGAAGTCCGTGACTGTGATTACACGAATGTTTAACGAGAGGACGTTGTTTTACCCTGAGCACGTGTCGTCTGAGCAGGCACGCATGGTCCGATATTTGAGAATTGACAAGTGATGTCATGGTTCGAGTACCATGATAAGTAGCAGATTGAGAAGTGATGTCATGGGTCGAGTCCCATCAGTTGTAGCAAGTCGAGAGTTGATGTCATGGTTCGAGTGCCATGATTTGAGGTGGATTGAGAAGAGTGAACGTGGTTTGAGTATCATGACATGTGGAGGTTAGTGTTTTTGGTTTTTACCAGTTATTCCATGGGGATTGTCTAGACTGAGATCAAAGTGAATGAGTGTGGGGCCATAAGGTCATGATGAACAAGTTTTAGTGGAGCATCCCTTGAAAGGGGAAATTGAGTGAGCTTCGAGGGATTGTGGGTGATATACCAGTTGGAGTCGCAACACTTAGGGATGAGTAGGGATGATGCATTATGGGAAAATACGGTCTGGGCTGGGCGACCGGCCGATAGTGGAGAGGTCACTTTCTGTGACCCGAGTGGTGCTATATTCGTTTCATGTGGGAGACATAAAAGGTGTTGAGATTTCGGTTTTTGAGTTGGGGGTGAGCCTTGTGGGATTGCACGTATGGTGATCTTCAAACAGAGTAGGTGGCAGTAGGTCTGTTGCCAAGTAAACATATATCTTGAACAGGTCTTCAATGGGGATTACGATGGTCAAGGACCAGGAGACAGCCTAATTGAGTATAGTATGGCATGTGTTAGTTGCAATGTCGGACGATCAAGAGGAGTATATCAGGGCGGTGGCCCTTATTGTATTTGATGGGTATTAAGAGTGGAAATATGGTTTCTGTTCTTATGATAAGTGACGTGATGGAATGTTGGTTGAGGAGTCGATGATAAGGAGAATGGTAGATCATTACTTCCGGACGGTTGGGAGGTCCAGTGATGGAATGGTGTGAGATTCTGAATGACTAAAGACAGTCATGGTAGGAAGTTCTGAGGATTTCATCTGAGTTTCGGGGCATTGGAGTTGCTCGATCTCTGTCAGGAGATCATCGAGCGTTGTGTACCACCTTCCAGGAGTCAGTGCGATGTTAATGGTGGAAACAGTCGGTGAGATAGATTGTTGGTGCACCGATTAGGGTTGGTTCGAACCCTAAGTGGGGGAGAACCGGGTAATTTTATGAGGGGATTAGAGATTCGATCAAGAATGGTTAGAGATCTGGATACGGAGAGATCAGCAGTGCGAAATCATGAGCCTAGGGTTATTGGTGATTGAGACGAGGTGCAAAGAGAGATAATGAATGTGTTATGTTCGAAAAGGATGAGCGTCTCAATGGTAATTGGCCGTTGGTCGGAGACCTTAGGGTGAACGGAAATTCTTCAAGGTCAAAATGGTGAATTCGAGATGGTTGGCTCGTAGGGTAAGTTCGACGGTTGAGAAATTCCGGTTCAATAATGGGGTTGTTATTTAGCTTGGGAAGGGCAGAAGATTAGACAACCAATTTCAGGTTGTGGATCAGGAAGATCAGTGAATGAGACGAGATGTCGTAAGGTTCTATGGTGGTGTATGAAGGTATCCGGATTTAATGCATTGGATTTCGGATAATTTTGATTCTTGAGTGGAGACGGCAAGTGGTAGGTCAAACATCTATGATTCCAGTGGGAGTCCTTTCGAATAATGACAGAAAGTGAGATTGTCCAAGAATATGGATTACAACGGAGAAGGTTGTTTTATTATGGAGATTGCCGCCAGATATAGTGATGCATAATTTGGGTAAGTGCATGCACCTATATACGATTGGTCCATGGAGGGTGTAAGTCAGTTAGAGGTTGTTGTGATGCTACGGGAAGCCGTATTACTCACTAGTCAGAAGTTGTTGTGATGCTATGGGAACTCATAGTACTCACTAATCAGAGGTTGTGGTGATGCTACGGAAAGCCGCAGTACTCACTAGTCAGAGGTTGTGGTGATGCTACGGGAAGCCATAGTACTCACTAGTCAGAGGTTGTTGTGATGCTACGGGAAGCCGTAGTACTCACTAGTAAGAGGTTGTTATGATGCTACGGGAAGTCGTAGTACTTACTAAATAGAGGTTGTTGTGATGCTACGGGAAGACGTAGTACTCACTAGTGAGAGGTTGTGGTGATACTGCGGGAAGTTGTAGTACTCACCAGTCAGTTAGAGGTTGTGGTGATACTGCGGGAAGCCGTAGTGCTCATCAGTCAGTGAGAGGTTGATGTGGTGCTACGGGGAGACGTAGTACACACTAGTTAGGGAGAAGTTGTTATGATAAAGTACTCTTTGATCAGAGTATGGCGCATAAGAGTTTTAGGCATAGGGTGTCCCTAATTTATGAGATTTTGGGAAGCTGGTGGTCGGACCAGGGGCGAGATCCGGGTCTCGTCAATGTTAGGGGATCATTATGTTATGAGTAAGGTGTGATCATTGCAATCCGAAAGAACGGGATAAGTGAAGTACGCATGAGTTGCGGGAAATGAGTTTTGAGTTGAGTGCTTCGTTGGGACGAGTGGTTCTAACTCTGGGTCAAACCAAACTCCCGGGTTTGAGTTTAACTCTGGTGGTGCATTGGATAGGCGAGATGAGGTTCTGGATTCTGAGGTAGGTTCCATGTTGAGGAGTAGTATTTGTCATCTGATGTCTTAGACCTATGTGGGTCCGTACTCAGGTATGGGAGGCACCACAAGTTGCTTAGAACTATGAGTAACAGAAGACCGAGGTCGGGGTCGAGTCGATCTTCAGTTGGGAAGGTAGCATTTGCTTAGAGTTAAGCAGACTTCATTACTCGAGGGTCACATTGGGCCGATGTGGTTATAGTAAAAAGGAAACCATGGAGTCTGTTGGGATAATGCAATGGATGACCCTGGAGGTTCAACTATTAGGTCGAGCACAAACCTGGTACTCAGTGTTGAAAAGGGATACGAGGAATGGAGCTAAGGCTTTTGATTTTTTTTATGTCTGAGGACACTTCAGAGCGATCACGATTATTCTTTAGGATTTCAGGGCAGAGAGTTGATAATTCTTTGTTCGGTTGGGTTCCGATAGCAGTTCAGTGGATGAGCCCTGCTGGGACGTGAACCCTTCCGTTTCTTGGGTCGTGATTCAGATGGTTGCTATGTTTGGTATGAGGGATTGGTAGCCAATTGTTGGATTATGTCGGGAGAGAATCTGAAGGATTGGGTTTCCTCCGGGATTGGGAATCCCTGTTGGGATCCAGGTGTCCAGAGAGGATGGAAGTTGTGTCGCATGAGATCCTATCGATGGTGCCATTTAGTTATTGGATTTGATCTGTATGTGGAGGAGCGATTTCGAGGGCGAAATCTAATTTAAGTGGGGGAGAATTGTAACATCCGGGATTTCGTGTATGTCAATTTGTGTTTCAATTTGGAGGATTTAGGACGGACTCGACTAGTCGAGAGTCTGACTCGCCGAGTCACGTCGAGTTGATTGCGGGTATTTAATGAAAGGACTCGACGAGTCCAAGTATGGACTCACCGAGTAGGTGATGGGCAGAGAAAAACCTAAGTTCCGGGGTTGGAGCCTATTTAAAGGAACTTATGACCTTGGATGCGCCTCATATTTCTTGTGAGAAACCCTAAATCGCAATTGGAGCCTTGGGAGAGTTCTTATGATGAAATCAAGTAATTTGGTGGATTTTGTGGAAGGAAAAGAGTAGGACTCAAGCAAGGAACGAGATGGGGGCAGTGGATCTAGCATCTATTCGCATGGGACTGCTGTAGGTGTTGGATTAATGTCTAAGTCCATAACTATAATTGGTAAGACTTGACCCGACCCAGCATGGTCCATTTGGGTTGCATGGCATCATGCATTTGGATAGACTCTAATGAGAGAAATAACACTTAAGGTTGGTTAATATATTATAAGTTATAATATATTAATAAGATTATTTAATTAGTATTGATCAACATTAATCTAGAATTAATTAAGTGATCAAAACAAGACTAATTAAATATATGGGTTGATTCTGTAAATCATCCATACTTGTATAGTGGGCTAATGCTCCATGGATTATTAAGTTGGGCTAAAACCCATAAGATGCTCCATGGATGCTCCATGGTGTATTTGAACCCATGGATCCAAGGAAATGGAAAGTCATGACAATTAGGGTTTACCCTAATTGTAACACTATATAAAGATCATACTCTTGGAAAAATCGGCCACAATATGGAAGAAAGAGAAGGGCTAGCCGATTTCAAGTGTTCTACATTTCTCTCAAGGTTATTCCAAAAGCAATTGATGTTGTGTGAACCATTTGAGGTGTCACACTTGGGGCGCTAGGCACTCAAGCTTCATGAGGACATTCTACATCAAAGAGGTATGTATTCTATCTTGTTATATTCATTGTTTTGTATGCTAGATTAGGATAATACCTTGGATGTTCATATTTGCATGTATAATAGAGAAAACATAGATCCAAGGTATTTAGGGTTGCATGTACACTTAGGAGTGTTAGAATGCTCAAAACCCAACAGTGGTATCAGAGCCTAGGCTTGTTTTCTTGTTATACTTGCAAAAGTAGCTGAAAAATCGAGTTTTGATGCTGTCTGCCCAGCAGACTTGACGAGTCCATGAATGGACTCGCCGAGTCCAAGGCAAAATGCATCCAACTCGCCGAGTTGGTTCATGCACTCGACGAGTTGGACCCCCAGACAGCATATATTCGTCTTTTTGGCTTGAATTGGACTAGGAACATTACCCTAAGATGTTTTTGGACTTATAAACTTGTTTTTGATGTGGTAATGTTCATGCTAATCCAATTTCAAAGATAATTGTCAATAGATTCATGTTTTGTATTAGTTTAAGGTTTAGACTAATTACATGAAATAGTTTGATTCCAATTATCATGTTCACATGAAATAGTTTGATTCTAAAATGTGTTTGTGTAACTTATCCTCAAGTTACATGAAAAGTCACATTAAAGTTTCTTAAAACTCATAAAAGTTGGCAATGGTTACAAATATGAAGAGTCTTGTTCTCATTAAATGGTTTTATGACTCCATAACTTGTCCTCAAGTTATGGAGGTTCAAGAGTCACTTCATTAATCATTTAAATGTGTAACCATAATTAGTTCCATAAGTTACAAAAATAAAGAAAAGTTACATTCTTTTATTAGTTTAAAGTCTTCCATAACTTGTCCTCGAGTTATGGAACTTGAAGAGTCTTTTAATTAAAACTACTTTAAACACATAAGTTATGGAATTAATTAGTTTTGAATAGTTTCAAAACTTGCCCTCAAGTTTTGGAATTTGAAAAGTTTTCACTTATGAATACTTTAATTCCAAGTAAAGCCCTTAGAATTTTAAAAGTTCAAATTCAACCCTTATACTTTATAATATTATAAGTTAATAATATATATATATATATATATATATATATATATATATATATATATATATATATATATGTTTAAGAGTAAAAGTCAGTCTTACCGTTAGTAGGCCTCATTCACGAAGCCGGTCTATAAGGGGGGTATAAGGTTACTGCCTATAAAATGGCAGTTTAATGGGTGTCCACACTCACCCACCGCTTCCTTGACTGGTGGAGGGTCGTTAGCCGAACGGGTAGGACAAAGACTATAAGTTCTCCCTTCATTAAAAGTATTAATGATAAATACTAAGTAACTAAAAACTTATAGTTCCCAATCTTAGTTACTTAGGAAAAATGTGAATAAGGTGCTAACCCATGAAATTACACTTTGTACTATGCTTAAGTCGGTTGGTGGAGCGTGTGTGGTTTACCGGCACACTGGCTTGACTTTAACAAGGTAGGAAAAGGGTTTTCGTAAAGTTTATCTTAGATTGGTGGAGCGTGTGTGGTTTATCGGCACATTGGTTGGGTGATAAAAATTTAAGAGTACCAAGTAATTTGCATGGTTATTTCACACCTTGTTTTGTGATCCTCGGCATCCCAGTCACAAAACCTGAAGGGCACACTCGAGATTGAAACATGCCATTGAAAAGTTCAATGAATCTCAAAAGATCTAGGAGTTTCAAATCCAATTAAAACTTAATTATATTACTTTTTCATGGTGGAAATTGGTAAATCGTCATTTACCTACCTACAATTATTTTATAACATGGATTATGGCGTCCCTCTTCCAGTTATAAATAGGTTGTTGGGTCCTAGCCCTAATATTTCATATTGGGTGTTATATTAAGGACTTTTAAATCAACTAAACTTGAATATCTCCCAAAAGATGTCTAGTTCAGATATCTATGATCTTCCCAAATCTCTTGGAACTTCACTTCCTCCACCTCCTCCAATTATTCTCCCTAACCCACAAGTTCGAGGTCACTTAAGCCCTATTGGCAAGGCAAGGTCTATGTGTGATCACATCTTGGAGATGAAGTCACATATTGACAAGCCGGGAGAGTTGGGTGTCAAAGTCTTGAGAAATTTGGATGTTCAATCACTTTCTAAGTCACATAGTGAGTTCCTTTGGGACTCCTATGAAACAAACTATGAAACGACCCTTAATGATCTTATCTATGTGCTTGGTACTGCTGAATCAGCAATGATTTGGAAGGCTGGTAAAGCAAATGTGATTAGGTGATCAACTTTCCAAAACTTTATGGACAGGGACAATAGTGACACAAGAAATCCAGAAAAGCATTCCTTCCCAATGGAAAGGGATTAGCCATAGTCAACTTGGTTGACAAAATGGTAAAGAGAAAGGCTAAGTCTGAGATAGTCCCATGTACTATTACTTAAGGGTCCATATGTTTCTATTGCCAAAGGAAGGGGCTTTGGTTACGAAGCTGCCAAACTTACCTAAGGATGGTAAAGTCAATGAGTCTGACTTTATTTCAGGTAAAGTCCATTCTCTAACTCTATTAAGTTCCTATTTGGAGATTCTTATTACATGATTTGACTGGGTCACATCTTGGTGTTTTAAGAATCAAAGAAAAGTAAAGAAACTTAAAGAAAGAATATGCTGAATCTGATCGCGTAGATGGATTTCTATCGCATAGTTTGAAGATTGGATTCTTGAGCTACTTCTTAGGAGTTATGAGATGTTGCTTAGGAATAGATAACAACAAGTTTTCCTATGGATTGTAAGGATAAGTTCTTCTATAAAGTTTTTAAAATAAAAGGAAAATTTCTGATTTTATTTATTTTAAAATATCCTTACAATGGCATCTGTGAAAATGTTTGTTGCTTATAAGATTCCATTAATAGCAAGATTGGACATATGAAATTGATTCTTTCATTTGTGGTAATATCTAAATGTACCAAATACGGAAAGATTCTCATCACCCAAGTTCAATGGGACCGGAACTTGAAATCATGCAAGTTGTATATTATGATGAATGTGAACTTTCAAGCATTGGAAAATTAAGACTAATTACTTATTCACATGGATGTGTGGGTCAAGTGAAGGGCTAAGGGATCGAGTACACAGTCATGTGCACTGATCAAGCCCACCACAAATAATCGATAAGACTATTCGTCATGATTTAATAAAGTTTAGTAAATATGGTTATACTTACAAGCTTAAGTGTAATTCTGAGACATTGGAAAAAGGTTCCAATGTATGGCAGAGCGAACAAGAAGAATCAAATTAGGCAGAAAGATAAAATTTTCTCAAATTTGAAAAGATGGGAGAGTACTTTATGATATATGATCATCTTAATGATTAAGAGACCTTATCACAATTCATCCTCTAAGTGTGTTCTGATAGCTAAGAAGAGGAGTAATGAATTGTTGAAGTGGTTAAATCAAGAAGATGAGTCATACTTCGTTCCAAAACAATTCTTAGAGTTATACTCTAAGATTGTAAATTGAGTGCATATCTTAAAGAAAGGTTTAAAAATGCGTGTCAAATGTAAGAGTAAAAGTGTCCTACTCTTGTACATTTGAAGTTGGTGAGTTGTGATGTTTTGGATAAAACAAAGACCAACTTAGGCCAATTGTGTGAAGTGTTTGTCTTGATAAAGAATCCGCACTATCCCTTGAATATTTTACAAGAGAGACTTATATGTCAAGAGGACAGTGGGAGTCTTAAAGGTCTTGAAAGTCTCAAGAACTAATCAAGAATAAAACCTAAGGTTCTTCACTAGCACACGACTTGAGGTTTATAACCTATCATGTTGACATTTGTGTGCCCATTCCAGTTAAAGTTGGCTTTGCATATGAGTTCGTAGAGTCCTCAATTGGTTGTACAGCTACTTGGAAGCTATTGCAGGCCCTTATGCTGCCAAATGGCAAGAACTTAAGATTGCACAAGTTCAATCCGTATGAGTTTGGATTTGTCACTAACCTTGTCTTGTGATTATGGTTTTGACAAATTCATATGGGTAGGAACTCATACACCATAAAAATCTTAGTGTCATAAGGTTTCTCTCCGATTCATGAAAATGATGGTGAGGAAACACTTCCACTAAGTAGATTTGTAAGTAGATAGTAATCTTTGCATTCTCAAAGTTGTTAGTAGGCACACTAACATGGACTTATGAGAAATAGCAAAGGTCTAAACAATTAAGACTATGATTACGGAATCCATTTTCATAGTTCTGAAATTGTTTAGACACACCTGTGAGCTATCTAAGATAAGGTGTATGATTTTTATAAAGTCTTATCAAAGCAATCTAGTATCAGAAATCTGAACTTTGTTAAAAAGTCAATAGCTGATTTCTGAGTACATGTTAAAGCTAGTAGGAGCATAAGTGTTATGCTAATACTCATCATGTTAGTGGGAGCATGATAATTATGATAAGTATTGCAAGTTAGAAATGTTAATTATAGAAAACAAAAGTTTCAATTCGTGAGGTTGCAGAGGTTGAAAAAGTTGTTTTGCTATAATTAAGGGAGAGGAAATTATACTTCATTTCAATTATGAAAAGCTTAGATTGAGTTTATAATCATTCTAAAGAGCTTATATTGAGATTGTAATCACCTTTAGTCAAGAATATATATATGAATTTCATGTTGAATTGGTTCAACTTAAGAAAATTCTATATATTGCGTTCTCAAAATTCGATTATGATTACGGCATCCCTTTTCATAGTAAAATTTTGAGAATATGGCAAACAGAAAAAAACTATTATGGCAAAAGAATGGTCTAGAACCATGTCTTTATGTGAAACATCATGAATCGTGTCCCATTTACTTTGGGTACAAGATCGATTACATGTGCTATAATATTTATTCTTTATGAATTTTCCAAATGCCTTGGGGCATTAAGGAGGAAAATGTCTAGAATTGGATACGACTAAAGTGATTAAGCAATTGTCGAGGACAATCTAAGGTTTACCAAAGATTGGCTGCTCAAGGACAGTTGGAAGTATATAGTGTGAATTTTGGAAGGACATATTGACATAGTCTGAAAAGAGGCAACTCTTGCTCAGAAGTGGTAGTCAAAATGGGAATATAGAGTTGTCTCTATAGATGGAAGCAATCTGTGTAAGATTAGGTAAAACTTAGTGCAAGAAGCATGTTCAAAGCAATGCATACGTTGAACATAAGGCGTTGTGTCCATGGAGTAGGTCTTCATTGGAATACCCTGTAATGGTTGTTGACAAGTCTTTGTGACTTTGTACACATTCATTGCAAGAGGGTAGTGCATTTAAGTTTAAAGCCTAACAAGATTTCGATTTGGGAGTGTGAAATTAGAATCATTGAAAGTTTGGTCAATTGGTTTATTTCACAAAGTAAGGATCATAGATAAACATAGAGTGCATACTTGGTGTATGGCAAAGCTATTGTTTAGAAAAACATAGTGTACATGCTTGGAGCATGGGACAACTAGTGTTTTAATTCAAGTATAAATTTGATAAAACCGAAACAATGAATAATGAGTAATCAGTATGGTGATAAATAGAAGTGGTCTATTTATATTCATAGGGTTTGATACCATATTTGATTCATTTATTCTTGTGTTTCACTTTGCATGTTTTGACTTCCATAATAACTAGGTTATTCTTCCGGAATGACTAAGTTATTTAAACCATCCATAGTCGGTCATATTTTGGAAGTAGATATGAATCAAGACTGTCATGGGTTGGCTTGTAGAGGTCCAAGTTGGTGGACAAAGTTGTGCTACACCGCTCATGAGTGCTCATAAGTTCTGAGTATTGGATTCAACCCGCTCTCATTTGAATCACTTCATGGATTTTATCACGAGTGATCATGAGACGATAATATCTTATATTCTTCAAACCTAGAGATATGAGTTGTTACTATGAGTTGGTTATACATTGATTGCGCGAAAACACATTGGTAACTCGATTCTATAAAACGTGTCTTTGTGTATGATTCAACAAGTAGCAGAACAAGCCATATGAGTCGAAGTTTATCCATTCCTTTTACCTTTGGGATAAAAGCGATATCTGTGGGCCCCTCGATGATTTAATGATGATACGTGTGAGTGCTTGGCCAAGCCATGACTGATTTGATTTGTTCAATCAGTCAGTCGTCATAAATCGGAAATCGGGAAACAACAACTAGACAGAGAGAATGATTTACAATCCGTGTCTCAGTCCATATGATATCTAGAATGGAGGAATATATGATCCCTTATCTAATGGACAAGTCATTGACAAAGGTCAGAGTTCATCTACGAGGTCAGAGTTCAATGGAAGCTTTTGAGAGCTACGATTGCCAGTTGGTTCTTGAAGTAATACGCAATAATAGTTTTAGACTTATCCAAGTGGGAGACTGTTGGATTAGTGTCTAAGTTCATAACTATAATTGGTAAGATTTGACCCGACCCGGCATGGTCCATTTGGGTTACATGGCATCATGCATTTGGATAGACTATAATGAGAGAAATAACACTTAAGGTTGGTTAATATATTATAAGTTATAATATATTAATAAGATTATTTAATTAGTATTGATCAAGAATTAATATAGAATTAATTAAGTGATCAAAAGAAGACTAATTAAATATATGGGTTGATTCTGTAAATCATCCATACTTGTATAGTGGGCTAATGCTCCATGGATTATTAACTAAAACCCATAAGATGCTCCGTGGATGCTCCATGGTGTATTTGAACCCATGGATCCAAGGAAATGGAAAGTCATGACAATTAGGGTTTACCTAATTGTAACACTATATAAAGATCATACTCTTGGAAAATTTGGCCACAATATGGAAGAAAGAGAAGGGCTAGCCGATTTCAAGTGTTCTACATTTCTCTCAAGGTTATTCTAAAAGCAATTGATGTTGTGTGAACCATTTGAGGTGTCACACTTGGGGCGCTAAGCACTCAAGCTTCATGAGGACATTCTACATCAAAGTGGTATGTATTCTATCTTGTTATATTCATTGTTTTGTATGCTAGATTAGGATAATACCTTGGATGTTCATATTTGCATGTATAATAGAGAAAACATAGATCCAAGGTATTTAGGGTTGCATGTACACTTAGGAGTGTTAGAATGCTCAAAACCCAACAGTAGGAGGTATGAATCTATACTCATTCCCGTGTATTTTGTGGTTTTCTTGAATCTAGGGTTTTCTTATTCCTTCTTTAGCTTGGATTCGAAACTTATGAGGTCCCAAGGTGGAATAAGTCTTAGATCTGGACCTTAAGAGGTCCATAGAGTCCCAACCATTCGGCTTTATGTTGTTCCATTGGAGATATGGATCTAGGTTGCCATTTTAGGAGCTATTTCTTCATATAAGGGCATAAGAGTGTTGCATGAGAATAAACTTTGAACCTTTATGTGATATTTGGGTGTAAGAAGGTCAAATCTATAAGTTAGATAAACAGATCTGACCTTAGAAGGTCATTTGAGTGATGCCATGGAGGGAACTCGCCGAGTCCATATGGGGACTCGACGAGTCGATTCGGGTTGCCTTGCGATTCGTGACCAGTGGTAACCCGTCGAGTCAGACCTTAGGAGGATTCAAAGGACAAGCATGGACTCGCTGAGTCACTTGGGTGCACTCGACGAGTTTGATCAAAGTTGACCGTTGACTAGAGTTGACTTCAGTTAATAATGGGGCCTTGGTTAAGCTGATTCAAGAGAGGTCAGGGAGGGGTAGAATGGTCTTCTACCCATTATTAGAGATGAGAACAAAAGAAAGTATTGATTAGAGATGTTTGCCTTATGTGTTAGGCGGAGGCTCAATCGAGGTTATCAAGCCAGAAGGTTTACTAGACATCATGGGAGGTGATTCTTCTCACTATACTGTACATGGAAGGGTAGCTATGTGTGACCGGAAGATCTTGTATGCTATGAGATGTATGTGCTACATGTGTTTATGTGATATGTATGTGCTATGTATTTTATGTATGGTAAGGACTAGAAGGTCAAGATGATATGGACCAGAAGGTCAAGATGTCATGAACTGGAAGGTCAGGAGGTTACGGACCGGGAGGTCGATATGGGTAGGACCGGAAGGTCTACCGGGATTCGGGAAGGAAGTCCCCTGAGACACTTGGACCGGAAGGTCACATAGAGTTATGGCCTGGAAAGGCGTATGTGTTGTATGTGGTATTTTGGGGAACTCACTAAGCATTTATGCTTACCGTTGTTGTGTTATGTGTTTCAGGTACTAGCGAGGATCGCGGGAAGGCGCCGAAATGATCTGTACACACTGATGAAGATTTATGTACTGGAGATTCTGTGGTTTTTCATTGAGATATTATGTGATACAATGGGTTTTGTTATGAATGAAATATGTTTTAAAAGAGAAAAATTGTTTGAAAATTTACGTTGTTACAAAATAGTGTTAGAAAGATTAATAGTTGATCCTGAGTATGAATATAGCAAGATACTCAAAAACGTATCAAGATACCACAAAATATCTTGATAAGTCGATGTGTAAACAAAGTAACAATGAAATAATTATGCAAGGAATGATCAAAACAATTATAGATGAATAAAATCAAAGCAAGAACAAAATGATGTACGAGGAAAGCCCTTAATCCTTTTGGATCTTCGACATAGAAGATCGGGAGGTGATAAACACACATGCCTTAGAATTTATATTAAATCATAAATTATTGCTTCAATTGCTAGCTGATATTAGAAAGAATGTGTTTGTGCTCATGTGTCGAAAGAATCAGAGAAGAAGGATAAATGGATGTGTATGTGTGCGTTCATCAGCTAGTCTTTTATACATAACAAAATTAACTAAAACTTTGTGATTCTTGGGATTCTCCTTTATCTTTGTTTGACTCGAATTTCTTGAGGGTCTTCAACGTTCACGAGGTATTGACCACATGTAGTCAACTTGCTCTGTTTCTTTTTCCTTAATCCTTGAGTCCCTGCACAAGATTTTACAAGAAAAATGATGGAAGGCCATGATACAGAATAAATCCAAGATCTTGGGCTTGCCTAGGATGTTAGTTCAAGTTAAAGATATAAATGGTAAGTCAAAATTTCTACCCACAACAAGTACCACCATAAATCTTCAATTTGGGATACTGGGGGATTGGAGATTTCTAGTCGTGAAATTCTCTTAGAAAATTATGATGTGACGTGGCTTGTCTTTCCAGGACTAATCCTATTCATCTGTTTCTTTAGCAGATTTGAATTTTTGAAGGGCAGGATTTTTGGAACAGAACCTTATATGAATTCGAATTGCTTCTCCCAATAAACTACGATCACATGTATTTTCTTTTTTGTTCAACTTGAGTTTCTTCATGGGGAAAAAGCTTAATCAGTCTCGATCTAGGTCTAAAGCTCCTATTATTGAATACTTCATCGTCTTAAGAATGTTGCCTCAGGATGTGTCAAACCCCTGGCCGAGGCGGTGGAACATGTTGAGTTATGCGACTAAGTTCACGGAGCACGGGTAAACTAAATATATAACACAAGTACAACAATAAACAAAACAACATTTGTATTCCATCTTGATGTTTTAATACATGGTTCTTACAGATAATGCTATAATATATAAATTACCTTTAATAGGTAGCTAGACATAACAAAAAGTAGTAAAGTAAATTGCTTGAGATCTATGATTATCCGTCGTCTAGATTAGATTGATTCCTGATTCCCTGAGAATACATGTAGTTTTGAGGGTTAACACAAGTTTGGTGAGAGTTACATCTTTCCTGCTAGCAACAATAATGATACTTTTAAAAGTGTTCAAAAATTATTTTCTTTATAAGTAAACCATATTTGAATGAGCTTTGAAAAATACAAAAGGTGTCTTGGTATAAGTATATTCATGCTTAAAACAGTTAAGAATCAAGTTTTTTAGTTGTAGAATGGGAGAGAGAGATTCGAGTTAATGTTTATATTGAGTTCTATAACCAAGCTATGTGACTAAATGTACCCTGCTACAACGCTTCATTAGACGTCGTAGTAATGATTGTAGACACTTATCACCCGGTTCGATTGATCGGTTGAGGTTGTAGCTATCCACCGCAGGTAGGGATGTCAACCTCGTATAGATCTATAGATATGTATCTCGCTCCAAAGATTAACGATTATAGTAGTGTGGGTATACTAAGTGTTTAAACTTTAGCTAATGAATAGTGTCTCACTATAAACCCTTAACTAAGCTATAAATAGCTCCCATCCCTAATTTGGAAGTGGATAAGTTTAAGGCATAATCAATCGTAAAGAGTTTATAAAAGTCGAGCATAATTGGTATGCATGTGTAGTATAAGGCACTAGCTTTTATAAACTAAGTATGTTTCTTGTATAAACTTTGTATGTACGCATGTATAGTTCCAATCCTAAGGAATACTACAAAGTTATATAACATGCATTTTATGACACACAATACACGTAAAAATCATAGTGTTTTGTAGTAAAAAGGTATATGCTATTTTTAAAAGATTTATTATTTTAACAACACAACATATGAGAATATTGAAGTTTAAAACTAGTTTATGTATTCGTAACATATAAAAGTTAAATCAATGATTTATAAACAAGTTATAGTTTATAAATCATACTTTATATGTATTTTTGTATTATCTGGCATTAGAAATACATTTATTCTCCCCCAAAAATATATAAAAGATGGGGCCATAACACTCACCTTAACGTGCGGTTATCGAGTTGTTTCGAGTATGGGATGCGAGAACCGGGGCATGTTGTTGTGAATTCGGGATTACGGGTTTAATTTAATTCCCTAAAAAGTTTCAATATAAATTATTAGTTGGAAAGATATTTCGTATTTTAACCAAAGTATATTATTTAATAATTTCAAAAACTTTAGTTAATCCAAAAGTTATTTAATTAAAGTTTATTTAATCCAAAATTTATTTGAATAAATTTTATCTAAACCAAAATAAACTTAATATTTTCTAGCATTTTAACGTAATCCAAAATTTATTTAATAATTTCCAAAAATGAATTATTTAATTTTTATATTAAAATTTTAGATTTATTTTTTTAAAAAGGTTTTCCACATCGGGGTATTTTTGAATACTTAAATAAAAGTTTGAAGGTTTTTGGTTTAGTTTGGAAGGATATTTCCGAGTGGGGTAGAAAAAGTAACATTTAAATCAAGTTTTCGACTAGTTATGAAAGGGATTTTGGAAGGAGGGGAGTATTTAAAATCTTTTTAAATGAATTGTTGGACATGGGATTGATTTTTCTAAAGAATAGTTGGCTCCAGCTAGTAGAGATTCGGATCATCAGTGGCTTCTTTTTGTATTCGTTCATGAGACCATGCATGAAACGGTTGATTTCTGAGTTTCAAGAATCAATTTCGAATTCTTTGCTTCAGCTTCTTTTGCCTTGAGTTTCTTCCGAAGAATATCGAATTCATCAAGCTCTTTGTCCTTTTTCTCTCTTTCTGCTCTTTCCGACTCAGTCATGTTCGCATCTTTATAATTTTCTTCTTCAGAAATACATTTGCCTTTATCTTTTCCGGATTCGGAAGCTTCATTATCCTTCCGATCATTTTCATTCTTTAACTTATTTTCCTTATCTCCCCCTTGTTTCACAGAAGCCCTGCTTCCCGAATCAACCTGCAGTTGATTTAGAATTACGAATACATGTTGAAGCTTTTCAGAGAGATTTTGTCTAACAGAGACAGTGAACGAAGAATCGTGAGTTTCAACGATTCTCAACAAGCATTGATTGATTTCGGAAGTATACCTTTTAACTATAGATCTCTCTTCTTCAATTTTAGCAATGTTTTGGGTAGCATTCTTCAGCTTCTCGGTAAGAACCTTCATTTTCTGTGTCTGCTCTATCAGTGCATCCATAATCTTGTTTTTAGCAACAAAGTCATTTTGTAAGTTGGTGATCTGTTCAGAAATGGATGTGTTGAGCTCAGTATTGTCAAGCTTGATGTATGTACGGAGAGTTGAGAGAGCTTGTTTTCCAGCTTGCAACGAGAATCAAAATCCTACAATGTCCTTGTTCATGTCAGATGTGTTCTTATCAGAAGAGGTCCTGAAGTCAGCCATAGATTCCTTAACTTCCTTTTGTAACTGTTGGACCTTTTCAGAAGCTTCTATGACCCTCTTTTTGGAAGGTTGAACAGCTTTTGATGATTCTTCAATGACTTTGACATTTGAAGATGTGAGCATTTTCCACAGTTGTTCGATAGGTTATGAGCATATTTTCCCATTTTGTAGAAGATAAGGCATGAGTATACTCAAAGATTGAATCTAGCTTCTCATTCAACTACATGAATTGGACTTTCGTCATAGGCGCTTCATCATCATCATTGGAAAGATTTACAGAGAATGGATGAAAGACAAACTCTGCAATCGCTTCTTAATCATCTCCAAATAATATCTCATTATCATCATCAATTGGAGGAAGCGAAGATGAAGGCGGTTAGGAAGTCACACCAATGTTAGCATTTAGCCCCATATCAGATGTGTTGCCAGGGATACCAGAGGTCCTGATCTCCTCCGAAATGGATTTCAAAGAAGGAACTTCTGGTGGAGTAGACACTGTTGATGTTGTAGGTGTTGGAATAGTGTCTAAGGCTGCAACTATATTAGGCAAGTATTTGACCCGGTTGTGCATGGTCCTTTTGGGTTGCCTTCACCATAGCAACTTGATAGGATGATTTATTAAGAGAGAATAAATATTATTAATATATTATGGGAATAATATAAAGAATAATATATTGTTATTTGATTAATATAAGTCATAGAATTAATTGGAATTAATTTGGTGACTTAAAGAGGTTAATTACATAAAGGGGTATAAACTGTCAATTGTTTGATAGTTAAGCTTTAGACTATAAATCCTTATAGATATATAGTGGACGGATTCTAGAAGCTAGGATAGCTTCAAAATCGTCCAATGAGTTATCTAAGGAAAGGATTTGGATAGCCTTAAGAGAAGATTATCCAATTAGGGTTTAGGTTGTAACCCTTAAGGAATCTACAAGTATAAATAGACCCCATAGCCAAGGCAAATCGGGACCTCAACTAAAGTAAGAGAACCCTGGCCGATTTCCTTCCCTCTCCTCTCTCCTAAATCATCTTTCTTGCTATTGGTGTTTGTAAGCCATTAGAGGAGTGACAATTGTGACTCTAGAAGCTCCAAGACAACAAGATCAACAAGGAATTCAAAGGTATGGTTCTAGATCTGTTTCAATGTTGTTATTTAACCTAATTAGCCATTAGAAGTCTTGGATTCAAAGCATTTTTAATTACAAAGCCTAGATCCAAGCATTAGGGTTTTGCATGCGCATATAGGAAAGTTCTTATGGCTAAAACCCATCAGTGGTATCAGAGCCTAGCTTGGTTTTCTTTAAATTGTTGCTTGATTAACTGAAACAAACCTGCAAAATTCGATTTTTTGGTTTCTGAGTCATGGACTCGGCGAGTTCCAAAGTGGAGTCGGCGAGTAGGCCTGACTCGGCGAGTCCCTTTGTGCACTCGGCGAGTCCAGGCGTCAGGAATGGCCAGATTCGGGTTTTTTTTTTCATAATTATCTTATGGAAACTTACCTTAATCATAATAGATCAACCTAAATTCGTTTTTTTGATATATATGACTATTATCTTGATCTAGTTAAAGGTATTTATCAACTAATAAAATATTTAATTTCCTTATATGATAATTAATTAATTATTTTAATTATTTTGGTAATTATCTTTCAAAGAAATCTTGAATAAAATCAAATATAGATAATTAGGATATTAATTGTTAATTGGAATTATTTGTTATTTGATCCTCTATGTTTTAAATGTTTAAAACTTGCCCTCAAGTTTTGAAATTTATATTTGTGATTAAAAGTTTTAATTTAGACAAGTTAAATTTCAAACCCTAGATTTTAAAAGGTTTAAAATACAACCCTATACTAATATGATATTACTAGAATAATATATATATGTATAACTAAATGCTAGTCTTACCGTTAGTAGGCCTCATTCACGAATCCGATCTATAAGGTGGGTATAAGGTTGCGGCCTATAAAATGGCGCTTAATGGGTGTACACTCACACCCACCGCTTGCTTGATTGGTGGAGGGTCGTTAGCCGAACGGGTAGGATAGGGCAACCTCATCCTCTCATTAAAAGTATAATAAGTAATACAAAGTAACTACACATTTTTAAAATTTCCCAATCTTAGTTACTTTAGGAAAAGTGAATTGATGCAATCCCATGAAATTACACTTTGCACCCTTGCTAAGAAGTTAGTGGAGCGTGTGTGCTTTACCGGCACACTAATTGGTTCTAAGCAAAGGTGGCAAAGGGTGATTCATTGTTTATCATAGTTCAATGGAGCGTGTGTGGTTTACCGGCACATCGAATAGGTGATCGTTACAATGAAGGCACCATGTAAATTTGCATGGTAATTCACACCCGCTTTGTGATCCTCGGCATCCCAGTCACAAACAAGAGGGGCATATCGAGATTTAAACATGCCATTGAATAGTTTCAATGAATCTCATTCGAACCTAGGAATTCTCAATACACTTAGGACTAATAGTTAAGTTTTGTGATGGAGAATTAGTGAATCGTCATTCACTTACCTTCAATTTATTTGCATGTTAGATTACGGCATCCCTTTTCTAGTATGTAAATGTTATTGTTGGATCCTAGCCCTAATTTTCTTATTGGGTGATAATTAGGGATTCTTATTCTAATCTATCTTTGTCCTTTTTCTTTTTTAGATGTCGAACGCAAACAACGTTGCTGCTAGTTCTTTCACGTTGATGAGCCTTTGCCAAAAGGTCACCTTCGATGGAACGAACTTTAGCGAATGGATAAGATACATTCGCAGCATTGCTTGCTATGAGGATAAGGAGTATGTCCTCGATGAGAAGCTTGAGAAAATCAACCCCGAAATCGCTACTCCGGCTGAAATCACCGCTTTTGAAACTCATGAGCGAGATGCAACGAAGGTACATTGCATCATGATTGCCACCATGAACTCCGAATTCCAAAAGTCCTACGAGGACATGTACCCGTACGAGATGCACCAAGACTTATTGGAGAGGTACCACCAAAACGCGAGACAAGAGCGTTATGAGATTTTCACCAACATGATTTCCGCTAAGATGGGTCATGGAGAATCTCTTACCGTGCACCTGCAAAAGATGCAAAGGTATGTCGACCGCCTTCGCAAGTTAAATGTTGACTTTGGGGAAGACTTGGCGATAGACATGGTGCTTCACTCTTTGCCTCCGATGTACAACCAATTTAGAATGACCTACCACATGAACAAAGAGGAGGTCACCCTAAGCAAACTCCAAGGTCTCTTGAGGGTTGCGGAGAGCAACTTCAAGGGCAAGCCTGTTGCACCAACTCCCAATCCGCCTGCTGCTCCTGTCTTGGCTATTGGTCAAGGAAAGGGAAAGAAGAGGAAAGCTTCATCGAAGAACTATCGCAAGGTTAAAGCCCGAGATGGTGCCTCTTCTAGTGGGACCAAAGTTGATCCCGCTAAGCCCTATCCTAACCCGAAGGAGGCAGAGTGCCACCACTGCCAGAAGATAGGACATTGGAAGAGAAGCTGCCCAGAGTACCTGCAAGCAATCAAAGAAGGAAAGATCAAGCCATCTTTCGCAGGTATATACACAATTAAATCTAACAATTCTAATCATGCTATTTCTTGGGTTCTTGATACCGGTTGTGGTTACCACATTTGTTCTAATGTGCAGGGACTAAGAAGAAGTAGGGATGTGCAGGAAGGAAGAATCAATCTAATCATGGGGAACAGAAGATCGTCGCCTGTGACCAAGATTGGAGTGTATTCTTTAGTGCTTAGGAATAATTTGTGTTTAGATTTGAACAATTGTTTCTATTCGCCAGAAATGGCTAGAAACATCATTTCATTTCATGGTTTATATAGACAAGGATTTAGATTTTCTTTTAATAATGAGAATGGTTCTATTTTGGCTTATCTAAATGGTGTCTTTTACTTTGAAGCTATACCATGTAATGGAATATATGAAACTGTTATGATTGTTGTTAACTTAGGAAATGATGTTTTGAATATAGATTCTTCCACTAGTATGGATAAAGCATCCTTGTGGCATTGTCGTCTTGGACATGTCAACAAGAAACTCATAGCCCAACTCCAAAAGGATGGAGTGCTGGAGTCATTCGACCTTAGGGAAGATGACACATGCGAGTCTTGTTTACTTGGAAAGATGACTAAATCACCCTTCACGAGTACGTGTGAAAGGGGTGAGGGTCTATTGGACCTAATACATACCGATGTATGTAGACCGTTTAGATCAACCACGAAGGATGGAAACCGCTTCTATGTGACCTTTACCGATGATTATAGTAGATATGGGTATATCTATTTAATCAAGCAAAAGTCAGAAACCTTTGAAAGGTTCAAAGAGTTCAAGAATGAAGTGGAGAATCAATTGGGCAGGAAAATCAAGATGCTTCGGTCCGATCGAGGAGGAGAGTACCTAAGTCTTGAATTCCACGATTATCTGAAGGAGTGTGGAATAGTTTCGCAATTGACGCCTCCTAGGACACCGCAGTTGAATGGTGTGGCAGAAAGGCGTAATCGAACCTTATTGGATATGGTTCGCTCTATGATGAGTCATGCTTCACTACCTATCTATTTTTGGGGGTATGCCTTAGAGACTGTCGCCCATATCCTTAACCGAGTCCCGACTAAGAAGGTTGCCAAAACACCTCACGAGATGTGGACAGGGAAAGCTCCCTCGTTGGCACATATCAAGGTTTGGGGTTGCGAGGCTTTCGTAAGACGAGATACTCACGACAAGCTCGAACCTCGAAGTGAGCGATGTATTTTCATCGGCTACCCACAGACATCCTTTGGATATCTCTTCTATAGACCGAAGGACAATGTTGTCTTTGTTGCGAGGAGAGGAGTTTTACGAGAGCGAGAACTCATAAGCCAAGGAGACAGTGGGAGGCAAATCGAACTTGAAGAGATTCAAGAGTCGATAGATAAAGGAACCTCTACTGCTGGCACTCAACCCGAGGAGGAAACTCCGGTTGAACCGATTGACGAATCCTTACCTCTTAGACGTTCCGATAGAGTTAGAGTTCATCCCCAGTTTTATGGTTTTCATATTACTACCGAAGGGGACACGTATATTAGTGATGGTACACTAATAAATCTTGATGAACCTAATAGCTATAAGGAAGCCATGGCAGGCCCGGAGTCTGCGAAATGGAAAGAGGCAATGGATAGCGAGATCCAATCCATGTATGATAACCAAGTTTAGAATTTGGTTGATTATGTGCCCGGACGTAAGACCGTTGGGTGCAAGTGGATCTTCAAGAAGAAGACCGACGTGGATGGAAAGGTACACACATATAAAGCACGATTGGTTGCGAAGGGCTTTACTCAAACTCCATGAGTTGACTATGATGAGACCTTCTCACCAGTTGCGAAGATTAAATCTATTAGAGTGATGCTAGCAATTGCCGCATTTCATGATTATGAGATTTGGCAAATGGATGTCAAGACCGCTTTTCTTAACGGAAAGTTGGCTAAGGATGTTTACATGGCTCAGCCAGAGGGGTTTGTGGATCCGAAGCATCCGAATAGAGTGTGTAAGCTTGAGAAGTCCATTTATGGACTTAAGCAAGCATCTCGCAGATGGAATCTTTGCTTCGATGAGAAAGTCAAAGAGTTTGGATTTGTACGAAGCGAAGACGAATCTTGTGTATATGTCAAAGCCAGTGGGAGTATAGTAAGCTTCCTCGTTCTATATGTCGATGACATATTACTCATAGGAAACAACATCCCGACTCTGCAGGAGGTTAAGTCCTGGCTCGGGAAGTGCTTCGCTATGAAGGACCTCGGAGAGGCTTCTTACATTTTGGGAATAAGGATAGTAAGAGAAAGAAGTAAGAGACTAATTGGACTTAGTCAGAATACTTACTTGGATAAAGTACTAAAACGATTTAGTATGGAAAACTCGAAGAAGGGAGAATTACTGATACAGAGTTATGCCAAATTGAGTAAGACTCAAAGTCCGAGTACCAAAGCCGAGATTGCAGAAATGAGCCGAGTACCATATGCTTCCGCAGTTGGCTCAATCATGTACGTTATGACTTGTACTCGCCCTGATGTAGCCTTCGCTTTGAGCATGGTTAGCAGATATCAGGGGAATCCTGGCAGAGCACATTGGATTGGGTGAAGAATATCCTTAAGTACCTTCGGAGGACGAAGGAATGGTTCTTAGTCCTCGGAGGGAGTGATGACTTGAAGGTGCAAGGGTATAGTGACGCTAGTTTTCAGACCGACAGGGACAACTACCGTTCACAGTCGGGCTGGGTCTTTACCCTAAATAGAGGAGCAGTGACATGGAAGAGTTCCAAGCAGGAGACCGTAGCTGATTCAACGTGCGAATCAGAGTACATTATAGCGAGCGAATCGTCGAAGGAGGCAATATGGCTAAAGAACTTCATCGGTGATCTTGGAGTTGTACCTGCCATAAAGAAGCCCATGGAGATTTTCTGTGATAACGAAGGAGCGGTTGCCTTGACCAAGGAACCAAGGGATCATGGTAGATCAAGACATATCGATAGAAAATATCATTTCATTAGACATCGCGTAGAGGAAGGACAACTCGTAGTGAAGAGGATATCATCAGAAGATAACCCAGCAGATCCTCTTACGAAGGGACTGAGTAGGGTTAAGCACTTGCAGCATGCTAGGAGTATTGGGCTGAAGGATGATATTAGCATAGATTAGATAGTATTAGAAACGTGTAATAGATAAATGCAATTAACATTTGATGATTAAATAAAGGAGTTTTATTTATGAGTAATGTTACTGTCTTATGTTAATTGTTTAACTACTGTTTCACTTTGCATGTTTTGACTTCCAGAATAATTGAGTTTATTAAGAATAATCGAATTGTTCAAATTGTCCACAATCGTTCATATGTTGGAAGTAGATATGAATGAAGATTGTCATGAATTGGTGTGTAGATTGTCTAAATGGTTTTAGATATAGCAAAGGGTTGCTGCAACGTTCATGAGTGCTTATGAACTAGTTTTGAGCATTGGAACAAACCCGCGCTTGCTGGAATCACCTTATGGAATATGATATAAAAGGGTGATCGCAAGACGATAATATCATATAGTCTTAAAACCTAGATATATGGTTTGTTATTTGTTAATTGATTGTACATTGATAATGCGAAAACGCATCAGTAACTTGGTGTTACAAAACGCATTGTTGTGTATAGTTGATTAATGAATAAGTAAATGCATATAAGTCGAAGTTTATCTATAACTTTTATCTAAGAAGGTAAAAGTGATATCTCGGCCGCTCGATGATTTGATTTGACTTATGTGCCGGGCCCGGTCAGAACTAAATTGATGTGTTCGATTAAGTTCTATGTCAAATAAATCAGAGATCGAGAAACCTAAATGCTTGACTAACCATTCCATAGGATTGTCAGCATGATATCTAACAGAGGACTGTACGATCCCTTATCTAAAGGACAAGATTGATTAGATCAGAGTTTGACAGCGTCTTTGAGAGCTATGATTGCAAACCGAATTGTACTTGTGCATATAGTTACTAGACTTATCCAAGTGAGAGACTGTTGGAATAGTGTCTAATGCTGCAACTATATTAGGCAAGTATTTGACCCGGTTGTGCATGGTCCTTTTGGGTTGCCTTCACCATAGCAACTTGATAGGATGATTTATTAAGAGAGAGTAAATATTATTAATATATTATGGGAATAATATAAAGAATAATATATTGTTATTTGATTAATATAAGTCATAGAATTAATTGGAATTAATTTGGTGACTTAAAGAGGTTAATTAAATAAAGGGGTATAAACTGTCAATTGTTTGATAGTTAAGCTTTAGACTATAAATCCTTATAGATATATAGTGGACGGATTCTAGAAGCTAGGATAGCTTCAAAATCGTCCAATGAGTTATCTAAGGAAAGGATTTGGATAGCCTTAAGAGAAGATTATCCAATTAGGGTTTAGGTTGTAACCCTTAAGGAATCTACAAGTATAAATAGACCCCATAGCCACGGAAAATCGGGACCTCACCGAAAGTAAGAGAACCCTGGCCGATTTCCTTCCCTCTCCTCTCTCCTAAATCATCTTTCTTGTTATTGGTGTTTGTAAGCCATTAGAGGAGTGACAATTGTGACTCTGGAAGCTCCAAGATCAACAAAGAATTCAAATGTATGGTTCTAGATCTGTTTCAATGTTGTTATTTAACCTAATTAGCCATTAGAAGTCTTGGATTCAAAGCATGTTTAATTAGAAAGCCTAGATCCAAGCATTAGGGTTTTGCATGCGCACATAGGAAAGTTCTTATGGCTAAAACCCATCAGTAGGAGGGGTTGAATATATGAAGATAGGCGAGGATAGAAGGATTACGATATGAGGAGGTCATATTCCAATAGAAATCGTTGGTGGTATAGGAAGGATGGATGTTATCGTAATTGTGGAGGTGTTTGGTGAGGTTGTTATTTGTGATGTTGGTGGAGTGAATGGAGGTGAAGGTGGAGAGGTGGTGAGATTCAGAAATAGATTCTGCATAATGTTATCAAAAATCTTTGGTTTCCGAATAGAAGAGGTTGGAGGGAAAGATACATTCGGAATATTTTATGTAGGGGCGGATTCGGAAGTTGCAGTTGTATCTCCCTCTTCATTTCGGAGTGTGCTATCCTCTTGAACTTCAATGACAGTTCACTATTCGGATTCCTCTTGAATAATCGGAGATGGCGATCATGGTTTCTGGATTGGTTTCTTTTCCTTCTTAGGAACTTTGAAACTTTCTGAAGTACTAGCCTTTTCTTTCCTTTTTCCTCCCCTCTTCGGTTTATCAACCTCATGTATTATCTTTTGTAATTCCGTTGAAATGGGACGAGCACCAGCAGAGGGAAATTTCCAATATGCCCTGATAATGGCATTGTCCAGCGGCACCTTTTCAAACATAGCATCAGGAATAGAACCAACAAACTTAAAGTTCCTTGGATCTGACACAACAAATTTAGTCGTTTGAGGGATCAGAAATCTAGCCATGAGAGAGTCGTTCATCAGTGGAACCTTGAACTGAGTTAGGGCTCGGTTCACAACTACTGAGCAGAAACGAGCACGAGAAATTTATGTGTGTTGTGTAGATGAAGTGGTGCCTTGGATAAATTGATTCTGGATTACAGACCCATAGTCCAAGTTGATTCCATCATAGAGGATATAGATTAAAGTGGAGAAATGCTTACTGGAACCGTCAGATCCAATAACCCTTTCTAATAATATTTTGAACAAAATGGTAAATAATACATTCCACATCGGCAGCAAGGACTTTCTGAACTTGGAGAGCAAGGAGATGTTGCCGGTGTACCCCATCCGGCAAAACATTTCAGTCATATGGGTTGCAGGAATTGATTCGGGATTGATACTGACTTTTGGTGTAATAAGCCCTAAAAGTATGTAGAAGTGGGGCTTTGAAATCGATGTTTTGTGGTTGGCAACCTCGAAGTGGATAACATCTTCCAGCTTTTTTGTAAAGAGCATTAGAGAAGGCTTTAGAAAGATGAACAAGTGGAACTTCTTCATCGATTGTTAATGCCTTCATTAGTGGTGAGAACTTGAGACATTCAATCATGGACTTTATTGAGGCATTGTAACGAGAAGCATCGAGTTCGATGATCATGTTCTGGTTCGGCTTAATAGTGAGCATGATGATTGATGTAGACTAGTCAGCAAAGGAAACATTCTCTAATGAACCGGCCATTGATGCTTTGAGAGTGATGATGAACAGTAGAGAGTGAAAGCAGTTTTTCTTTGAAAATCTGAGAGTTGTGTTTGCGGTGAAGGTAAATGAACAATTTGATAACCTTTTATATGAAAGATGATGAGTGGAAAGAGAAACCGTCGTTTCACGTTCCTATAGTGCTGAAATATTAGCCAATAAAATCGTGTCATCTCATCAATAACTATCAGAAACCGTTACAACAAGCACGCGGTGTCAGGGAAATTCAAAAGTCGTGCCATGATTTGAATTTTTATTTATGGGACAAGGGTGTTTCAAAATCTTCACTTTCAGAATCATTAATCATCCATCGGAATTACAACCAAGATCCGATATTTCTGATTTAAAGTGACCAAACAAAACAGTAACCGGACTTTGTAAAATCACAAGGATTGTAGTGTAAGAGTGTGCCAAAAAAAGAAATAAAGCAAATTTAATATGTGGGATTCTGTGATATCAAACAATTTTGATATGAAAAGCTGGTTGATCATGGGCAATGATCTCTTCCTTCTGAGTCAAGAGAGACTCTGAAGTGCTTATGTTGTTTCATGTTGAATTATAATCATCAGTTTGTTGAGAAAATATGAAAGGCTTCTTTTATTAAGGTTTAAAGGGTGGTTTCAACTTCTAACAAATTCCAAAACTTAATATAAGTCAAAAGATCTGAAAGAAGTACTTGTTTGACCAGTGTAGCCATAAAAACAAGTAAGCTTTGGATATTATTTTAAAGTAACTAGATATTTTAGAAAATATTTATTTTGAAATCTCAAAAAAACCAGGATCTTATTGGGAAGAAATGTCTTAGGTGGAGAACATTTCATTAAGATCACTCAAAAAGAAAAATAAGCTTTCAAACATTCAAAGGTACAAACCAATAGGTTTTATCCGTCAATTCACTTGGTACAATACTGGAACAATGATTTGTTCACCATCGACTCATTTGGTAAAAATCTAGAACAATAAATTGCTCACCGTCAATTCAAAAAAGGTATTCGGAGTTTTGGGTTTCACTCAAAATCAATGTGATAACAATTTCAAGATCATAAACATAGATGTTCTGTAACCTAAACCTCAGTGGTAAAACATGAGAGTCTTAAGGGTTACGATGTAGAATAATAGTGTAGGAGTAGAATGGTTAGGTGTTTCACAAAAATCATGTTGACAATGATTTTGCGATTATTAACTAGAGTTTTTGTAGACCTATACCGAAATTGGTTTTGTTCCAATAATCAATGGACTACGTGGAAGCAGAGATAAGATATGGTAGAAAGAATGTGACCTTCAATTCCTTGTTGCAGACTCAAATTCAGAAATGAATTTCGATTCTTAGAAAAGTAAACATTTATGATGATTTTGATTTTTCAGAACACTAAAAAGAAGAGAATATTTTTGATATTATTGCATTTTTGAAAAGAAAATACATAAACAAATAAAATATTTTTGAAATTTTGATTTTCTGAAAAGAATGAAAATAAACAGTAACTTTAGAACCATTCCAAAGATCAAAACAAGTCAAAAGTGAACAGTGGATTCTGAACCATTCCGAAGCTCGGAACTATTCGGAATGTGAATAGTAACTTCCGAACATAGACTATTACGAAGTAGATTTCGTAACTGAGTCGACTTCAATCATTCCCAACCCTTATAAAATTCGATTAAACAATACTTTTGGTAATGCCTTCATGAATATATCAGCCAACTGATCTGAGGAACGAACAAAGTGAACTTCCACATTCTCATCTTCAACGTGATCCTTAATAAAATGATATCTTAGTGCTATATGCTTTGTCTTGGAGTATTGCATTGGATTTTCGCAGATTCTTACGGAACTTTCAGAATCACAATACAGAGGAATTCACTTCATATTGATTCCATAGTCTCTTAGCTGGTTCTGAATCCACACTACTTGGGATGTACATGATGTTGCTACAATGTATTCTGCTTCAGCTATGGATAAGGATACACTTGTTTGTTTCTTGGATTTCCAACAGACAAGCTTGCCATCCAAAATTGACATCCACCTAATGTGCTTTTACAATCAAGACCACAGCCTCCTAAGTCAACATCAGAGTATGCTTGCACAAAGAATCTTGAATTCTATGGATATCACGGACCAAGGGAAGTGGTTTCACTTCAGATACCGAAATATGTTCTTAACTGCCAACATGTGAGGTTCGCTAGGATTCTCTTGAAACCTAGCACAGGAACAAACAACAAACATTATATCACGACGACTAGATGTTAGATACAATAAAGATCCAATCATCTGACGAAACAACGTGATATCCGTTGCCGGTTTGTCTAATGAATAGGTGAGCATCGTTTCGAACGCCATATATGGACTTTAACCTTTGAGTCACCAACCATTCCGAATTTGGCTAATAACGTCTTTGTGAAGGCTTCTTGATTGATGAATATTCCTTCTGAACTCTATCTTATATTTAAACCAATAACAAAGTTAATTTTACCCATAGAACTCATTTCAACTTTTGTTTCCATTAGTTTTCGGAATTCAGTAGTTAAATTGGGATTAGTTATCTGAAAATGTCATGAACATAAATCTGAAATATCATTAAATGGTTACCCTCCTTTTCCGAAAGAAAGTAGGATCAATAGAACCTTGTTTAAATTTAGACTGTTTAAGAAAATGAGTTAGAGTTTCATACCATGCCCCTCAGAGCTTGTTTAAGACCATACACTGCTTTGTCTAGAATATGACAGTGATTCAGAAATTTTTCGTTCACAAAACCTGGAGGTTGTCCGACGTAAACTATTTCTTAAAGTTCTTCATTCAGAAATGCATACTTCACATCCATTTGATATACTTCAAAGTTTTTGTGAGCAGCATAGGCAAGAAATATGTGTACTGATTCAAGTCTAGCGACAGGTGCAGATGTCTCTTCATAATCAATTCATTCTTCCTGACAATAACCTTTAACGACTAATCGTGCCATTGTGTGAATGACATTTCCTTCTTTATCCATCTTATTTCTGAATACCTATTTCATCCCAACCACGGATGCATCTTCTAGAGTAGGAACCAATTGCCACACTTTGTTACGATCAAACTCATTCAGTTCTTCCTGTATAGCTTGAACCCAATCTGCCTGATCAAGAGCAATTTTAACAGTTTTAGGCTCAATTTTTGAAATAAAAGAATTGTTGAGTCTAGGAGTTGCGTCGTTGGGCTTATTTAGTCGGTCTAATATTGTCACGGTTTGGGCCTGTCCAGCCATGTTTTAACATTTGGGTTTAGTATTTATGGTGCATGCATGCATCGTCATTAGAGGGCTTCTTAATTATTATTTCTTTGATTGTGCTGTAACCCTAGCACACCTCTACAGTAGAAGTTCTTTGTCGATATCTTCTGAGGTGTTGCTGTTTTACTCATTCAACATCTGTTTGATTCATCGTGTGCTCATTGTTTTGTCTACTTTCTGATTTACTTGTTAAGAATCTAAACGATCTTAAAGAGTTTTTAACTCATCAATTGGTATCAGAGTAGGAGACTGTGTAATCCATACGCATCTCTTCTATTGAAGAAGGTTTTAGGGTTTCCGTTATCATCGTTTTCATTAGAACCGTCATCTTGTCATTGACGTTGCTCTTAGATCTCGATCTTACCCTAACTCAGTTTACTAGTCTGATTCTTGACAGGTTATCAAACCAAATCATCATGTCACACGACGACTCTCATTCGAACCCCATCAACATATCCAACATTATCGGATCTACCATGAGAATCCCAATTTTATACACTCATGATTATGAAGTCTGGACGCATCACTTTGAGGACTATGTTCTCGGTTCAGAGGAAAATGGGTATCTAATCTTGGAGGCAATTACCGTGGGTGCGTTTGTTCATTTTGGAACGAATAAAACCATCAAGACACAAAAGGAATACAATCAGCTTATGATTAACGTAGAGAAAGTTCCCCAAGATGAGGAGGACAAATTGATGAGCAACATCAAAGCTATGAGGTGTTGCTGTTTTAATCATTCAACATCTGTTTGATTCATTGTGTGTTCATTGTTTTGTTTACTTCCTGATTTACTTGTTAAGAATCTAAACTATCTTAAAGAGTTTTCAACTCATCAAGAAGTAATCATAAGAGAGAGAAGAGTTCACCCCAAAATCTCAACGTTATTTAGGAATGACGCATATCCCCAAATTCAAAATGTTGCCTTTTAGAACAAGCTTCTGATAAGACGGTAAACTGACCCAAGATAAGCATTCGGTGAGTAACAATCATCCACGACAAAAAAATAGAGACATCATCAGTGTATGAAATATGTAGCGGAAGGATAGGAGGGATTATTGTGTATTACACTATTTTGATGTAGCAATAGATGATCATCTACATAGTGTTGTGAGGTTTCATTAGTGTATGGTTCTATATGTTGAATCACTTACCACTTTTATTAGAAAAATAATTTGAGAAAGAATGGTATGATGTGTGTAATACATTCTGGTACGGAATTCACCCATCGTCATAGAATGTCAATTTTTTTATCAGTGTATGGATTTTATAGTGAAAAATAAAAATCTTTATTGGAATCTTTGTAGGGAAAGAATGGGTAGTGTGTGTAATATACCACGGTACATGATATACCCATCGGCACATATTTTTCAAGTCCTCATCAGCGTCTAGTATCATACGTTGATCCATAAGACTTTAATGAAGAAAAATCGGGCAATAAAGGGGTATGCATGTGATAAACTACGGTACATATCTTAACCATTGGCATAGACTTTCAAACTTTTATTAGTATAAGGTAGCGTATAGTGAATCATCAAGTTTTATGATAGAAGAAGTATTGTGAGAGAACAGTATGTCTTAGTCACACTGAGGTGTAATCAGTGTTAATTATAGACAATATGTGACTCATCAACAAGGAATGGTTCAATTCCTGGTATCATATAGTTATCTTTAAAGTTTCAGTCTTGAATCAATGATTCACCATCAGTTCTTTTTGATATGGTACAATACAGAATTAAGAATAAAACCAAAAAAAACCGTAAAAAAATTCAAAAGGAAAATGTGCAGCTTTTTCAGAAAAATCATAAAGACCCGATATGGTGTATCTTTTGAATTATGATTATAAAGTACCTTCCTTTTCAAGATACCTACTACACCAACTTCAGTCTATAAAAGAGAGAAAAATTAGCACTCATTTCACATCTCCAAACATATCATGACACAAAAAATTTTAAACACCAATAAAGAGAAAGAGATGTTCTTATCCTTCGAAGATGTGGTTATTTTGCTGGATTCCAAGATTCTTATTAAGCGTAGGGAGAAAAGAACTGAAGAAACACAGTCTTTGTAACCAACGAGTTAAATGGTTCTAATCTTTGTAAGTTTCGAGTTAGGAAAGGCATTAGGAGAAGAATTGAAGGAACAAAGCATTATGAACTTCATAATGAGAGACAAGAATCATTGTTTTGTAAATGACTTCTTTGGATCTCATATGGGGGTTGGTGTAGCAGTGAGAGCATCTACGGAAATTATACCTGTCATTCTCGTTATCTTCACCTGACCATGTGTCAATAGGTTATGGGTCTAAGAGAGGGCAAGAAGAGCATTCAGAATATTATGTTCAGACATCGTTCTTTCTTATCTTGTGTCGACAGTAAGACGTTTGGTGCTTATATATCACCATAGCCATCGGCTTCATACGGAAGGATGCAGGTGTCAAAGAAAAGATACAGAGCTATTGAGAATGGTTTATGAGACCAATCTTAATGATAACATCTTGCAACAAATGGTGTACATGCTTAGGCAAGGTGAACCTTTCTTTAAGGATGAAGGATGCAAGTTAGCATGAAATTTTGAAGATGGATGATCCTGAGATTCAAGGATTGAGACAAAAAGAAAGAACTAGTGATTAATAAGAGAAATATATAAGCAATGTGTACTAATTTGACTAAGACCTTCACTGATCCCAACACCAAATGCATCATATTTGACCCGGAAAATGTTAGTAAATTTTGGTAATGCTAAAATAGGATCTTGGGTTACCATGGGAAAATATGCCTTTTTGTCTTTAGGAGTCCACACAAACAGACCATCCTTGAGGCACTTATTGAGACATAATGCTACTAAATTTTCGATGAAATGACGTTAGAACTATGCTAAACCATGGAATCGTCAAATGTCATGAAAAGTCTTAGGAGTATGTCAATTAAGGATAGCCTCAGTCATTGACTTGTTAATCTTGATTCCTTCCCCCAAAGTGACATCACCCAAGAAAGTAACTTCATAAACCAGAAAATGATGTTTCTTGAAATTAGCATATAACTTCTGCTTACGTAAAATTGAGAAAATTTTCCGAAGAAAAGAGGTGTTCTTCAACAGTTTTGTTAAAAATCAAAATATCATCAAAGTAAACTTCTTAAAATTGCCCAATAAATGACTTAAAAACCTGGTTCATGAGGTACATAAATATGATTAGGGCATTAGATAATCCAATGGCATAACCATCCACTCGTATAACCCATCACGGGTCGTGAAAGTCGTCTTCCACTCATCACCCGACATCATTCCAATCTAGTGGTATCCACTACTCAAATAAATCTTTTATAACATTGGCATGCCATTTAATTGGTCTAACAAATTATTTAAGCTAGGAATACAAAAAAAAATATTTGATCGTTATCTTGTTAACGGATCAACAACCGATAAAAATATGAAAATCCCTACCATGATTTGCAACCAATAAAGAGAGGACAACACACAGATTCATGCTTTAAGAAGGTCTGACACTTGTTGTTGTAGCTCCTAATACTCTTTCGTATTTATCCGATAGGTTGATTTGTTTGGAATGGAAGACCACAAGATAAAGTCAATATATTGTTGGATATATTTCATCAATGGTAATCTATATGGGACCTCTTCAAGCAAAATATCCATAAATTCCTCAACCAAATGTTGAAATACAGATAGAATTTACTCGCCTAATTCATTCTCTTCTACCACCACCAAGGCAAACATAAAGGGAATACTCTTTTCTACCACCTCAAAATTAGCATGTTTCATAAAGAACTTAATCTTTTTTTCTTGAACCCCTCGTATATCCAGTGGAGCCAACATGATGTTCACCTCATCCTTTCTAAAACTATAGGTATGTCAAAACCCACCATGTTATGTATGCCTATCAAATCGGTATGGTCTCCTTAACATGATGTGGAATGCATCCATAGGAATGAATTCACAGAACACATCATTTGAATATAAATTTTACTAATGAAAAATTATAGTAAAAAATTTTTACTTACCTTAACAACATTGTTATTTTCAGCCAAGTAACTAGGTAGGGTTCTGAGTGATCTTCCTCTTACAGCCCAAGTTTCTTGTAACGCCCGCATTTCCAGGCTAGGAATTATCATTGATGTAATAGTCTAGGTTAACCTTTGTAACTCTTTTTGAAGTATTAATGATGAAATATTTAAGTATTATGTGTTATGTGCTTAATTGTGTGACTTAATTTAATTAAGAATAAAAATAAGCGTCAAAATGAAATGTTAGATAAAGCCGATTTCTATGGATAATGTTGTAGTGGTTGAAACAAGGTTTCCGAATATATAAAGAATGTCAAAATCCGAGTTATAACGAAGAAGTTATGACATGTCGAAGTTTCGCGGCAGAACCGGCACGACCCAGCATGGCGTAAACAGTGAATTTAAGGTAGATAGATATATATCCTTAGTGATCTAAATGAGAATTGAAGATCTCATCAATAGTAGTGCAACGACGGAAAGACGGACAAAAACGGAGTTCAGATGAAGGAGTTATGAATTTCGAACGGAGTTTTCCTGTCCCGGCCGACTAAAAATAATATATAAGTAATATAATTATAATATATTAAAAATAAAGTCAAAATTAGCCAATGGAGTCTAAACGAGAGTTGTAGAGCATCATCTCACCTTTGCGTCGATATAAAGAACGTCGAAAACGGAGTTCATATGCGAAAGTTATGAATTTCAGAAGTTCGGGGCGCGAAACCTCAAAACTGTCAGAGACCACGACGTGGCAACCAGTGCCACGACGTGGCAAGTCTCCTGACACCTGCGGGAGTCCCCCAGATGCAACTTGCAATGACGTATGCAATGACGACCAAGCCCACTACGTGGAAAAAGGATCCCACGACGTGGCAAGGGCCAAATTTTCCCTATAAATAGATTTGAAGGGCCAACCGACTATGGTTGCTCCATCCCTTCTCTCCCACTCCCGATACACCCTCTAAGCCCTATTTTAACCCCCTCCCCCCCCCCCCCCGAAGCCCCGGTACCAACCCCGAGACCCGAAGCAAGTTCCGATACCCGAAGATCTCGAGAAGAAAAGAGTTTCCGAGCCGAAGCTCTGCTCGCGAGAAGTTCGATTTTTGTGAAGATCTTACAGATCTGCTGAGGATTACTACTACTATAAGCCATAGTGCTGTCCGATCATCTTCTGATCAAGTGAGTGTGTATTTACTTTCTTCTAACGCATAACTATGAAGTATTTTATACGATATACGTGTTATGTGTATATTTTGTTGTTATATGTGTGAATGTATATTCACTTTCTTTTATCTGATGGATATGATTTATTCTCTATGAAATATGTGTTATGTGTATGTGTCTAATCTTTTATCTGTAATGTGTTTTGAATGAACATACTATACAGGTTTTAAACTATGTATGAAAATGTATATTTTATCTACTAAAATGTTGGGTAGAACATGGGTAGATAGTTGTCTTGTGATAAAAAGATGAGAGGCCTCGATGTTTTTGATTTAGTCATCTAGCGGAGTATAGATGAAGACCATAGACTTTTCTAGACAGTCCTGTGGAACGCTAGCAGGCTCGCCACCTGTAGGTGTTAATGAACTTGGATGTTCATTCGCTGTACTCCATCCCCCTCATGGTTGCCTTATTTGACTTATATTGCTGAGGAACCCCCGAAGCATGTGTTGTCGCCCCGATGAAATATTCTTAGACTAGGTCCCTTATGTTAGTTGTCTTAGGGATGTAAAGTGAGAATAACGGGAATGGGTAATTGGGTTATTGTTGGTTGATGGAATTAAATATAATTATTTATTGTGGGTTGAAAACCCTATATGCTCACCAGGCTCCCAAGCCTGACCCACTCAGTTTTATTTGTATTACAGGAAATGGCGCAAGGGAATAAGATGGATGAACCATCAATTTGTTTTGTTTACAAGTCTGTATATGTATATATTTGTTGAATGACTTGTAATGTTATCGTTTATTATTTATGGTCTGTATCGGAACATGACATCCCGAGTTTTGATTATATAATGAAAATACATTTCTTTTATGAAATGCTTTGGTAAACATTGTTTTATCACGTTTTGTTTTTGGGAACAAATTCCACAACTCTTTCAAATCAAAGGATTTACTCTGAAATTATTTTAAAAGCATAAATGAAAATCGGTCTTTTCTGGCCGAGATTTTGGGGATGTCACAGTTGGTATCAGAGCATTAGTTTAAGCGAACTAGGAATTTTTAGGATTTGTAGAGTTAAACTTAGAATGCTAAGCGGAATTTTGAGATGTGTGTCTGTTATATTTTAGACACGAGCACTAGTTTATTTTAGGAAAGTTGCCTAAAATGCTTTTATGTGCTAAATGTTATATGTTGCCATATATGATATTATTTGTTTGGATCTATGGTCTGTTGCCGACCGGATCTGGAAACCTTATGTGTGTAGGATTCTGAGCGTACGTTTATGATATTAGAAATAGCATGTAAACGTTTTGGAGTGATAAGGATGATTTGAATATCTATTGTGAATGAGGATCTAATTTCACCTTATTCGGTGTATAGATCAAAAATGGTGAGAACAAGAAGTGGAGTTGGAAATGCTGATGAAAACAGGAATCAACCACCAGTGATTGAGCAAATACCTGTCGTAGCAGCAACACCTGAGCCAATAACCATGGCTGGTGTGCAAATGATGATTCAAACAATGTTGGATCATCAAATGGAGGAGACCTGGCGGTTGCTTCAACAGAATCGTGAAGAACTGTCAATTCGTGTGGAAGAGCCTGAATTAAATGAAGGGCACTCGGAAGGTGGAAACTTCAGTGAGTCTGTTGGTCAAGCCAACCCACCGATAGTTAGGCAAAACAACCATGATGGAATGGGATGCAAGTACAAGGACTTTCTAACTTGCAAACCATCGACCTTCAATGAAAAGGAGGATCCGATTGGAGTTATGGATTGGATCTCCGAAATGGAGTTAGCCTTCATGACTTGTGGCTGCAGAGGCAAGTTGCAGACTATCTATGAAGTGCGTCAGTTCCGAGGTGGAGCCGTTCGTTGGTGGAACACTCTAGGGAAGACTTTAAGCCCTAATGATCCACTGCAATTGTCATGGGCAGAGTTCTTGGCGCAGTTCAAACGCAAGTTCTGCTCGGCTCAAAATCTGTTGGAGTTGGAGAATAAGTTTTTGGCATTGACGAAAGGCAGCATGTCAGTTGATGAATACAAAAACGCTTTCACCAATAAGATGGAGTTTGCTTTGCGCATCATGCCAGATGAGCTGACAAAGGTTGACCAATACGCAAAAGGACTCCCATGGGAGTACGAGGTGCCGGTACGTCAGGCACATACTCTAGAGGCAACTATCTGGGCTGCCAAGTCTGTTGAGAACATGATTAAGGGGAGAACCACCAACAAGGTTGAGGTTGGTGAGAAGAGAAAGTTTGAGGGAACATATGGTTCCTGTAAGAAAAGCAAATTTTCGAAATCTGATTCGAAAACGTTTGGTGGAGGAAAAGGAGGCGAAGCGAAATGGTGTGATAAGTGTAAGAAAAAGCACTTTGGGAAGTGTAGTGAGGATGTAACCTGCTACAAGTGTGGAAAAATTGGGCATTTTGCCAATGAGTGTCCGAACAACAAAAGGATGTGTTTTGGTTGTAACGAAGAGGGGCACATTTTGAGAGACTGTCCGAAGAAGAAGGAGGCAACCAAGCCCAACATTCCACCAAAGCCGAAGGCGAGAGCCTTCCAGATGACACTTGAGGCTGCAAAAGATGAAGCTGATGTCGCTTCAGGTACCTTTCTCGTAAACGAACTACCTGCTCAAATTTTGTTTGATTCTGGAGCTAACTATTCCTTTATTTCGCACGAGTTTGGTAGAAAACTAGCTTTGCCTATTGATAGACTAGATAATGCTTTATTAGTCGAAGTTGCTAGTGGCAAGTTTGTACATGTTAGCCATCGTATGAAAAACATTTTAATCGACCTTAATGGGAATAAGTTTCACAAGGAATTATTACCTATCGAACTTAATGGTTTCGACATCGTGTTGGGAATGGATTGGCTTAGCGCCAATGACGCCGAGATATTGTGCAAGAAGAAGATAGTTAAAGTAAACCCGCTTGGGAAAGAGTCATTCGTGGTGTATGGGGACAAACACAGAGTAAATTCTGGAATCATTTCTCTAATGAAAGCCAGAAAGTGTTTGACCAAGGGGTGTACATCATATTTAGCATTCGTGATCGATGCTAAGAAGGAAAAGAAGGTGATGCAGAGTATACCAGTGGTGTGTGATTATCCGGAAGTATTTCCCGAAGATCTTCCTGGATTACCGCCTGATCGACAAGTGAAATTACGTATTGACTTGTTACCAGGAACCACGCCAATAGCAAAAGCACCTTATCGATTAGCACCGACGGAGATGAAGGAGCTGATGATGCAACTTTAGGAGTTATTGGACAAAGGTTTCATTAGACCTAGTTCATCACCCTGGGGAGCTCCGGTGTTATTCGTGAAGAAGAAAGATGGAAGTACGAGAATGTGCATCGATTATAGAGAGCTGAACAAGGCAACAATAAAGAATAGATACCCGTTGCCAAGGATTGATGACCTATTTGATCAATTGCAAGGTTCGAGCTATTTCTCGAAGATAGATCTAAGGTCAGGATATCATCAGCTGAAAGTAAGAGAGCAAGATATAGAGAAGACTGCATTCAGAAGACGATATGGACATTACGAGTTTTTGGTTATGTCGTTTGGACTAACCAATGCTCCGGCATCATTCATGGATTTCATGAAGAGTTTTTGTAATCCGTTCCTTGATAAATCTGTGATAGTGTTCATAGACGACATTCTGATTTATTCGAAAAGCCAAGAGGAGCATGCCAGTCACTTGCGAGAAGTGTTAGAAGTCTTGAAGAAGGAGAAGCTATATGCAAAGTTCTCCAAATGTGATTTTTGGATTCGTGAAGTCCAATTCTTGGGTCACGTGCTCAACCAGGAAGGGATAATGGTTGATCCAGCGAAGATTGAAGCTGTAATGAAGTGGGAACAGCCGAAAAGTCCCACGGAGATCCGAAGCTTTTTAGGATTACCCGGATATTACCGAAGGTTTATCCAAGGCTTTTCTTCGATTGCTAATCCATTAACAGCTTTGACCCACAAAGGAGCTTCTTATGCTTGGAGTGATAAGCATAAAGAAGCATTCGAGAAGCTAAAGAAGAAGCTATGCGAGGCACCGATACTTTCTTTACCCGATGGAGTTGAAGACTTCGTTGTCTAAAGCGATGCGTCTGGGGTTGGATTGGGACGTGTTTTGACCCAAAGGGAAAAGGTGATAGCATATGCGTCTCGACAGCTGAAGAAGCATGAAAAGAATTACCCGACTCATGATTTGGAGTTGGCAGCGGTAGTTTTCGCTCTGAAAATATGGAGGCATTACCTCTATGGCACGAAGTGTAAACTTTTCACTGATCATAAGTGTCTCCAATATCTCTTCAGTCAGAAAGAGTTAAATATGAGGCAACGACGCTGGCTAGAGTTACTCAAGGACTACGATTGTGAGATACTTTACCACCCTGGTAAAGCTAATGTTGTTACTGATGCTCTCAGTCGGAAAGTCAATCTTGAAAGGAAGAGGCCAAGAGCATTGAGAATAGAAGTTGTCTCAAGAATTGTGGAGAGTATAAAGGAAGCTCAAGAAGAAGCTTTAGAGAAGAATGACCGAAAGGCGGAACGTTTGGGTAAAACGTTAGTGTTCGGTATAAACAGTCACGGACTGAAGGTGTTCCAAGTCGGATTTGGGTACCTAAGTCCAGAGGAATTAGAGATCTTTTGATGGAAGAAGCTCACAAGACCATGTACTCGATTCATCTGGGTAGCACTAAAATGTATAGGGACCTAAAACCCTACTACTGGTGGCCGACGATGAATCTTGATGTTGCAAAGTATGTGGCCGAGTGTGTCACTTGTGCGAGAGTCAAGACACAACATCAGAAACCATATGGGAGTCTAGAGCCTTTACCTGTGCCCATGAGTAAATGGGAAGACATTGCTATGGATTTTGTCACTAAACTACCCCGAACAAAGAATGGTCACGACATGATTTGGGTGGTTGTTGATCGATTCACTAAGAGTGAACATTTCATAGCATCCAATGAGAAATGGTCTATGGAAAAGCTTGCAAGTTCTTACGTGAAGGAAATTGTGAGGCTTCACGGTGTTCCTTTAATGACTATGTCGAATCGTGACAGCCGTTTCACCTCAACGTTTTGGAAAAGTCTATAAGAGGAAATGGGTACCAAGTTATGTTTAAGTACAGCTTACCATGCACAGACTAATGGTCAGAGTGAAAGAACAATACAAACACTTGAAGATATGCTGAGAGCATGTACCCTGGAATTCCTAGGTAACTGGGATGAACATTTACCTTTGGTAGAATTTTCCTACAATAATAGTTTCCACTCAAGCATAAAGATGGCACCTTATCAAGCTTTGTACGGACAGAAGTGTCGTACGCCGTCTTGTTGGCTTGAAGCTGGGGAAAAGCAGTTTATGGGACCCGAGATGGTCCATCAGACTGTTGAGAAGTTGAAAGTGATCAGGGAAAGAATGTTAGCAGCTCAAGATCGTCAAAAGAGCTATGCTGACAAGAAGCGAAGACCGATGACTTTTGAGGTTGGAGATTCGGTTTTGCTTAAAGTCTCGCCGTGGAAGGGACTTATAAGATTTGGTAAAAGGGGAAAGTTGAGTCCAAGGTTTATTGGACCGTTTAAAGTTCTTCAGAGAATTGGGAACAAAGCTTACAAGCTCGAATTACCCGAAGAACTGAATGGAATTCACAACACTTTTCATGTGTGTTATTTGAGGAAGTTCACGGGAGAAGTTCCCGATATAATTCCAATTTCGGAATTAAGAATTGATGAAAACAAGAGGTTAATTGAAGAACTAGAGGCAATTGTTGACCAAAAGACTAAGAAGCTTCGACGCAAGATGGTCAAATTAGTGCTTGTCCGTTGGAAACATACGAATGGGTCAAATCTCACTTGGGAAACGGAGAGTGACATGTTGAGTCGCTATCCGCATTTGTTTGTTGATGTGTGATTCCGGGGACGGAATCATCCTAAAGAGGAGAGAATTGTAACGCCCGCGTTTCCAGGCTAGGCATTATCATTGATGTAATAGTCTAGGTTAACCCTTGTAACTCTTTTTGAATTATTAATGATGAAATATTTAAGTATTATGTGTTATGTGCTTAATTGTATGACTTAATTTAATTAAGAATAAAAATAAGCGTCAAAATGAAATGTTAGATAAAGCCGATATCTATGGATAATGTTGTAGTGGTTGAAACGAGGTTTCCGAATATATAAAGAATGTCGAAATCCGAGTTATAACGAAGAAGTTATGACATGTCGAAGTTTCGCGACAGAACCGACACGACCCAGTGCGACCCAGCGCGGCATAAATAGTGAATTTAAGGTAGATAGATATCTATCCTTAGTGATCTAAATGAGAATTGAAGATCTCATCGATAGTAGTGCAACGACGGAAAGACGGACGAAAACGGAGTTCAGATGAAGGAGTTATGAATTTCGAACGGAGTTTTCCTGTCCCGGCCTACTAAAAATAATATATAAGTAATATAATTATAATATATTAAAAATAAAGTCAAAATTAGCCAATGGAGTCTAAACGAGAGATGTAGAGTATAATCTCACCTTCGCGTCGATATAAAGAACGTCGAAAACGGAGTTCGTATGCGAAAGTTATGAATTTCTGAAGTTCGGGGCACGAAACCCCAAAACTGTCAGAGACAACAACGTGGCAAGCAGTGCCAGGACGTGGCAAGTCTCCTGACACCTGCGGGAGTCCCCTAGATGCAACTTGCAATGACGTATGCAATGACGACCAAGCCCACGATGTGGAAAAAGGATCCCACGACGTGGCAAGGGCCAAATTTGCCCTATAAATAGATTTGAAGGGCCAGCCGACTATGGTTGCTCCATCCCTTCTCTCCCACTCCCGATACACCCTCTAAGCCCTATTTTAACCCCCCGAAGCCCCGGTATCAACCTCGAGACCCGAAGCAAGTTCCAAAACCCGAAGATCCCGAGAAGAAAAGAGTTTCTGAACCGAAGCTCTGCCCGCAAGAAGTTCTATTTTTGTGAAGATCTTACAGATCTGCTGAGGATTACTACTACTATAAGTCGTAGTGTTGTCCGATCATCTTTTGATCAAGTGAGTGTGTAGTTACTTTCTTCTAACGCGTAACTATGAAGTATTTTATACGATATACGTGTTATGTGTATATTTTGTTGTTATATAAGTGAATGTATATTCACTTTCTTTTATCTCATGGATATGATTTATTCTCTATGAAATACGTGTTATGTGTATGTGTCTAATCTTTTATCTGGAATGTGTTTTGAATGAACATACTATACAGGTTTTAAACTATGTATGAAAATGAACATTTTATCTACTAAAATGTTGGGTAGATAGTTGTCTCGTGATAAAAAGATGAGAGGCCTCGATGTTTTTGATTTAGTCATCTAGCGGAGTTTAGATGAAGACCACAAACTTTTCTAGACAGTCCTGTGGAACGCTAGCAGGCTCGCCACCTGTAGGAGTTAATGAACTTGGGTGTTTATTCGCTGTACTCCATCCCCCTCATGGTTACCTTATTTGACTTATATTGCTGAGGAACCCTCGAAGCATGTGTTGTCGCCCCGATGAAATATTCTTAGACTAGGTCCCTTATGTTAGTTGTCTTAGGGATGTAAAGTGAGAATAACGGGAATGGGTAATTGGGTTATTGTTGGTTGGTGGAATTAAATATAATTATTTATTGTGGGTTGAAAACCCTATATGCTCACCAGGCTCCCAAGCCTGACCCACTCAGTTTTATTTGTATTACAGGAAGTGGCGCAAGGGCGTAAGATGGATGAACCATCAATTTGTTTTGTTTACAAGTCTGTATATGTATATATTTGTTGAATGACTTGTAATGTTATCGTTTATGCTTTATGGTCTGTATCGGAACATGACATCCCGAGTTTTGATTATATAATGAAAATACATTTCTTTTATGAAATGCTTTGGTAAACATTGTTTTATCACGTTTTGTTTTTGGGAACAAATTCCGCAACTCTTTCAAATCAAAGGATTTACTCTGAAATTATTTTAAAAGCATAAATGAAAATCGGTCTTTTCTAGCCGAGATTTTGGGGATGTCACATTTCTACACCATGTAAGTTGAAACCACATTCTCAAAACATATGCCATTAATGATCATGATATTCACCTTGACCTTGGCAGTACACTTGGTGTGAAATTTATTGTTTCTTAACCACAAATCATCATCAATAAACTTGGAAACAACAACATTCAAAACTTGTTGGATCACCCACGAATCTCCATGATCAAAGTTCAACTACTTCATATTCCTAATAGGCAATCACGTCCTCGTTAGTATCATATTTTGGAACTGGATCTTCTTCGATTAAAGTCACCAACTGATGGTTCGGATAGTCACAAGCAATATGGCATATGTCTCGACATTTGTAGCATCATGGGGTTAGTTATTGGTACTGCTTATGGAATTAGGGAATTAGGTGTGGGGGTAGGGTATTTGGGACATCGGCAGTCTTAGGACCAGTACGGATGTGATCATATTCATAGGGATGAACTGGCTACTCTTTGTTTGTTTCTTACTCTTAAGTTGTTTCTTTATTTTTAGGGAAAGTTGGAACACATCTCAATATGTCTAATAGGGTTTTAGACTCACCACATCTGATATCTCAGGTTTCAGCACCCTTAAAAATCAAGCAATAGCTTGTTCTTCCTCTTTCACCATGTCACACTTCATCCTAAGTCGGTCAAACTCATAAATGACTTCCTATACCGATATGCCTTTCCGGGGCGGATTGTGATAATCTAAGAAGGCTTTGTGCTGATGGTTTTATGGAAGAAAGTTTTTCTTCATCTTTTCCCATGTAACGAACTTTGCTTTTCCTCTAAGATTTTGTTGTTTCTTCACATGATGCCACTAGAGAACGACATGTTTCCTCAATCGAATGGCCACCACCTTCACCTTCAACTATTCTGATATTTCTCGTAGATTAAACACTCACTCAATGTTGCTTAACCGTTCAATGAATTATTTGGGGTGAGTTTCTCTCGTGAACTTGACAACCTTGACCTTCATGCCAATATTCCTAAATAGGTCATCAGGGGATCCTCCTTCATGGCGATCTCCTTTTGGCCTAATAAAAGGATTGACCACCTCATCATCGTCGTCTTACACTCTCGGTTCCAATTCAGCCTCTACATTTGGCGATGTCTTGATGCAGCAACTTGAGTTCTTGGATTCGTTGTTGCAAGCATTCTATCTCTATGTCATGTGGATCTCATAGATCGGCTCTGTCATTCTACGGAATGCGACCACCACCAAGATGACCACGAGCTGCCCTTTAACAACGAACAATTTGTTCAACTATTCGCTCGTTTGCTCAGATACCAATTGATGCCCAGATGATCGGATTGAATGACAAAGTACAACCAACAAGAACAGAAACAACAAAGAAGACTCCAAAACTGGTTTCTTAAATAATTATCAAAAATTTATATTTATAAGTGTTAGACATATTTGTATTATCCATATTTATATTTAGTTAGCCCTTTTATGTATTTAGGCTTATTTTGTATACAAACCATTATAATTGTATTTAACCCATATTGTATTTGTTATATATACTAGTATCGAAGCCATTGGCATGTTTGACGGGAAAATACGATCGATAACATGGTATCAGACTTCTTAACCTAGCCAATCTCACCTGTGGGTATTCTTCATTGTCGCTGTTTTCTCCATCCTTCTTCTGCTCCTGCTAATCCTTCCTTCTATCCTCTACTACTCTACTCTTCATCCCTTACAATACCTGAAACAGGTTCAAGTACTTCTAAACCTAATCCCACTGATAAAATATATGGCATTACCAACATCAAGTCATACATTCCGCTTCGTCTTGACTTGGATGGATTGAATTATGATTCCTGGAAAGACCTTTTTAAAACCCACTGTATTGGTTATAATGTATTTGATCACCTTGAGGAACTCCGAAAAGTGATGTCAATTCTAACAAATGGAAGACATTGGATAACATTGTGAAACAGTGGATATATAGTTCTCTTACTTAACAGTTTTTGCAATCTGTAACCACCATCGATGCTACTGTTGTTGAAGTATGAAAAACAATTAAAGATCTCTTTCATGAAAATAAGGAAGCTAAAGCTCTTAAACTTGATAATGAACTTCGAACTCTCATTATCGGTGATTCTTCAGTAATGGAGTATTGTACCCACATCAAATCTATTTCTGATCTCCTTGCCAACATTGGTGCCCCGGTACCTAAACGAAATCTTGTTATCTGTTCTATAAACAGTCTATCTCCAAAGTTTGCTCATGTTGCCACCACAATCCCACACCAAAAACCGTTCCCAAGCTTCCTTGAAATGCGGTCTATACACACTCTTGAAGAACGATCCATGGCTAAAGATCAATCTTTCCTTACCTCAGTTCAAGCCTCTCATCTTGATAATGCCGCCTCACCAACGATCCTTAATATCGAACATCAATCTCGCTCTCAAAATCCTCGTAACAACAATAATGGAGGTCGTGGTGGCAACCGGAACTACCGTGGTGGCGGTAGAGGAGGCCGCTCTGGCGGTAGGGGAGGTAGGCGTCAAGGCAGAACCGGCGGAGGAGGTTTCTCTAATAACCAAAACCAAGCGTCTCCTTTTGTCCTTGGCCTGTAACGGCGATACCCCCTCATCCACAACCATAACAATGTGGGTTGCTACCCTCATCATCAGCTTACCCATTCAGCGCTTGGCTTGCTGCAGCGCCTAGCCCATGAAGCCCATTTCAGCAGCCTTGGTCCAATATAGGAACACCCCAACAGCAAGCATTTTTTTGCATTGTCGGATAGCCCAACAACTTGTCATGGTTTCACTATTCACCCACTCAAGACCAACCAACCATGCTCCCTCAAGCTTTTAGCACTATGAGTCTTTAAGACCCGGGCAATGCGAATTAGTACATGGACACCGGGGCAACTGCTCATCTTCATGCCAACTCATCTATACTCAACTCTCGTAGTAATAGTTGCAATAATTCTAATTTATCAGTTTTATTTGGTGATGGATCTCACATTCTCGTTACTAAAATTGGTCATTCCATCCTTGGTTCTAGTCCTTTTCGCACATTACACCTCAAAAACGTCCTTATTACACCTCAAATTATTAAAAATCTTATTTCATTTTGTCAATTCACTCGTGATAATAAATTTTCTATTGAATTTAACGAATTTGGTTTTTCTGTGAAGGATTTCATAACCAAACAAGTCTTCCTCCGATGTGATAGCTCCGGTGATTTGTATCCATTTACCAAGTCCAACCATCAAGCTCTTATCTTCGTCAATTCCTCTTTGTGGCATCAAAGACTTGGTCATCTCGACCAACCTATTTTCAAGCATTTAATTTCTAGTAATTCAATGTCATGTAATAAAAAGGAGTCTCATTTACCTTTCCATGCTTGTCAACATGGCAAACATACTAGTTTATCTTTTTCTTTGTCTAAAACCGATGCATTATTTCCATTTCAAGTTATACATTCTAATGTGTGGACCTCTCCTCTACAAAGTCATAGTGGTATTAAATATTATGTGATTTTTTTTATCAATTTACACACTTTGTTTGGGTATATCCTCTTAGAAATAAATCGAATCTGTTCTTTAAATTTCTTCACTTTCGTGCTTACATCAAAAACCAATTTCACACTGATATTCAAATTTTCCAATGTGATAATGGAAAAAATATGAGAACTCTAACTTTCGCCAACTTTGTGACACTCATGGTATTCTTGTGCCCTTACACATCCCAACAAAACGGGAAATTTGAACGCATGCTTCGTACGCTTAATAACATGATGCGTACTCTCCTATTCCAAGCCCATCTTCCACCCACATAGTGGGTGGAAGCTCTTCCCATGGCCACCTACCTATTAAATACTTTGCCTTCCACCGCCCTTAAAAATGACATTCTGTTTCACAAATTGTTTCACAAACGCCCATCTTACACCCACCTGCGTGTGTTTTGATGTCTTTGATACCCCCATTTCAATAATACCAACAAACTTCAACATCGATTTGTACCTTGCATCTTCCTTGGTTACCCTTCCAACCACAAAGGATTTCGTTGTCTTAATCTTCATACCAAACAAATCATTATATCTCATCATGTAGTCTTTGAAACTGTTTTTCCATTTGGTTCAATGACTCCCAATATTGCCCCTAGCTATGACTTCCTCGACTTTGATGAATCTAGAAACCATAACAATCACCTGAACACACTCGTCACTCCTCTTGGGACCACACATACCCACTATGATGTTGAATCTACTTTCGATCATGTGTCATTTGCTATTGATCATCCTTCGGCAGCTGCCTCCTTCAATGTCACTACTTCAACTAACAGTGACGTCTTCGTTCCCTCTCCCTATCTTGCTTCACCTCTTCCACCTCCTACCGCTACTAGAGCTCACTCCATGGCCACCCGTGCATCGCACGGTATACATAAACCTATTGACCGACTTAATCTTCACACCAACATGATATATTATCTCTAACCTATTCTGCGTTCTTACGCTCAAGCTTTTAGAGATCCAAAATGGCTACAAGCGATGAAAGACGAATATAATGCACTTATTTCTAACGGGACTTGGGTACTTGTACCCCGGCCTCCTAATGTTAACATTGTTAATTGTATTTGGTTGTTCAAAAAGAAACTAAATGTAGATGGTTCGTTAGCTAGATACAAGGAGAGACTAGTTGCTAATGGTCCCAGTCAGCGACCGGGTATAGATGCGACGAGACTTTTAGCCTAGTTGGTAGACCGGAAACGATTCAGACTATTATGTGTTTAGCTATTTCGCACCACTGGCTGGTTCACCAGTTAGATGTGAAGAATGCATTTCTTCATGGACACCTTCAGGAGACGGTCTACATGTATCAACCTCCCGGTTTTAGAGATTCTACGGCACCTGATCACGTTTGTCTTCTTCGATGCTCCTTAGATGATCTCAAACAGGCTCCACGTGCTTGGTATCATCGTTTTGCTCAGTTTATCACTCGCTCCGGATTCTCAAACAGCAAATCTAACTCGTCTCTCTTCATCTACAGACATGGTGATCAACTTGCATATCCTCTTCTTTATGTTGATGATATTATACTGACCGCCTCTTCCACAGATCTTCTTCAGCAGATCATTCAAATTCTTCGTTCGGAATTCTCCATGACATATTTGGGAGCACTAAATTACTTTCATGGTATTGCAGTCACTAGAGATAAACACGAAATGTTTTTGTCCCAATAAAATATGCAACCGAGATTCTTGATCATGAAAAAAATGTCCAACTGCAAACCTACTCAGACTCCTGCTGACACATCATCCTAATTTGATGGTACAGACCCTCCTGTCTCTGATCTGACTCTTTATTGAAGCCTTGTGGGTGTGTTATAGTACTTAACTTTCACTCCTCCAGACATCTCTTATGCTGTTCAGCAGGTCTACCTTTACATCATGATCCCAGATAGCCTCATTTTGCTTCCCTCAAGTGTATCCCTCGATACATTTGAGGCACTCTTCATCATGGTTTACATCTCTATGCTTCCCTATCTCGCAGACTGATTGCATATTCTGATGTTGATTAGGCTGGTTGTCCATCCACTAGACGATCCACCTCGAGCTATTGTGTGTTTCTTGGTGATAATCTTCTCTCTTGGTCTTCCAAGAGACAGGGTACGATCTCTCGGTCCAGTGCTGAAGTCGAGTATCGTGGCGTCGCAAACGTCGTTGTAGAGACCAACTGGCTTCACAATCTTTTACGGGAACTTCACTACCCGCCGCTCTTTGCTATTCTATATATTGTGACAATGTCAGTGTCGTTTACCTATCCTCCAACCCACTTCAACATCAGCGCATGAAACATATTGAGATTGACATTCACTTTGTTCGAGACAAATTTTCTTTGGGTCAGATTCGTGTTCATCATGTTCCATCGTCATCTCAGTATGCTGACATCTTCACCAAAGGTATTCCGTCTTCTTTGTTTCTTAACTTCAAATCCAGTCTGAACGTCTGCCCTCGACCTCCCGTTCCGACTGAGGGGGCTGTTACACATATTTCAATTATCCATATTTATATTTAGTTAGCCCTTTTATGTATTTAGGCTTATTTTGTATACAACCCATTATACTTCTATAGATTCCATATATATGTGTGTGTGTGTGTATATATATATATATATATATATATATATATATATATATATATATATATATTAGCATTGAAGCCATTGGCATGTTTAACGAGAAAATACGATCGATAACAATAAGGATGAGAATTAGATAAGTTTCATTCATGAACCCTATGAGATCCTAATTGATTAGGATAATATCACAAGCAGTTATCTAAATGAAAACTCAAAATATAAAGTTGCCACAAAATAAAAAAGTAGAAAAAAACGCGTTTTAAGACCCTAAACGATTTTGAATTGCCGAAAAACACCACACGTCATGGGGAAGTAGTGAGTTCTCTTAATCGGACCATTTTAAATGTCGTGTGCCAATTTCTTCCCATTCCAATGTGTTAGATCTCTTCGACAAATTTCTCGCTGATGGCATCATATTTTCATTTCTACTAGTGTTGGCATCATCAAGTCATTCATCAACATTTGTACTACCTACATGAATTAACAGTATACTTGAATAAGGAGACATGTTTAGTCAACATTCAATATGTTAAATTTTATTATTGTAGGATGTTATGTTGACATTAAATAGATAAGATGTTTAGTCTTCATTAAACTATGCAGTATGATAAAAAAATTTAATTATTAAAAAGATGTTTCATTGAACTTTGGTAGACATTCAATACATTTTAAGAAAAAAATTATTAAAGTTACATGGTGTAACATCCCGGAATATCGGAAGTAGAGTTGAAGGGCTAAAAGTGTAAGTGTGAGAGGGCAACTTGGCGAGTTCATGAGTGGACTCGGCGAGTAGGGTCGCGACTCTACTCGCGTGTTAAGTGGCCGACTCGGCGAGTCGCAGGATGGACTCGGCGAGTCGGCGCTAAGTGGAGAAAACCCTAATATCGGAGGATGATCCCTATATAAAAGACATTATACCTTGCTCCTAACCTCTTTACCATCCCTTGAAGTCCAGAAAACCCTAGAAACGCGATTGTGAAGGGTTTGGGTGCATTTGAGCCTTGGAGAACAGATTTTGGAGGAGATCTTGGAGAGTTAGGAGGCTTGGAGCAAGGGGCTTTGTTAATATTCGAATTTCTTTGCTGTTGGGGCTTCCTTTTCAGGTATTATCTCGTTCTTGAGCTGCTATTCATCTAGATTCATCATTTTGGGGTGTGTGGAAGGTTTAGCTTGTGGTATCTTGAGTTTAAAGGTTAGATCTAAGGTTGCTACCTCATATATTGAATGGAGAAGGTCTAGAGTGCAATAAAGTCCTTGTCCTTGAGTGTTTGGTGAAGCCATCTTGTCCCAACCCTATCCCTAGAGTGTAAAATGCCTAGATCTCTTTGGATTTACGTAAAGTTTGCCACTTTACGTGATGGATGGGTTGTAGAAGGGTAGATCTACATTTTGGATCAACTGCATGGCTAGGAAAGCCTCTGTATGGATTCAGATCTAGAGGCACTCAGCGAGTCACAAAGGTGTACTCGGCGAGTTGTTCGAAGGTTGGCTGGAACTCGACGAGTTGGATGAACAACTCGGCGAGTTGGTTGCAGATAGCCTTGGACTCGGCGAGTCTGTTCTTGGACTCGGCGATTCTGGTCGTGAGGTCCTAACCTTTCTTCTGGTTGAGCTGTTAATCTGTGAGTCAAGGGATGACTCGGTGAGTTGAGTGTGAAAAGACTCAGAGTTGTTGGACTCAGCGAGTCTCGGGGTGACTCGGCGAGTTGAGTCGCGGATTGGGGAAGTTCTATGCATGGAGACTCGGCGAGTCATCGGGTTGACTCGGCGAGTAGAGTCAGTCAGGGGTTGACTTTGACTTTGTCTTTGACCAAGGGTTGACCAGTTGATTTCCAGGGGCACTTTGGTAATTGTTGGCTTCTGTTTTGAGTTCAGAGTTTTGGTGTTGGCCAGTGTTGGAGGTCGTATCAGTGGTCAGAGCAGCTTGGGTTTATCTGTTCAATCGGCAATTGCGAGGTGATTTATCCTCACTATATCAACAGGGTCTACGGCACCAAGGCCGTCCCTTTATCGGATTGTGATCCGGGTATTTTTGTTATGTTATTACTTTGCTATGTTGCATCCTGGTAGTTAGGATGGTATATGTTAGAGACCTGGTTAAGGTTGGAATCCTGGTATATAGGATGATGCTATGCTAGTGACCGGTTAGGTCGGTATCCTGGTTAGGATGGTGATATGCTATGTGATTTGTTAGATCGGTTTGATTGGATGTTATATGTTATATGATTGAATGTTTATGTGCACATGGTTGTTGGACGGGGGTTGGGTTGAGGCGGGACCTGCTTTGTGCTGTAGGCCAACATACCCAGGGCGAACCGGTTATCCCGAAGGCCCAGCGAGTGGTCCGGATAGGCTGTAGGCCCCAAGAGGGCAGACCAGACATACCGAGGCTCGGAGAGTGGACCAGGCCAACTGAAGGCCCGGTGCGGGCGGACCAGTCATACTGTAGACTCAGAGAGTGGACCAGGTGGATTGAAGGTTTGGTGTGGGCGGACCAATCACACTGTAGACTCGATGTATGTGGCTAGACTCGGAGGGTGGACCAGGTGGACTGTTGGCCGGTGCGGCGGACCAGTCACACAGTAGACCTGAAGTGCATAGTTGTTTTGTGTTCTGTTATGAGATGTCATGTTATGCGTGTATTGTATATGTGGTTGGTATTTTGGGGATATCTCACTAAGCTTTCGGGCTTATAGTTGTGGTTTAATGTTTTTCAGGTTCTTCAGGAGACCGTGGCAAGGCAAAGGCGTGATCGTACTGCTCCTCATGATTATGTTTTGTGATGTGATTCTGGGAATACTCTAAAATAATTGTATTGAAAACCTTTTTGCAATAATTTTATGAAAATGGGTTGTTTTTGAAAAGTTTAAATTGGTTGGAAGTTTATGGTCGTTACAAGTTGGTATCAGAGCCTTGTTTGAGTGAATTAGAGGAACATTCGTGTGAATCCAGTCTCAAATCGAGGAGGGTTTTCAAAAGAAAATTTAAAATGGTTTTCAAAATGAGTAAAGGAGGACGCGGAGGTATGATCAGCCGGAGCCAGTAAGTAACCCCAAAATACCATACATGATATTTGTTTTTGAGCTTTGATAGAACAGCATGCTAGTACTAGGCTAGGGATCTTCAGGATTTCATGATAATGTTGCCTGATTTATGATGCTTGTTAGCCTAGGGTTTCCTTTGTGGGAGATTTCCAGTGTTCCTCTAGGAGTGAGGGTTGAGTGCTTGTTATGCATGTTTTTCACTAGGGTGTTGTGGAAGTATTTAATACAAATATGGGTAGGTGTGGAAGGTAGTATGGGCCCGTACTACTGAAAGCACAGGACCCATACGCGTATCAGGGAAACCATGACCTCTAGGCTTGGGTTGGGAGTTGGTTCCCAGGATAGTGGGAAGTATCTGAGATCTTGTGGTGTTTTTCAGTATGAAGATTCCGAGGCGTGCTGGGAGTGGATCCGGGTCAGGATCGGGAGCAGGAGAGGGAGTTCAGGGCGGGTCAGTACCGCCCGAGGTTATTGGTCAGATGAGCAGGTGCGAGTTGGATGCGAGGATTCGTGAGATCCTACATGATGAGGTTGCTGCGTTGTTCCGGGCTAAGTTTCCGGAACTGTTTGGGTCGATCAAGACCGCCATGGTCGAGTATTTTGGTGAGCGCTATGCGGCCCTCGCAGAGACGGCTGCCGCGTCGGCTACAACGGCGGTAGCAGCGGCAGGGGGAGGAGCTGGTCGGGGTTTTCAGTATCGGGACTTCGATAATATGAAGCCTCCTACCTTCGATGGGGTTCAAGACCCGATTGTTGCTATGAGATGGTTGTCGGACGTGGAGGGGTGTTTCTTCACGTGTTCATGCCCTGTTGATCAGAGGGTGAGGTGTGCTCTGAACCTGTTAAGGCTCGGAGTGAAGGATTGGTGTATATTGACCACGGGGTCGTATTCGGATGCACAGAGAGCTGCGGTTTCATGGGATCAGTTCTGGGAGATGTTCAGAACTCGTTATGTGCCGCGGGTTGAGAGAGAGAGAGGTTGGCTCAGGAGTTCCTGGAGCTGAAGCAGGATTCAGAGTCGGTGACGGAGATCACCAGGATGTTTACTGAGAGGCAATGTTTTTCCCCGAGTTTGCTTCAGAGCAGGCTCAGATGACCCGATATCTGAGTATGCTCAAGAGGGATATCAAACAGTTTGTGTCTACGCAAAGGTGCGAGACCTTGTTGGAGTTGCAGGAGGCCGCCAGGCGGCGTGAGTTGGAGATTGAGTTGCAGTTGCGAGAGCTAAGGCAGACTTCGGTGCAGTCGCAGTCGGCGCCGAAACGGTCCAAGACCGTTGATTCTAGATTGGGAGATCAGAGCAGCCACACTTGTGGGAAGTGTGGGAAGGGTCACACCGGGGTTTGTAGGTCCGGTGGTGCATGCCGCAAGTGCGGAAAGTGATGGGTTTTGGTCATAAGAACATCCTATGTGCTCATACAAACCCTAATGCTTGGATCTAGGTTTCTCTATTGTACATGCAAGTTATCCAAGACTATAAACCCTAATTCTAGCATACAAGTAATCATATTAACATAAGAATAGGTTTAAGATGTTACCTTGATTGTTATGTAGTAATAACAATCCCAAATATCCTTGTATTGACTTTAGAAAGCTTAGAGTCACAAATGTCACTCCTCTAATGGTTCACAAACACCATAAGCAAGAGGATGCAGAGGAGAGAGGTTAGAGGCTGCCCAAAAAACGTGTGAAACCCTAGAACAAGTCTTAGCCACGTTTTTGGTCCTTAAAGGGTCTATATATAGTGAGGCTATTAGGGTTATCTAATAAGGAAACCCTAAATTGGATGCTTAAGCCCTAAGCAACCCATGGACTCATTTAATTAAGGCCTTGGACGATTTCTTTATGGGCTTCCCCATAGAATTCGTCCACTCCTTAATACAAGACAATCCATGGCCCAAATTGCAATTATCTTATAATTACAATTCCAGTCCCTTAAGTTTAATTAATCTCTTTTAGTCACAAAACTAATTACCAATTAATTATTGACTAATATTAATTAAACAATATGATTTCTCCTTTAATATATTATTCTCATAATATATTAATAAATCATATTTAATCCTTTCTCTCCATAATTCATCCTATCAAGTTGCGTTGGTGAAGGCAACCCAAAAGGACCATGCACCATCGGGTCAAGTACATACCAAAATAGTTATGGACTTAGACACTAATCCAACAGTCTCCTACTTGGATAAATCTAATAACTATTATGCGTATGACTTCAGATCCTGATCTGCAATCGTAGCTTTCCAAAGTCGTTGTCAACTCTGATCCTATCAGATACGCGTGTCCTTTAGCTAAGGGATCATATATTCCTCCATTCTAGATATCATATGAGATATGATTTCAAATCATTCTCTTTGCACTATTTCTCGACTTCCGATTTATGACGACTGACTAATTGAACAAACCAAATTAGCCCTAGCCCGGCTGAGCATTTACGTTTGTCATCACTAAACCATCGAGGGGCCCAAAGTTATCCCTTTTATCCTACTTTGGATAAAAGGAATGGATAAACTTTGATACAATGCTTGCTTGCACTCACTCACCGAATTACACACAACAATATGTTTTATGACACCAAGTTACTGGTGCGTTTACATATTATCAATATGCAACCGACTCGCAAGATACAACTCACACATCTCGGTTTCAAGAATATAAGATGTTATCGTCTCACCAATCACTCGTGATACAATTCATGGAGTGATCCAAGTGAGCGTGGGTTTAATCCAATGCTCAAATTCATATTCATAAGCACTCATGAACGTTGCAGCAAACATTTGCATATGTCTAATACTCTTTTAGACAATCCACACACCAATTCACGACAGTCTTCATTCATACTTACTTCCAACATATGAACGACTGTGGCCCGTTCGAATAATTTGATTGTTCTTAACCAATTAAATTATTCAGGAATTCAAAACATGCAAAGTGAAACACAAGCATAATACTAATCCCATATGGCCTCAAACCCTTGAGCATAAATAAAACACCTTTTATTTATCACAATATCGATTACTCATTATTTGTCGTTTCGGTCAATCAACTTCTTACTTGAATTATTACACTTGTCCCATGCTCCTAGCGTGCACACAATGTTTACCTATGGTTCTTACTTTGTGAAATAGACCAAATTGAGCACATTCCCAATCATTCTCATTTCACAACTCCAAATCCTTTTTCCATAAGTGAAAGAATATTAAATTGTTGCTACTTATAGAATATGCTAGATTCTGACATTTTATGCAACAATCCATTTGTAATATTACTGCACCAAAGTCACAAAGACTATTGCCAATGAAATTACAAAGTCCTCTATCGGAGATTGTTACAATACAATTCCTTAGATATGATGTCTCTCACTCAAAGAACATTCCTTTGAACATCCTTTTGCATAAAAGTTTCTAATCTAGACATAGATTTTCAATATTCAATTCCCAATATGGACACATTTCCATATTTTCCATATGACAACTCATTCTTAATAGAATTTTATCTATTCATAATAATGTCGATATGGTCCATCCAATATGGAAACATTTCCATATTTTCCAATACTATACTTCCAACTACTCACAAGAGACCAATCCTCGGCGAACTTTGGATTGTCCTTTGATAGTTGTTTAATTATATTAGTCAAAACCGATTCTTGTCCTTTTTCCCTCTAAACGAGCTAGACATTTGGAAAATTTTAGAATGGTCAAATATTATAGCATTTGCAATCGATCCTATACCCGAAGCGTATGGGACACAATGCATAATGTCTTAGATAAAGATTTGATACTTTATCAATCTTCCGCCATAATATTTCATTTGCTATGTTCTCAAAATTCGAATTATGAAGAGGAATTCCGTAATCATAATCGAAATTTAAGAACACACTATGTACCTTTGACTAAATTTATTAACATTCCACAACCTAAGCCTTTAGATTTCAAATGAAGCATAATATTCTCTCCCTTAATTATAGCAAAACAACTATTCCATCCTTACAACTTTGCAAAGAATGACTCTTGTTTTCTATAATTAATATTGCCAACTTGCAATACTTTCCTTAATAATCATACAATCATAACATTTATACTCCCACTATCATGATGATTATTATAAACATAACACTTATGCTCCCACTAGCTTTGACATGTATTCAGAAACAGCTTAACTTTTAGAAAAACAATGCTTATTGAATTTCTTAAGTTCATGTTTCTAATACTTAGTGCTTTGATAACTTTTTATCAAGGCTTCTTGAACTTATACACCTTTGCCTTAGATAGTTTATATGTGTGTCTAATCAATTAAGACTAATTGCCAAACCTCACAATTCAAATTATGGAAAGGGATACCGTAACCATAATTGAATTCGAGAATGCAATTTTACAATCACTATCTTCTTAAAATCTTTCTTAGTGAAAGCATTTCCTCACAATCATTTTCATGACGGAGGAAATCTTATGACACTTAGATTTAAACGGTGTATGTGTTCTTATCCATGTGAATTTGTTAAAACCAAAGTTTACGACAAATTCAAACTCATATGGACCGAACTTTCTTAATCTTGATTTCTTGCCTTATGGTAGCACAGTTGCCCACCATGTCTTCCAAGTAGTTAAGCAGTTCACCTTTTCCCATCAATGTACTTTTCATTGATCAAGGTCCTTGCCTTTTATGCATTTAAATAAGAACTCATAGAACTCACATGTATAATTAACTCAATTGGAATGGCATAGAAACAAAATAGTGTCAACACGATAGGTTGTAAACCTCAACTCGTGTGCTAGTGATGATCGATAAGGTTTATTTGTGTGACAATAGTCAAATTCGGGTCAAGTATAAGCCGGACAAGATCAACGAGTCAAACCGGTCAACTCAATTAAACCTTGTATAATAGGGTTTGTATTATGTAATTCTGTATAACTCACTATCTTAATGAGAAAACATCACTTGGAAAGTTCGTGTGTTTAAATTTCTTTAACCTTAGTGCTAAACAATGAACAAGAACAATAAAACAATGTTCCATACTCATAGGGAGTGTGTAAGATCCTAAAACATGGCATAACGGGGTTTATGGACCTTGCATTGCGAAGCCGGACACTCACATTTGTCACACACGAAACCGCTCTCAATCGTTTTCACTCTATCTCTTCTTATCGAAAATCTCTCCCAAATCTCTCCAAGAAAGTGAAATCTCTCCCAAATATCTCTTTGTATGTGAAATCTCTCCAAGAATGTCAAATCTCTCCCAAATCTCTCTAAGTATGTGGAATCTCTCTCAAATCTCTCTCGAAATCTCTCCCAACTTTCTATAAACACTCGGGGCATCCCGACCCTCGAATTTGGCGAAAACAGCCCAAAAACGGAAGTCTAAGCGAAAAACGGACTTAAGGAACCGAAACCCCTCTTAGGAACGGAAACCCCTCTTAGGAACCGAAAGTCCTCTTAGGAACCGAACCCTCCTGATGAAGAAGGCTGCCGAACCGAACCCTCCTGATGAAGAAGAACCGAACCGAACCTTCCTTTCTGACCACTTTCGCTTCTGACCCTCGTTTCTGAGCTTCCGACCGAACCCTCGGTCTAGGACCCTTCGCATCTCGCCTCTGGTTCGCAACCCACTTCCGACTCGGCACCAGCAAGGACCGAACCTCGGCCTAGGGACCGAACCTCGGCCTAGGACCGAGAGGTCTCGCTGGGAACGCTTTTTCTCCCGGTTTTCGACTAAATTCGCATTTTAGGCCCGTTTTTAATTGTTTTAACATGGGATTTTCACCCAAAACTTTATTTTAACATATAAGGACCCTTAACTATTAATTAATCACATTTTTAAGGATAAAACCTTATCCAAAAGAGAGTGGGTGAAGTACAAAGGTAGAGTATTGACTTTACTTATGTCTATGACACAAGCAACCACTCCCATACCCACTCCATGTCACTATTCACCACCAGCCCATCCTTAGTCACTTCATAGGTCCTTTCTCACTATTTACAACTATTCCCACGTTCTTAGGGCTGGAACATCCATCCTCTCTCCTCACACTTTAATCACTCTCTCATTTTTACCATGAATCACACTTCAAACTCTCTCATCTTTTGCTCTCTAATTCAAGAATTTCAAGGCATACTCCAAGACTCTTCTCCTACAATTAGTAAGTATCATCATCTTTCTTATGATTATTACACATCCTCCTACTCAAAATCATAGATTTCTTACACAAACATCATCACATTCTTGTTAGATCTTCGAATCTTCAAGTGATTCTTCAAGTGTTCTTGGGTTGAACACTTCTCTTCTTCAACAATTACCTACTGAAATCACTCAAGGTGATTTCATACCCCTACATTTTTATGTTTTCTTAAGTTTTTAGGGGAGGAATACAAGTTAAAACACCAAGAACATAACTAAAGTTTTCTAACAGCTTTCATCAGAAAAGTTGGACTCCATTCACGGAATGTTTTGGACAACTTAAACATTTTTGTTTGAAAACCTATTTTAGGTGTAAGTAGTTCCAGTTCTTAGCTTTAAAATGACTACTTGCACATCTCCATATGATTTTTCTACAATTTATGGTGATTTTTACAAAACAGCCTATCATTTCAAACACCAATCCGGACCAGTCTGTGATTATGGACTTTTTCACCCAAGTTGGAGGTCATTAAAAATCATGATAAAAATTATGAGTAAACTAGACACATTTTGGGAACTCTCAGAATTTACGAATTTAGTTTTCAACTTCGTATGATTATTCTATGACTTTTCAAAAACAGTGTAGAAAGGTTGAAAATTTGTTAACAGCTTATAACTTTCATAACACTTTGTATTATGTTGAGCAAAGTGTATAACGATAAGTTCTAAATATTGAATGTGTTTCCTTGTTAGTTTATCATCATAAACTGAAATATAGTCATTCATGATAAGATTATTCATTCATTTAGAATACGTAAATTAAGCTATAATGAGCATAGTTTATGGATTCATAGTATTAAAGCATTCATGAAAGAATTCTTATACATTACAAACGTTTTGGATAAACTATAATAGGTATAGTTTATGTATCATTTACTTCTCAAACTTATTTACCAAAGGTTTTTAGTTTAGTTCACGTAAATCTGTTAATGAATAAATTTGTGAGTCATTCCCTTCGGGTTACTTCCAAAGTAACAAAGTCGACAAGTCCTGTAAATTGTAACCAGAGTCTCTTGTAGGGAGAACGTGATAGTTGTGTATAGATCTATATTGGGTTTGACAAACCCACACCAGAGCTGCTTGCAACAGCTAGACCGGCAGGTCTGTGGTGACAAGTGTCATTTAACGGCGACGCCTGAAGAACGTCGCATTACGAGGCCGTCTATGTCAAGTATGGTTATAATAACTCACGGAAAGTATTAACAAACTTAAGAATTTACGAGAATTTCACTAATATCATACGCGTTTATATCGAAATAAACTCACGTTATTTTCTGTAAATAAGGAAGATTACTCATACGTTTCAGTCTTTGGGTACAAAACTACAGCATTCATTTTAAGGAAAATATCAGATTTTTCTAGAACAGTTATGCAATTACGAGACAAGCTATTTCATAATTATATACAAAAACTTATGAACTCACCAACCATTGTGTTGACACTTTTTCAAACTATTTGTATTCTCAGGAAATCACTAAACAGGTAACAAAGTACTTTTGAGGATGGGACGTTGAGGCGTCAAACTTATCATATTTTGTCAACATCTTGTAATTGATTTTGAAACATGTAATTCATACAATGATGTAACTCTTTCAATTATATATATGTTGGTTGTGTTTACTTTCATCACTATTGCCATTGTTGTTATGATACTACACATGAAGTCCTCCACCCTCGGACGTTTCCGCCATCCTTGGTTTGGAGGTGTGACAGATTGGTATCAGAGCCAGATTTATAGTGAATTAAGTATATCAAACAACATAGGATATACAAACTATAAACACATTTGGGACTAAGAGTCTCTGATTTTAAAACATTCTAACCGGTTATACTTTTAGAAAACGAATAGTTCTTGTTTAAAAGTATACCTACATGCATTGCATACTCGCGTAGTGTCATAACTAGAAGAACATAAACTAAAAGAAGAGGAGTTGAAGGCTACGAGTATGCCTTAGTATGAGTAATCAGTTTTGGGAAGGATGTAGCCTGATCAACTATATTAGTCCGGGAAGTGACTTACTCATATCGGGGGATAGTCGTAGGAGGGCAACAAATCTAATAACCTAATTTCACCCTACAAAGAACGCTATAAGAACCAAATCTAAACATTTAAAATACTATAGGAGTATTTGTATGTTGCTATATCGCAATATTATTAATATCTACCGCTATCTGCTTCTTACACCCCTATTCTCGCGCAGACGACATGGCAGGATTTCACCTACCAGGAGACCCATACTTTCCCATCTAGGGTGTTGAGATTAAAACCCTAATTGAGATTTGATGAACAAGATGCGGAAAATAAGAACAAACACAGATAATGAAGATTATGTCGAATGATCACTCGATTTATTGAAATATGAGGAATAAATTACACTTAAAGCATAGACTAAAGAATCTAACACTACATAAGAAACCTCACGTGGCGGCTACATTTTGCCTCACACTCTTAACCCTAATTATGAATAATACATGACTATTTATAGGGAAAAGACAAGTCTTGGGCTTTTAAGCTAGAATTCATCAAAGGGGCCCATTGCCATCATCCAAGGAGTGCTTTGAAACCCTACAATCTCCCCCTCAAAGTATGGAATGGATGACAATGCTTTAACTTCCAAAACAAGCATCTAGCAAATAAAAAGATCTGCAACGAGGAATATATGAAGCAATCCACGAATCTTGATTCTTCAATAGTCTTCAAACACGGGCTCTAGGATATATAAATCAAGCACTGAAGTAATGTCTTTAAACTTCATTTTCGAATGTAATCCCAAAGAATCTTCATGAAAACCAAACCCGCCATAAAAACCCATTTCAGAACAAAGAAACTGAATCACTTCTTGTCTTTGAAGAGCTCCCCCTCCAAGTCACAACGATCTTCAAATAAGCTAATGATATAAGCCATCAAAAAATATCATGTAACAACCCAAACTTTAAGATTCGTAACGCCACTTGATCGAGAAAATACAAGAAGTCGGAGATATAACAAGTCCTTAGCAGAGCTCGATGAAAAACTTCCGCTGTAAAGGATATTTCTCTGTAAAAGCTTTAGTAAAGCTCGATGAAGAACTTCTGTTGTAAAAGCTACCTTCATAATTCTCCCACAAGCTTTATCAAAAATCTTCAACTTTGAAAAGTCACAAATCCAATTTCGAATGACCATACCAAATTCTCCCCCGATTTATAATCAAAAATATGATTATAAAGCCTTCAAATGGTCATGAGAATGATCTTGAATGGATAAAAATTTACTAAGCTCCCCCATGACAAAATGATATTAACGATGAAGTATAAAATCCGAAAAAGTCGTGAAAATTTGACGTTATCACGAAAAACGACTTTCCGAACCGCCAAGACTTGATGGAATCTTTATTTTTCTGTTCACAAAAAAAAATATGTGCGTTAAAGAATTCAAAACTGTTCACCAGCCCTCAAATTTGTAAACTTTTCTGAATATAGGGCAGAAACTGTCATTTTCCAGAAACTCAGGGGCTGGAATTGTAATTCAGCATCAACATACCCCTTTATATATGTAACAAAATCTGGAAATGGTCCAAAACTGCGAAGGCATGAAAAGTATAGGGACCAGATCGTCAAATTCTTGAAGTGGCAGGGACCAAGTATGAAACATTAAGTCATCTTCCCCATTTATATTTTAATGAAAGAGCACAGCGACTGGAACATGATTTCAAGCGAAACCACAAATAGCTTCCATTCAATTCCATCATTTCCAAGCATAAAGACGCGAATCTGAGTCACTTTTGTTTCAAGCACAAGCAACCGAACCTAGGTTCGTTTCAAGACCGCCATTTATTCCCCTGAAGCGAACACAACCGAACGTTCGGTTCGTTTCTTATTTCCATATCAAGCTTCATCAGGCGAAACTCCTTTCGCTTTCGGTTCATCCTTCGTTCGCTCCAACCATTAACAAGCGAACCCAATTTCATTGATACAAAAGCAAAACCGAGCATCACGATTAGAATAAGGAGCGAAACCTTAGCCAAGCCGAACCATAGGGTCGCTTTCGGTCCTCCCCTCTTTTGTTCCAAGTGCTTTCGTTCCAAGGGCTGACAAACGAACCCAATCATAGGTTCGCTTCCGATCGCTGATAAGGATTTCACACCGATCTTGACTTTTCTGTTGACCAATGTTCGTCCCAATTGAGATTGATTCGTTTGCAGTTCATGAAACACCCATATCACAGTCCATTTCGTTCGTTTTTCGTTTCTAGCACAAACACGCGAACATTAAATCATTCCAGGTTCGTTCGTGGTTCACCTCCAATAGTCAATTTTGACTTTTTTTTTCCTTGACTGGTGTTCTTCCAATTGAGTTCCAATTCCAATTTCATTCGTTCCCAGTGAGATTCGATTTCAATCGTTTCCAATATCACTCTTCCAATTCCCAGTGAGATCAAACATTACAGTTTTGTCCAATAAAACCACAATCCAGTTATGTTCGTCCGATCTTTATCTATTCATCACTGGTATTTAAAATTGCTAAACACCTAATCGCTTTAAAGAAATCGTCAAAGCACATACGATCAAGGATTCACAAAAATTGGTTCCCAAACAAAACCGATTGAAACAAGTAGGTTATTTAACCACAGACTCATACAAGAAACACCAAGATCGATCAAAGATTAATTACTAAATGAACACGCTGTAACACGGAGAATTAAGTCGATTGAAATAGCTAGTAATCGAAACTGTGAAAAACCCAAACATAATTTTGGATCGATTAAATTACAGGAACACATAATCGACATAAGATTAAACGAACAAGGGATGAATGCTTGCGGATCAGACAAATGAACAGTGAAAGGGATCCATGGGCTTATAGTATGAGACAAATGAACAGTACAGTGATGATGGGCTCGTGACAATTACGACATCGGATGAATACAAAAAAAAATTGGGGTAAATCGATCGAATAGATCCAGATTAACAGTAGATGAACAATGAACAACATAAATCTCCATGAGCAGTAGATCGAACAAAAATCTTGATTCCATACCGCCAAAACATCAAAAATCTTCAAAATCTTGTGTAGAAAATCATCAAATCAAGAACCGATACTTCAAAAATCAATAGATCTTCAAAGACCCGCTCTGATACCACTTGTTGAGATTAAAACCCTAATTGAGATTTGATGAACAAGATGCGGAAAATAAGAACAAACACAAATAATGAAGATTATGTCGAATGATCACTCGATTTATTGAAATATGAGGAATAAATTACACTTAAAGCATAGACTAAAGAATCTAACACTACATAAGAAACCTCACGTGGCAGCTACATTTTGCCTCACACTCTTAACCCTAATTATGAATAATACATGACTATTTATAGGGAAAAGACAAGTCTTGGGCTTTTAACCTAGAATTCATCAAAGGGACCCATTGCCATCATCCATGGAGTGCTTTGAAACCCTACACAGGGAAATGCCGGTTGGATTGAGGAAGAGCCCGAAGAGCTGATTGAAGAGGATCCCGAAGAAGAACCCGAAGAAGAAGAAGAGGAGGTAGACGAAGAGGAAGACGACGAGGTGGACATGGATGAGGATGAAGGTGAAGAAGAGCCAGAGGAGGAAGTCTTCAACCCTCCTTACATCGCGAGGGTACCTGCAAACCGCTGGGGGCACAACGGGCCTGAGCCCCGTTGGGCAACCATGATCGAGAGGTGGAGCCGGCAACAACGCCAGAGGTTACCCTATGGCGACCAACGAGGTTACTATGACCTCAGTCACGGGGGACCGGCTGACAGAGCTCTCCCCGTTATGACCCAGCACACCACGAACTTGGGGAACCAGGGTAGGGAAATGGCAGACCAGGTTCGAAATCTCGGCGCTATTACGGCAGCCACCGATGCACGCACCCGGGATTTGGAGAGGGACTTCTATCCAGTGGACCAACTCATTGAGGACCTTACTGCTGCTCGAGCGGAGGTAAGGGAGTACCAGGAGAGGCACACAGCTCTCGAGGAGAGAGTGATCGCGGCCGAACGCCGGATTGCGGAGCTTCAGGGAGCCTCGACCTCATCCCAGGGCCACCATGGACCAGATGCTACCCGCCATGAGTAGTGTTTGCGCTACTTATATTTTTTTATAAATCTAGGATTTCGAGTATGCGTTGGTGCTACTCTTTATTGCGAATAGGTTGACCTCGCGACTAAGTGATCACACTAGTCAAAGGGGCTTTTGTACTGCCAAAACTTTATCTTTTATTGTAATGAAATGTAGACCCTTGTGAGGTCAAATTCCTCAAAACAATATGTACTAACAAATTATCAATGAATGTGGCATGTATTTTACTTCCTTGGATGCTGACACGAACCAAACACATGACTCTGCTCGAGTCAACACTATTTAATTCATAAGTTTAATTTCATAAACTTTTCTATGAATTACCTTCTAAATTAATAAACTCGGACAAAATACAATTGAGATGAAACAAGTAACGCTCGACTCGTTATCACCATTGAAGTCTTACCGAAAAGTATTTTCTTTTTATTTTTTATTTTTTTATGTCAGAACCATGCCACCAAGGAAAAGACCAAGACCTTCCGGAAACTCAGCACCACCCCCTCCGCCACCACCTCCGGAGTTTGATCCTGTGATGTTTCAGGCTGCAGTAACAGCAGCCGTGGCAGCAGCAATGTCGCAAATGGGTACAAATGGTTCCGGCGGTTCCGTATCCAGGAATACTAACTCGAATCAGGGGGACAACATGGGGCGTACTAAGGAGTGTTCTTACAAAGACTTCACGAATGGCAAACCCGATCTTTTCGACGGAAGCGGGGGCGTCATAGCGCTGATGCAATGGTTCGAAAGGACCGAAGCAGTCTTCGAAATCTGTGCTTGTCCCGAAGCGAGCAAAGTCAAGTATGCGGCATTCACTTTCACAAGAAAAGCTCTTACTTGGTGGAATGGCCGAGTTAAGTCACTTACTCCTGCAGTGGCTAACTCCATAGGCTAGGAAAACATAAAAGCGTTGATGTTAAAGGAGTATTGCCCGAGGGGAGAAATACAAAAACTCAAAGAAGAACTCTGGAATCTCAAGATGTCGGGGACGGATCTCGAAGCTTATACTGCCCGATTCAATGACCTAGCACTCCTCTGTCCGGCAATGGTCACCCCGGAGGAGAAAAAGGTAGAACGATACCTTTGGGGGGTATCATCCCAGATTCATGATAGTGTTCTGGCCTCGAAACCTACTACCTTTGAGAGTGCCAAGGAATTGGCACAGCAACTTATCGATCATAGGGCCAGCCGTGGCACCATGGTCGCCACCACCGACCAAACGAAAGGAGGGAACAACAAGAGGAAGTTTTGGAACAGTAAAAAGAAACAACCGGTGCAGGACCCCACAAAGAAGCAACAGACTATTGCTGTCCGTGCAGCCACTACTGCTACCGCTCCAGCGCCACCAAAGCAATACGCAGGAACTCTTCCCAAGTGCAACAAGTGCAACTTCCACCATACCGGTGCTTGTCGGGAAATGCACTGCAGAAATTGCAACCGGAAGGGGCACACTGCTCGATTTTGTAAGGTGCCAGCCCAATCCGCCCCTCAAGTCGCCCCTGCCGCCAACACCGGAGCAAGTCAAACCTGTTACGGATGTGGAGAGGCAGGGCACTTCAAAAGAAACTACCCAAAAGCACGAAACACCAATGCTGGAAGTGTAGGGAAAGTCCTGACAATGGGACATGGAGAAGCAGTCAAGGACCTCTCGGTGGTTTCTGGTACGTTTCTCCTCAATAACACATATGCATGCGTACTATTTGATAGTGGAGCAGAGAGGAGTTTTGTGAGCCATGAATTCAAACAATTACTAAAACAAACCCCTCATTCATTAAAAGACACATACGTAGTAGAAATGGCTAATGGGAAAGAAGAGCACACTAATGATATATACTCAGGGTGTACCCTCACTCTAAAAAACCATTCGTTTAAAGTAGACCTGATGCCGGTCACAATAAAATGCTTTGACATAATCATCGGTATGGATTGGTTAAGTTCCCATCGTGCCGACATTCTATGTTACGAAAGGGCCGTTCGCCTTAATCTGCCAAATGGCGAAACCCTCTTCATCTATGGCGACAAACCCAGTTCAAATTTGCAAATCATCTCTTGCGTCAAGGCCCAAAAGTATCTCTGAAAGGAATACCACGCATTTCTAGCCCACGTAGTAGATATGAAACAACAGGTGAAGGATATCAACGACATTCCCGAGGTATGCAACTATCCCGATGTATTCCCCGAAGATCTTCCAGGTATACCCCTTGCACGACAAGTCGAGTTCCGGATCGACTTAATCCCAGGAGCTACCCCCGTCGCCAAGGCTCCATACCGCTTAGCACCGGCAGAAATGCAAGAACTTTCCAGCCAGTTAAATGAACTGTTGAGCAAAGGATTCATCAGACCAAGCTTCTCACCCTGGGGAGCACCGGTCCTGTTTGTAAAGAAGAAGGACGGATCTTTTCGCATGTGCATAGACTACCGGGAGCTAAACAAACTCACTATCAAGAACCGATATCCCCTAACCCGAATCGATGACCTCTTCGACCAACTCCAAGGAGCAAGCTACTTTTCAAAAATCGACCTGAGTTCGGGTTATCATCAACTACGAGTTCAAGAAGAGGATATTCCCAAGACTACGTTCAGAACTTGCTACGGGCACTATGAGTTTGTGGTAATGCCCTTCGGATTAACGAACGCACCGGCAGTATTTATGGACCTGATGAATCGAGTGTGTCGACCCTACTTAGACAAATTCGTGATTGTATTCATCGACGATATTTTAATCTACTCCCGAAGCGAGGAAGAGCACCGTCAACATCTCCGGCTAATCTTGGAAACACTGAGGGCTGAGAAGCTTTACGCCAAATTCTCTAAATGCGAATTCTGGATTAGAGAAGTGAATTTTCTTGGCCATGTGGTTAGCGAGAAGGGGATACACGTGGATCCCGCTAAAATCAAAGCTATCAAAAACTGGTCAGCACCTACAACGCCGACGGAAATTCGACAATTTTTAGGGCTCGCCGGCTACTACCGAAGATTCATACAAAACTTCTCCAAGATCGCCAAACCACTCACCACCTTGACTCAAAAAGGTGTGGTATTTAAGTGGGAAGATAAACAAGAAGCCGCTTTCCAGACATTAAAACAAGCCTTATGCAGCGCACCAGTTTTGTCTCTTCCAGAAGGAACTGATGACTTCGTGGTATATTGCGATGCTTCAAATCAAGGCCTCGGATGCATGCTCATGCAGAGAGGGAAAGTCATCGCCTACGCGTCAAGGCAACTTAAGACACACGAAGTTAATTACACTACCCATGACCTTGAACTGGGGGCAGTAGTGTTCGCCTTAAAGATCTGGAGACACTACCTCTATGGCACAAAATGCACCATCTTCACCGATCACAAAAGTCTTCAGCATATCCTCAATCAAAAAGAGCTCAACATGCGGCAACGGAGATGGGTTGAACTGCTAAACAACTATGAGTGCGAAATTCGCTACCACCCGGGTAAGGCCAATGTAGTGGCTGATGCCCTAAGCAGGAAGGAATACTCGGGCCGCCGAGTAAGATCCTTAACCATGACCATCCATTCGCACCTGACCACACAAATCAGGGAAGCCCAACTAGAAGCCTTGAAACCAGAGAATGTGGCAGGTGAGGCATTAAGGGGAATGGATAAGAACTTATAAGTCAAGGATGACGGAACTCGTTATCTCAGTAACCGAATCTGGACACCAAAGTTCGGTGGGATCCGAGACGTGGTCATGAATGAAGCACACAAGACGCGATACTCCGTCCATCCAGGGTCAGACAAGATGTATCTAGACCTCAAAAATTTATACTGGTGGTCGAATATGAAAGCCGAGATTGCTATTTATGTGGGCAAGTGTCTGACTTGCGCCAAGGTCAAGGTGGAATACCAAAAACCCTCAGGACTACTACAACAGCCTGATATACCGGAATGGAAGTGGGAACGGATAACCATGGACTTCATAACCAAGGTGCCTAAGACTTTAGGCGGGTTTGACACTATATGGGTAATCGTAGACAGATTGACCAAGTCTGCGCACTTCCTGCCAATAAAGGAAACTGACAAGATGGAGAAGTTAACCAGGACATACATCAAAGAGATTGTGCGACTGCATGGTGTACCAATATCCATTATCTCCGACCGAGATAGTAGATTCACTTCGCGATTTTGGCAGTCCCTGCAGAAATCCTTGGGAACTAGGCTAGACATGAGTACGGCCTACCATCCACAAACCGACGGGCAAAGCGAGCGCACTATACAAACATTAGAAGACATGTTGAGAGCCTATGTGATAGATTTTAGTAAAGCATGGGATACCCATTTGCCGCTGATTGAATTCTCCTACAATAACAGCTATCACACCAGCATTAAAGTCGCTCCATTCGAAGCTCTCTACGGTCGCAAGTGCAGATCACCCCTATGTTGGGCCGAAGTGGGGGATACTCAGATAGCTAGGGGGCAAGTCCCTAATAGCACCCTCACTGGTCCTGAAATCATAAGGGAGACCACAGAAAAGATTGTTCAAATCCGAGAAAGGCTGAAGGCCTCCCGAGATCGGCAAAAGAGTTACGCGGACAAGCGATGCAAACCCTTAGAATTCCAGGTCGGAGATCGGGTATTACTAAAAGTTTCCCCTTGGAAAGGAATGATACGTTTCGGTAAACGTGGGAAACTAAACCCGAGGTACATTGGACCGTTCGAAATCCTCGCCAGGATTGGTCCTGTGGCATACAAACTCCGATTACCTCAAGAACTTAATAACATACACCCCACATTTCACGTATCCAACTTAAAGAAGTGTCTGTCTGACGAGACACTTGTAATACCTCTTGACGAGATCGAAGTTAACGAAAATCTCCACTTCGTAGAGGAGCCAGTTGAGATTATGGATCGGGAGGTCAAAAGAACGAAACAAAGTCGTATTCCCATTGTGAAAGTTCGATGGAACGCTAAACGAGGACCTGAGTTCACCTAGGAGCACGAAGACCAAATGAAACAAAAGTACCCGCATCTTTTCCTAAACTCTTAAAGTCCTGGCCAAAGCGTAAATTTCGGGACGAAATTCCCTCTAACGAGGGGATGATGTGACAATAGTCAAATTCGGGTCAAGTCTAAGCCGGACAAGGTCAACGAGTCAAACCGGTCAACTCAATTAAACCTTGTATAATAGGGTTTGTATTATGTAATTTCTGTATAACTCACAATCTTAATGAGAAAACATCACTTGGAAAGTTCGTGTATTTAAATTTCTTTAACCTTAGTGCTAAACAATGAACAAGAACAATAAAACAATGTTGCATACTCATAGGGAGTGTGTAAGATCCTAAAACATGGCATAACGGGGTTTACGGACCCTGCATTGCGAAGCCGGACACTCACATTCGTCACACACGAAACCGCTCTCAATCGTTTTCACTCTATCTCTTCTTATCGAAAATCTTTCCCAAATCTCTCTAAGAAAGTGAAATCTCTCCCAAATATCTCTTCGTATGTGAAATCTCTCCAAGAATGTCAAATCTCTCACAAATCTCTCTAAGTATGTGGAATCTCACTCAAATCTCTCTCGAAATCTCTCCCAACTTTCTATAATCACTCGGGGCATCCCGACCCTCGAATTTGGCGAAAACAGCCCAAAAACGGAAGTCTAAGCGAAAAACGGACTTAAGGAACCGAAACCCCTCTTAGGAATCGAAACCCCTCTTAGGAACCGAAACCCCTCTTAGGAACCGAAAGTCCTCTTAGGAACCGAACCCTCCTGATGAAGAAGGCTGCCGAACAGAACCCTCCTGATGAAGAAGAACCGAACCGAACCTTCCCTTCTGACCACTTTCGCTTCTGACCCTCGCTTCTGAGCTTCGGACCGAACCCTCGGTCTAGGACCCTTCGCATCTCGCCTCTGGTTCGCAACCCACTTCCGACTCGGCACCAGCAAGGACCGAACCTCGGCCTAGGGACCGAACCTCGGCCTAGGACCGAGAGGTCTCGCTGGGAACGCTTTTTCTCCCGGTTTTCGACTAAATTCGCATTTTAGGCCCGTTTTTAATTGTTTTAACATGGGATTTTCACCCAAAACTTTATTTTAACATATAAGGACCCTTAACTATTAATTAATCACATTTTTAAGGATAAAACCTTATCCAAAAGAGAGTGGGTGAAGTACAAAGGTAGAGTATTGACTTTACTTATGTCTATGACACAAGCAACCACTCCCATACCCACTCCATGTCATTATTCACCACCAGCCCATCCTTAGTCACTTCATAGGTCCTTTCTCACTATTTACAACTATTCCCACGTTCTTAGGGCTGGAACATCCATCCTCTCTCCTCACACTTTAATCACTCTCTCATTTTTACCATGAATCACACTTCAAACTCTCTCATCTTTTGCTCTCTAATTCAAGAATTTCAAGGCATACTCCAAGACTCTTCTCCTACAATTAGTAAGTATCATCATCTTTCTTATGATTATTACACATCCTCCTACTCAAAATCATAGATTTCTTACACAAACATCATCACATTCTTGTTAGATCTTCGAATCTTCAAGTGATTCTTCAAGTGTTCTTGGGTTGAACACTTCTCTTCTTCAACAATTACCTACTGAAATCACTCAAGGTGATTTCATACCCCTACATTTTTATGTTTTCTTAAGTTTTTAGGGGAGGAATACAAGTTAAAACACCAAGAACATAACTAAAGTTTTCTAACAGCTTTCATCAGAAAAGTTGGACTCCATTCACGGAATGTTTTGGACAACTTAAACATTTTTGTTTGAAAACCTATTTTAGGTGTAAGTAGTTCCAGTTCTTAGCTTTAAAATGACTACTTGCACATCTCCATATGATTTTTCTACAATTTATGGTGATTTTTACAAAACAGCCTATCATTTCAAACACCAATCCGGACCAGTCTGTGATTATGGACTTTTTCACCCAAGTTGGAGGTCATTAAAAATCATGATAAAAATTATGAGTAAACTAGACACATTTTGGGAACTCTCAGAATTTACGAATTTAGTTTTCAACTTCGTATGATTATTCTATGACTTTTCAAAAACAGTGTAGAAAGGTTGAAAATTTGTTAACAGCTTATAACTTTCATAACACTTTGTATTATGTTGAGCAAAGTGTATAACGATAAGTTCTAAATATTGAATGTGTTTCCTTGTTAGTTTATCATCATAAACTGAAATATAGTCATTCATGATAAGATTATTCATTCATTTAGAATACGTAAATAAGCTATAATGAGCATAGTTTATGGATTCATAGTATTAAAGCATTCATGAAAGAATTCTTATACATTACAAACGTTTTGGATAAACTATAATAGATATAGTTTATGTATCATTTACTTCTCAAACTTATTTACCAAAGGTTTTCAGTTTAGTTCACGTAAATCTGTTAATGAATAAATTTGTGAGTCATTCCCTTCGGGTTACTTCCAAAGTAACAAAGTCGACAAGTCCTGTAAATTGTAACCAGAGTCTCTTGTAGGGAGAACGTGATAGTTGTGTATAGATCTATATTGGGTTTGACAAACCCACACCAGAGCTGCTTGCAACAGCTAGACCGGCAGGTCTATGGTGACAAGTGTCATTTAACGGCGACGCCTGAAGAACGTCGCATTACGAGGCCGTCTATGTCAAGTATGGTTATAATAACTCACGGAAAGTATTAACAAACTTAAGAATTTACGAGAATTTCACTAATATCATACACGTTTATATCGAAATAAACTCACGTTATTTTCTGTAAATAAGGAAGATTACTCATACGTTTCAGTCTTTGGGTACAAGACTACAGCATTCATTTTAAGGAAAATATCAGATTTTTCTAGAACAGCTATGCAATTACGAGACAAGCTATTTCATAATTATATACAAAAACTTATGAACTCACCAACCATTGTGTTGACACTTTTTCAAACTATTTGTATTCTCAGGAAATCGCTAAACAGGTAACAAAGTACTTTTGAGGATGGGACGTTGAGGCGTCAAACTTATCATATTTTGTCAACATATTGTAATTGACTTTGAAACATGTAATTCATACAATGATGTAACTCTTTCAATTATATATATGTTGGTTGTGTTTACTTTCATCACTATTGCCATTGTTGTTATGATACTACACATGAAGTCCTCTACCCTCAGACGTTTCCGCCATCCTTGGTTTGGGGGTGTGACAATTTGATTTGTTCTTGAAACCTTTCAAGACAATTAAGACTCCCACTGACTCCTTGACCTATAATATTCTCTTGTCAATAACCATTTCTTGACAAGCAAATATTCAAGAGTTAGTGTAGCTTTTATCAAAACACTTCATAAATTGGTCCTAGTTGGTCTTTGTCTTATCCAAGACATCACAACTTTTTCATATTTGATGAATGCTATAAACCTTCTTAATACTTATCACTCAATATCACAATCTTAACTCTAAGACTTGTTTTGGAACGAAGTATGATTCACTTTCTGATTTAACCATTTCTTCAATTCTTGATTCCTCTTCTTAGACATACAATTGCACTAAGACTCACTTAGAGGATAAATTGAGATATGGTTCTTAATCATTAAGACCTATCATAAAGCATAAAAGGTACTCTCCCTTCTTCTTAGAATAGAGAAACTTTTATCTTTCTACCTACTTGATTCTTCTTATTCATTCTGCTATTGATCTAAACCCTTTAATCAATTCAGAATTACACTTAATCTTGTAAGTATAATCACATTTACTAAACCTTTAGTAAATCATGACGAATATCTTTGTTATTCTTGTGGTGGACTTGATTAGCACACAACTTTGTGTACTCGATCTCCTAGTCCTTCACTCGACACTTTGTCAATGAACTAGTCTAATTTCCAAATATGAAATTTCTCATTCATCGTGCAACCAAGTTGCATGATTCCAAGTTTCTGTCCAATTGAAACTTGGGCGATGAGAAACTCTCCCTATTTGGTAAACTCTCGACTTTCCATAAATAACATAATAAGAACCAAATCCATTATTGCTAATAATAGAAACATTCAAACATCAATTTTCCATATACGCCATTGCAAGGATAAATAAATAAAATAAAATCAAGATTTATTTTTGCGGAAAAATTTTGTCCTTACGATGCAATTCATTGAAAAACTATGTTAATACATATTTATAATTCTAACTCTAAGTAGTAGCTCAAAATCTAATCTTCAAGTAATGCGATCGAAATCCTTGACCTATAATATTCTCTTGTCAATAACCATTTCTTGACAAGCAAATATTCAAGAGTTAGTGTAGCTTTTATCAAAACACTTCATAAATTGGTCCTAGTTGGTCTTTGTCTTATCCAAGACATCACAACTTTTTCATATTTGATGAATGCTATAAACCTTCTTAATACTTATCACTCAATATCACAATCTTAACTATAAGACTTGTTTTGGAACGAAGTATGATTGACTTTCTGATTTAACCATTTCTTCAATTCTTGATTCCTCTTCTTAGACATACAATTGCACTAAGACTCACTTAGAGGATAAATTGAGATATGGTTCTTAATCATTAAGACCTATCATAAAGCATAAAAGGTACTCTCCCTTCTTCTTAGAATAGAGAAACTTTTATCTTTCTACCTACTTGATTCTTCTTATTCATTCTGCTATTGATCTAAACCCTTTAATCAATTCAGAATTACACTTAATCTTGTAAGTATAATCACATTTACTAAACCTTTAGTAAATCATGACGAATATCTTTGTTATTCTTGTGGTGGACTTGATTAGCACACAACTTTGTGTACTCGATCTCCTAGTCCTTCACTCGACACTTTGTCAATGAACTAGTCTAATTTCCAAATATGAAATATCTCATTCATCGTGCAACCAAGTTGCATGATTCCAAGTTTCTGTCCAATTGAAACTTGGGCGATGAGAAACTCTCCCTATTTGGTAAACTCTCGACTTTCCATAAATAACATAATAAGAACCAAATCCATTATTGCTAATAATAGAAACATTCAAACATCAATTTTCCATATACGCCATTGCAAGGATAAATAAATAAAATAAAATCAAGATTTATTTTTGCGGAAAAATTTTGTCCTTACGATGCAATTCATTGAAAAACTATGTTAATACATATTTATAATTCTAACTCTAAGTAGTAGCTCAAAATCTAATCTTCAAGTAATGCGATCGAAATCCATTTCTTCACGGTTAGATTTTGCTCACTTCTTCCCTTAAGCTTCCTCTCTTTTCTTTGATTCTACAAAACATCAATTGTAATCTTATCACATTATGTATTAAGAATCTAGAATAGAAGCTTAAAAGAGTTAGTTAATGGATTTTACCTATATTAGAGCCATACGTTTCGACTCTCCCATCTCTTAGATCTCTTAGGTAAATGGGGCAGCTTCGTCTCTAATGCCATTTCTCTTGGCAATAAAAGCAAATTGACTCTTTTGGAACATGACATGGAACTACTTCAGACATTGCCTTTCTCTTATGATCAAACTTTTCGATCATAACATGTCTTTCGTTACCATTGTCTATATCCATAGAGGTCTTGAAGGCAGATTCACCAATCAACTTTGCTTTTCTATTGCGCCAAACCATTGCTGATTCAGCAGCAATAAGCATATAGGTGAGATCTATAAGGGCACATCGTGGTTCATCATATAGTACTCTCTTACAAACTCACTATATGAGTTAGGAAGTGACTGAAGAACCCAATCAACAGCCATTTCCTCACAGACGACGGATCCCAACATTCTTAACCTATCAATGTGTGACTTCATCCCTAGGACGTGTGCACACACCGGCTTTCCTTCTTTATGTTTACTTGCCAAAAGGGCTTGAGTGATCTTGAACTTTTCAAGCCTTTGAACTTGTGGGTTAGGGAGAACAATTGGAGGAGGTGGAGGAAGTGAAGCATGATTTCTTGTTCCTCGATCGAATCGTGGAATATCATCTTCATGTGGAAAGCTTGTTCCACGGGATTTGGGAAGACCATAGTTGTCGAACTTTGACATCTACAAAACGGGTGAAAACAAATTCAAGTTAGCTGATTGATTGAGTCCTTAGTAAATCACCCAAATAAGATACTAAGGCTAGGACCCAACACAATATTATACAACTCGGGAGAGGGATGCCGTAACCCAAATTGCTGAACATTTGACGGTAAATGAATGATGATTCACTAATTTCCACCATGAAAAACGAAAAAGAAATTTAAGTTTTAAATCTATGAAAACTCCTAGATCCTTTGAGATTCATTGAACATTTCATTGGCATGTTTAAATCTCGATATGCCCCTCTTGTTTGTGACTGGGATGCCGAGGATCACAAAGCGAGTGTGAATAACCATGCAAACTTACATGGTGCCCTCACATGTTACAGTCATCTATTCAATGTGCCGGTAAACCACACATGCTCCACCGAACTATGACAAACATTGAGTCACCCTTTGCTACCTTTGCTTAGAACCATTTAGTGTGTCGGTAAACCACACACGCTCCACTAACGTCTTCGCAAGGGCACAAAGTATAATTTCATGGAATTGCATCAATTCACTTTTGCCTAAGTAACTAAGATTGGGAATTTTATGAAAACATTTAGTTACTTTTATACTTCATTATACTTATAATGGAAGGTTTCGTCCTATCCTACCCGTTCGGCTAACGACCCTCCACTAGTCAAGAGTGCGGTGGGTAAGAGTGGATACCCATTCAATCCCCATTTTATAGGCAATTTCCTTAAACACCCCTTATAGACCAGCTTCGTGAATGAGGCCTACTAACGGTAAGACTGACTTTTACTCATACGTATATATAATGTTAGACTTGTAATGTTATATATAGTATAGGGTGTGTTTTATACTTTTAAAATACTATGTGGTTAAATCTAACAATTATACTTTTAATTCAATTAAATTGTAAACCAAAACCTTTATGGATTTATTAAACCTCTTTTAATTATACACCTTAATTAATTAATAAAACCATAAGGGTGTAATTTGAACTTTTTCAAAATAATACTAGGATTTTAGAATTTAACATTCCTAATTAAACTTTTAATCAACTTTTAAATTCCAAAACTTGAGGGCAAGTTTTGAAACATTTCAAAACATTAGGGTTTTAACTATTTAAATTTCAAAACAACAAAACTTTTGGGTTCAAATTTAAACTATAAAACCTAAAGGGAAAAATATGAAACTTTTCATAACACAAGGATCAAATAACAAATAATTTAAATTAACTAGTAATCACATAATTATCCATATTGATTTATTTAATGATTTCTTGCAAAATAATTTATCAATTTAATCAAAATAATTAATCAATTATCACATAGGGAAACAAATATTTTATTAATTGATAAATATGTTCAATTAGATCAAGAATATAGTCAAATATATCATAAAATCGGATTTATATTGATCTAATATGATAAGGCAACTATCCTTAAGCAAAAACAACAAGAAATCCCGGTTTTCCCTCTTTCTGAGAGTCGACTCGCCGAGTCAGGCATGGACTCGTCGAGTCAACATGGACTCGGCGAGTTCATCTATGGACTCGGCGAGTCCAGCCTCCAGAACCACAAAAATCAAAATTTTCAATCATACAATGCATCAATACAATAGAAACCAGTCTAGGCTCTAATACCACTGATGGATTTTGGTCATAAGAACATCCTATGTGCTCATACAAACCCTAATGCTTGGATCTAAGTTTCTCTATTGTACATGCAAGTTATCCAAGACTATAAACCCTAATTCTAGCATACAAGTAATCATATTAACATAAGAATAGGTTTAAGATGTTACCTTGATTGTTATGTAGTAATAACAATCCCAAATCTCCTTGTATTGACTTTAGAAAGCTTAGAGTCACAAATGTCACTCCTCTAATGGTTCACAAACACCATAAGCAAGAGGATGAAGAGGAGAGAGGTTAGAGGCTGCCCAAAAAACGTGTGAAACCCTAGAACAAGTCTTATCCATGTTTTTGGTCCTTAAGGGGTCTATATATAGTGAGGCTATTAGGGTTCTCTAATAAGGAAACCCTAAATTGGATGCTTAAGCCCTAAGCAACTCATGGACTCATTTAATTAAGGGCTTGGACGATTTCTTTATGGGCTTCCCCATAGAATTCGTCCACTCCTTAATACAAGGCAATCCATGGCCCAAATTGCAATTATCTTATAATTACAATTCTAGTCCCTTAAGTTTAATTAATCTCTTTTAGTCACAAAACTAATTACCAATTAATTATTGACTAATATTAATTAAACAATATGATTTCTCCTTTAATATATTATTCTCATAATATATTAATAAATCATATTTAATCCTTTCTCTCCATAATTCATCCTATCAAGTTGCTTTGGTGAAGGCAACCCAAAAGGACCATACACCATCGGGTCAAGTACATAGCAAAATAGTTATGGACTTAGACACTAATCCAACAGAAAGGAGGGGCACTATGTGTGGGATTGTCGACAGGCAGCCCCGGGTCAGGATTTGAGGATTTGTTATCATTGTCATCAGGTTGGACACTTGAGGGTCAACTGTCCACAGCTTGTTGCAGGACCGGTGCAGGCTCCAGCACCGGCCACATTAAGGATCACGGGCGGAGGTCAGGGTAGAGCGGAGCCCCCAAGGGCTCAGGGTCGTGCTTTTCAGCTTACAGCAGAGGAGGTCAGGGCAGTGCCGGATGCAGCTGCGGGTATGTTTCTTTCTTGATGCCTTGTTATCTTATGATTATTGTGGAGTATTGTATATCTGCTAGTCTTGTTGTGTGATTTCTGGTATTGTATTCGTTATTCCTTGCGGGATATGTTATGGTTAAGGGTTTGGTGTTGGAAATTTCATTGGTTATCGTTCATGAGGGTTATTAGTGAGAATTTGGCTTTTAGTCCGGATGTCGGGTAGCGTCTGTAGTCTGAGGAGTGGTTGCTGAAGGTCGGGTTTCTTTCAAGCCCGAGATGATCAGTGTTGTTATGTAATTTTGTGAAGGTTGCTCGTTCTAGTGGGAATCAGTTCGCATGTAAGGGTTTGTGTTGTGTAGGGTTGTCGAGGGGGGGTCGGTGATGGCGACCGGTGGTTGATAGTCAGTGCTCTAAGTGGGGGAGAATTGGAGAATTCTCCGGAAGATCGATAAGCATGAGAGGTTGTTTAGCTGTTGGGATTCAACAGTGGTTCTGTCAGCCGGGCGTAGGCTGGTATGAGTAAGTGTCAGACAGATGGAGCGGGATGCAGACCAAGGGTGATTTATTGTGGAAGGTCGAGATTGGGCCGTGATTGAGTATGTAGAATGGAGATAGAGTTCGGAACCCCTAGAGGGCTAGAACAATATGCATGGGAGAGTTTTCCTGGAAGGATAATTCGGGATGTTGGATGCTAGTTGAGCGGTTTGGATAGACTGAAGGCCGGTGGGCATACCAGTCAGGCCGAAGGGCGGTCCAGGCCTGCTGAAGGTTCCGAGAGTGGTCCAGATAGGCTGAAGGCCTGGAAAGGTGGTCCAGTCATGCTGAAGACTCTGCTTGTGTTGAGAGATCGATATGAGGATATGGATTGAGTATGTCGCGACGTGTTAGCGTAAGAAGGTCTGGCCCCGGGTATTGATCGTGGTGAGTGGAAGGTAGAGCATGGACTTGAGAGTCCTTGCGAGTGGATCCAGTGCATGTGTGGTGCATGGGATAGCGGTTATGCTATAAGGAAATGGTGTAGTATTGGGTGAACACCGTGGCACTTGTCATAGTGACAAGGAGGCCAAGTGGATTTCCTTGGTAAGGAAAAGGAAATGAATGTAGCTCCGAGAGGGAGTGTAAGATCATGGAAGTGAAAGCTGTAATGCGGAGTGATGATTGGGGTGTTCCAAATTATGGTTACTGAGCAGTAGGTTGCGGCGGTGGTTTGGAATCACATTCGGGTTGGATGTCTGCTGAGGTCGCGGAAGGAATTCTGCGGGTGTAGAGCCAAGAGGCTCGGAAAGGATGCAGGGATGGAATCTTGCATCTCCGATTTGATTTCGATCAATGATTTATGTATGTGGTGGAAATACGTCCTGGAGATGTTTGGAGGTGTTATCAGTGTATCAGGTTTTCCCAACCTGAAGATGTTAGAGCCAGTTCAGCATGGATATGAGATTGCGGTGGAGAAACTCATGGGAGATGCTCTGAGACTGAAGGATGTGTCATCCTGTTAGCATGGAATGGATAAAGTTGGGCTTAGACCGGGAACTCCGGTGGCTCATGGTTATTTCTAACTCGTTGAGTCGAGTGATTGTTGTGATTTAGAGCGGGTGAAGTATCATGGAATGATACTCAATTGATAATTTGGTAAGTGTGGTTGTCAGAGGGCGAGGCCAATGGCCGGCTTGAAGCGGTGGTGAGAACACCGCGGGAAGGAAAATTGGGTGTTGGATTTCGGTGGTTGTGTTTTGAGGAACCTGGTCTGGTGAATGCCAGGTGGTGCATTGTGAGAGTAGTTCTGGAGTTGTGTTGCCACAGGCTTCGAGGACGAAGCCTAATTTAAGTGGGGGAGCATTGTAACATCCCGGAATATCGGAAGTAGACTTGAAGGGCTAAAAGTGTAAGTGTGACAGGGCAACTCGGCGAGTCCATGAGTGGACTCGGCGAGTAGGGTCGCGACTCTGGTCGCGTGTTAAGTGGCCGACTCGGCGAGTCGCAGGATGGACTCGGCGAGTAGGCGCTGAGTGGAGAAAACCCTAATTTCGGAGGATGAGCCCTATATAAAGGACATTATACCTTTCCCCCAGCCTCTTTACCCTCCCTTGAAGTCCAGAAAACCCTAGAAACGTGATTGTGAAGGGTTTAGGTGCATTTGAGCCTTGGAGAAGAGATTTTGGAGGAGATCTTGGAGAGTTAGGAGGCTTGGAGCAAGGGGCTTTGTTAAGATTCGAATTTCTTTGTTGTTGGGGCTTCCTTTTGAGGTATTATCTCGTTCTTGAGCTGCTATTCATCTAGATTCATCATTTTTGGGGTGTGTGGGAGGTTTAGCTTGTGGTATCTTGAGTTTGAAGGTTAGATCTGAGGTTGTTACCTCAGATGTGGAATGGAGAAGGTCTAGAGTGAAATAAAGTCCTTGTCCTTGAGTGTTTGGTGAAGCCATCTTGTCCCAACCCTAGCCCTAGAGTGTAAAATGCCTAGATCTCTTTGGATTCACGTAAAGTTTGCCACTTTACGTGTTGGATGGGTTGTAGAAGGGTAGATCTACGTTTTGGATCAACTGCATGGCTTGGAAAGCCTCTGTATGGATTCAGATCTAGAGGCACTCGGCGAGTCACAAAGGTGTACTCGGCGAGTTGTTCGAAGGTAGGCTGGAACTTGACGAGTTGGATGAACAACTCGGCGAGTTGGATGAATATGGTCAGGAACTCGGCGTGTTGGAAGAACAACTCGGCGAATTGGTTGCAGATAGCCTTGGACTCTGCGAGTCTGTTCTTGGACTCGGCGAGTCTGGTTGTGAGGTCATAACCTTTCTTCTGGTTGAGCTATGAATCGGTGAGTTGAGTGTGAAAAGACTCAGAGTTGTTGGACTCGGCGAGTCTCAGGGTGACTCGGCGAGTTGAGTCGCGGATTGGGGAAGTTCTGTGCATGGGGACTCGGCGAGTCGTCGGGTTGACTCGGCGAGTAGAGTCAGTCAGGGGTTGACTTTGACTTTGTCTTTGACCAAGGGTTGACCAGTTGATTTCCAGGGGCATTTTGGTAATTGTTGGCTTTTGTTTTGAGTTCAGAGTTTTGGTGTTGGCCAGTGTTGGAGGTCGTATCAGTGGTCGGAGCAGCTTGGGTTTATCTGTGCAGTCGGCAGTTGTGAGGTGAGTTATCCTCACTATATCAACAGGGTCTACGGCACCAAGGCTGGCCCTTTATCGGATTGTGATCCGGGTATCGTTGTTATGTTATTGCTTTGCTATGTTGCATCCTGGTAGTTAGGATGGTATATGTTAGAGACCTGGTTAAGGTCGGAATCCTGGTATATAGGATGATGCTATGCTAGTGACCGGTTAGGTCGGTATCCTGGTTAGGATGGTGATATGCAATGTGATTTGTTAAATCGGTTTGATTAGATGTTATATGTTATATGATTGAATGTTTATGTGCACATGGTTGTTAGACGGGGGTTGGATTGAGGCGGGACCTGCTTTGTGCTGTAGGCCAACATACCCAAGGCGGACCGGTTATCCCGAAGGCCCAGCGAGCGGTCCGGATAGGCTGTAGGCCCCAAGAGGGCGGACCAGACGTGCCGAGGCTCGGAGAGTGGACCAGGCCGACTGATGGCCCGGTGCGGGCGGACCAGTCATACTGTAGACTCAGAGAGTGGACCAGGTGGATTGAAGGCCCGGTGCGGGCGGACCAATCACACTGTAGACTCGATGTATGTGGCTAGACTCGGAGGGTGGACCAGGTGGACTGTTGGCCGGTGCGATGGACCAGTCACACAGTAGACCCGAAGTGCATGGTTGTTATGTGTTCTGTTATGAGATGACATGTTATGCGTGTATAGTATATGTGGTTGGTATTTTGGGGATATCTCACTAAGCTTTCGGGCTTACAGTTGTGGTTTAATGTTTTTCAGGTTCTTCAAGAGACCGTGGCAAGGCAAATGCGTGATCGTACCGCTCCTCATGATTATGTTTTGTGATGTGATTCTGGGAATACTCTAAAATAATTGTATTGAAAACGTTTTTGTAATAATTTTATGAAAATGAGTTGTTTTTGAAAAGTTTAAATTGGTTGGAATTTTATGGTTGTTACACATGGAGTTTTTTTTAACATCTCAATTTCATATTATATATATAAACAACATGGAGTAGAGTTCGATGGGTTTTAAGAAAAAATTGTTAGAGTTACATCTATATATAGTAGAATAATAATATTGTAATCTATTAAATTTTAACGTGTTCAATCTATTGTGAATGTAATTAATTATATTTTTAGCTTCTTTTATTGAAACGGCAAATATAACATACTTCCAAACTATTCTTAATACCATCTATGTTCTGGACGGGACTCAAACTCTCGACTTCAAAGATGGAGGACAACAATTAGTATCGCTAGACAGCAACAAACATGCTTAGGGCAAGTTCATAACCAACCAAATGCATCATATTCATCCGTCCTACAACTCACGCCATACCCAACCCACGGACTCTGAGGACGGTGTTCACGTGTCTCCTGAGATGTCACCTAGGATTTTCAAGCACCACTCTGGTTAGCCTAAAGGATTTTCAAGCACCACTCTGGTTAGCCTAAATTTATATCGTGGATCAATGAACAACAATATAATCCAAATTTATAAACATTGACGGCACCCACACTCAATGCAGACTTTCGACCCTACTAGGCAGCAACAAACACATGGCCCTAATACGTATGTAGAAAACAAGAATTCGGGTATGAATGATTAACCATGGGGACTACTATCCATCTCCGCCCCTACAGTGGAGATTTGACTTGTGGACATATATAGTAATCATTAGTGCGAATAATGTGATCGTTTCTATAGTTTTCTAAAATTGAATTAAATATTTCACTTTTTGTTTTATTTCTTCAATATTGCTGTAGGTAAATATATCACATAATAATTATGGATTTTATTTTGTATACATCCTTTATTTGACATAAATCAAATTAACCTCCAAATCTCTGATTTGATTTAAATAACTCATTTTGATTTGATATTTTTTGTTATTTTCATTTCTTTTTCGTTTGTCTTTTGTCTTTTTTCTTTCGTTTGTCTCTTTTTTATTTATTTATTATTCTTACTATTACTATTATTATTATTATTATTATTATCAATTAATTCATTTTGCTTTTTAATTATTTGTTTTTTAGAAAATAATTTATATATAGTTGTATCTTTATTTTTATGAATTATAATATCTTACATACTGTTAAATAAAAAAAGTTATGACTATTAACGTGTAACGTTCCGCATCTGTTATTTTCTTCGATTGATTAACCATATGTCTTTTTTTGTTCATACTATATATATATATATATATATATATATATATATATATATATATATATATATATATATATATATATATATATACTTAGGTTATTTTGTTTTTACTAATTATTTTGTGCCAGAATGCACAGATCTGGACCATTGGATAAATAGAATCAACAATCATGATCTGAGGATCTATGATATTATCATACGATAGCATGTAACATATAATCATACAAATTTCAGTAAAATGGTATTTTGGTCAATCAACCTATTTTAAAAAAAGAAATTTTCAGATTTTAAGAGATCATTAAATCCATTATTTTTTAAAAATCTGAATTTTTTAATTTAATTCTAATTAAATTTTAATATTTTTTTAATAATAACTGATTGTATTCGGTCAGAATGACCAAAAAACAACAATAAACTAGTAAATATATTTTCGGTTTATTCTTGCAGAATATTGTTTAATTCAAGATACTTTTTATATTAAACATTATTAAAGAATTACATAACATACTATCAAGAATAACATTTTCTAAAGAATACGAATTATATTTATTCTTAAAGATTAAAACTAAAATTGCTTTAAAAAAAACATCAAAATCTAACAAAAATAATAATCTATTCCAAAAGAATATTATTGTTAAGACACACTTTATACATTTTAGTATAATACATTTTGCAAAAAAAAAAAAAAAAACAGTCTAGTTCTCCATGTTTTTTCTCCTTTTCCACATCAATGACAGTCTTTTTAAAACCTAAATCAAAAAAAAAAAAAAAACATAAAAAATCTGGAGCATTCTAAAAGAATAACAACTAAAACTTCAGATAGAAGTTAGTTTACATCAAACAATTGTAATTTATCCTAACACATGCATTACTAGTTATTCTGCTAGAATATACTAACGCTATTCTAATAACATGCATTACTCGTAATTCTGCTAGAATGCATTATTAGTTAAATAAATATATTTGTTGTTAATAAAACATTCTTAAAGACATTTTGACATAATCCATTTATATAAATAAATTCTGATAGAATACACACAAGTTTTAACTTATATTCTAATAGAATTTACAACATCTTTTTTTTATATAAAATAAAAACACCAAAATAACATAACTACACATATTAACATCAATTCTAAAAAAATATTTCATTTCTATTTGTTGCTTAAATTTCAATTCCTTAAGAAGTCTAACAAAATATTATCTACTTTACTTCTAATAGAACATTTCAACACAAGTATAAACATGTTACCTTAACATATTCCGACAGAATCTTCACAATAAGTCAAACATATCAAACTTGCATCTTTTACACAAAAACTCTCTTTTTGACATTATATCAAACACTGGATAAGACAGGTCCAATTCCATTATTGAATTCTCAATCAATGAAATCCAATTAGTTTCAAACAAAGAAAAAAGAGAAATCAACCCAAGGGAGAATCATACCTGACAGCATGAAGACGGTTAGTTGGAGTAAAACACCATGGTTGTTTGTGATTATTCATGCTCCATGGTATGATCAATATGAGAGTATCGATGGAGGGATTACTGACATTCCTGAATCGAATCAAAAGAAAAAATACGATAGTCAATGATCAATTTCCCCAAAATTCTGACTCAGTTAACCATAATCAGACCCAAGATGCTGATACGAAGAATAATATTCAGCCTTACAAGCAGGCGATTGGTACCTCCTCGAAGAATCCGTTAATTAAGATTTTTCAGAAACCGTTATTGTCTGAAATTGGTCTCACAAACAACACGAATAGCGGCACAGATAAAGATTGTCCAGGAGGCGAAGAGGAAACAACCAGCAGGAGACAGAGGAAAAGCCGTCGGGATCCTCTGCCAAGCGAAGAAATCGGTGCCGTCAGCGATGGACGTGTTCTACCACACACGAGTAGGTCAAATATATTTACTTTATTTCGGGATTTCAATTAAATGATTTCCTTAATTAAAAGTAAAAAAAAACTCCAAAATACCCTTAAATGATTTATTTAATTATTTGTTATTTCTTGAATTCTCATTAGTGCATTTAAGCGCATAATAGTTGTTAAAAACATTTGAACCTCTCTCTCTCTCTCTTTATATATATATATATATATATATATATATATATATATATATATATATATATATATGTATGTATGTATGTATATACTAGTATTTTTGTCATGTGGACTATCCTTTTTTAAATTTTTTGTCTGGATTATTATGGGGTTATTTTTTCATTTGGACTATCATTGTGTTTTTATTTGGTCAAATTATCTCTATGTTAATTTTCGTTTGGATTATCCATGTTTTTTTTTTGTTCGAACTATCTCTTTGTTTTTTTCTCGACCTGTTTATCTTTGTGTTATTTTTTTTCGTTCAAACTAACTATGTATTATTTTTTCATTTGGACTAACCATGTATTATTTTTTGTTTTTGTTTAAAAAAATTAGCGAACAATTATATGTATATTTTTCTGTGCGTTTTATTTAACAGCTATGGAAATCGCAACAAAATAATAACACCAAATAGTTCAAACAAAAAAAAACACAATGATAGTCCGAATGAAAAAGATACCACATTGATAGTAAAAAAAAATAACATAAGGATAGCTCAACCGGAAAAATAACACATGGATAGTCGAAATAAAAAAACAGAGATAATCAAAACAAAAAAAAAATAACACAGAGATAGTCCGAACGGAAAAAATAATATAGGGATAATCCGACCGAAAAAAACAACGGAAAGTTAGTCAGAACAAAAAAATAACACAATGATATTCATAACGTAAAAAGAACAAATAGATAGTCTGAATAAAAGAATAAAATATTAATATTCTGAACACCCACCAAAATAGTCAGAACAGAAAAATAACACAGGGATAGTCAGAACGGAAAGAATAACATAGAGATAGTCTGAACGAAAAAAATAATACAAACTAAATAATATTCTAAATGAAAAAAAAAATAACACAAAAATAGTACGAACGAAATATATATATATATATATATATATATATATATATATATAATAATATTATGTATTTACTAAAAATATTTAAAAAAATCATATTTATACATCTAAAAGAATTATCTAACTCATATTTATTTTTTATTTTTATATTTAACAATTTAGTGATGAAAATAAATATATAATAACTATATTATACATATTATTACATATATTATGGGCGTATACATATCGATTGATGTAAACTAGACGAATGTGACATCCCCAAAATCACGGCCAGAAAAGACCGGTTTCATTTATGCTTTTAAAATATATTCAGAGTAATCCATGTTTAAAAAAAAACAATTGCGGAATTTGTTCCCAAAACAAAATATGATAAGAATCTATGAAAACTTTTCTTGAAGAAATGTATTTTCATTAAATAACAAAATCTCGAGTTGTCATGTTCCGATACAGACCAAAAGCATAAACAGTATAAAATAGATCTTACAACAGTTATTTATAACTACTGTTAATAATCCAAAATCTCTCGTCAAGTCCACCAACTTATACTCTTGTACCATTACTTGTAATGCAAAGAAAACTGAGGGGGTCAGGCTTCAGAGCCAGGTGAGCATATAGAGTTTTCATCCTACAATAAATAATTATATTTAAATTCACCAATCAACAATAACCCGATTACCCATTCTCGTTATCCTCACTTTATGTCTCTAATACAACATCTATCTCAAGGGACCTAATCTAGGATTTTTCATCGGGACGGATATTACTGCAAGGGGTTTCCTAAACAATAGATGTCCTAAAGGTTACCATGAGGGGGATAGAGTACACCGGTGAACACATCGTTCACAACGCCTACAAGTTATGAACCTGCCAGCGTTCCACAGGACAATCTAGAAAGAGTCTGTGGTCGTCATCCATACTCCGCTAGATGACTAGATTAACAACATCAACATCGATGCCTCTCATCAGTTTATCACATGACAACTATCTACCCAAGTTCTACCCAACATTTTGCAGATAACAATATACATATGCAACATAGAAACTGATAAGATATTCATTTAATACTCGTTCCAAATATACAGATTCATTCCAAGTAACAGATAATATATATCTATATACACATAACACGTATTCACTTGGAGATACTTTATATCTATGTGTTAGAAGAAAAGGAATATACACTCACTTCAAATAAACAACAATATATATATATATATATATATATATATATATATATATATATATATATATACACACACACACATAACACGTATTTCAAAGCAAATACTTCGTATTTACGTGTTAGAAGAAAGTGACTACACACTCATTTGATAAGAAGATGATCAGAAAACACTACGACTCTAAGAGTAGTATTCTTCAGTGAAACCGGGATCACTTCACACACCGGACTTCTCACGGGAAGAGCTTCGGCTCGGAAACTCTTTTCTTCTCGGGATCTTCGGGCTTCGGGACTTGCTTCGGGTCTCGGGTTGATACCGGGGCTTCGGGGGTACTTCTTTGCATGTAAATCGAGGTAATATGGGTGAGAGAAGGGTGAATTAGCAACCTTGGCCGGCTGCCCCTTCAAATCTATTTATAGGGCAAAATTTTCATTTTCCATGTTGTGGACAGTGTTTCCACGTCGTGGGCTTGGTCGTCACTGCATGCATCATCGCAAGTTGGGTCTGGCAGACTCCAGGAGGCGTCAGAAAAATGCCACATCGTGGGCATTGTTTCCACGTCGTGGCCACTAACACAACTTTGGGGTTCGCGCCCCAAACTTCAGAATTTCATAACTTTCGCATACGAACTCCGTTTTCGACGTTCTTTATATCGACACGTAGGTAAAAACAAGGTCTAAAGCTTTAATTTAGACTCTGTCGGCTAATTTTGACTTTATTTTTTAATATATTATAAATATATTACTTTTATATTATTTTTAGTAGACCGGGATAGGAAAACTCCATTGGAAATTCATAACTTCTTCATTCGATTCTCGTTTAGATTGTTTCAGCTAAAAATCACTCGATCTCATATTCGAGTATTCTGGCTGCATACTGCTAAGTCGAAACTTCGGAAAATCATAACTTCCTCATATGAAGTCAGATTTAGGCATTCTTTTTATGCATGCTCTCGGTTTAACATAATCTACGTCTTTCATTTAGATCGCTAAATCCAAATATCGCTCTATCATAAATTCACTATTTACGTCACGTTGTGTCGTGTCGGTTCTGTCGCAAAACTTCGACAGGTCATAACTTCTTCGTTATAACTCGGATTTCGGCGTTCTTTATATGTACGGAATCTATGACATCCCCAAAATCTCGGCCAGAAAAGACCGATTTCATTTATGCTTTTTAAACATTTTCAGAGTAAATCCTTTTAGTTTTAAAAGAGATGCGGAATTTGTTCCCAAAAAAACAAAACATGATAAAATAGATATTTATCAAAACATTTCATAAAGAAATATGATTTTATTTCATAATCAAAAGTCGGGATGTCATGTTCCGATACAGATCATAAAGCATAAACGATAACATTACAAGTCGTTCAACAAATATATACATATACAGACTTGTAAACAAAAACAACTTGATGATTCGCTCATCTTAAGCTCTTGCGCCACTTCCTGTAATACAAATAAACTGAGTGGGTCAGGCTTGGGAGCCTGGTGAGCATATAGGGTTTTCAAACCCACAATAATAATATTTAATTACAACAATCCACAATAAACCCGATTACCCATTCCCGTTATCCTCACCTTACGTTCCTAAAAATAACGTCTATTATAAGGAACTTATTTCAGGATTTTCATCGGGACGGACATTACTGTAGAGGGGCTTCCTCGACAATAAATATCCTAAAGGCAACCATGTGTGGGATAGAGTACACCGGTGAACACGTCGTTCACAACACCTACAGGTAATGAGCCTGCTAGTGTTCCACAGGACAGTCTAGAATACTCTGTGGTCGTCATCCATACTCTGCTGAATGACTAGAATAACACCAATCACACCGAGGCCTCTCATCTGTTTATTTCACACCAACTATATACCCATGTTCTACCCAACAAATTAGTAGATAAAAATATACATTTTTATACATTGTTTAAAAACCTGTATAGCATGCTTTAATCAATACATATTCCACATAACAGATGAGGCATACACACATAACACGTATTTCATAGAGAATATATCAGATCTATGAGATAGAAGAGAGTGAATATACATTCACACATATAACCACAAAATATTTACACGTTGCACGTATTTTATATTAAATACTTCATAATATTGCGTTAGAATGAAAATAACTACACACTCACTTGGAATGAAAAACCGTTAAGTTCAATAGGCAATAATTCCTTATGGAACTTATTCCCATTCAGATCAATTAAGATGTTTTTCATACGATGGCTAACAGGTACAAACTTGCCACTAGCAACTTCGACTAATAAAGCATTATCTAGTCTAACAACAGGCAAAGCTAGTTTTCTACCAAATTCATGCGATATAAAGGAGTAGTTGGCTCCAGAATCAAATAAAATTTGGGCAGACAATTTGTTAACAAGAAAGGTACCTGAAGCGACATCAGCTTCATCTTTAGCAGCTTCCAGTGTCATCTGGAATGCTCTCGCCTTTGGCTTTGGCGGAATGTTGGGTCTTGTTGCTTCCTTCTTTTTCGGACAATCCCTTGAGATGTGCCCCTCCTCACCACAACCATAACAAACTTTCTTGGTAAAGGTGCAGTCATTGGCATAATTCCCTGGCTTTCCACATTTGAAGCTTGTGGTTTCCTCGCCACACTTCCCATGATGCTTCTTCTTGCACTTGTCGCACCATTTTGCCTCTACCTTTCCTCCAGTTCCCTTCGAACTAGACTTCGAGAATTTACTTTTCTTGCTGGACCCTGAAAATCCATCGATTTTCCTCTTTTCACCAACCTCTGACCTTTCCAAACCTTTTTCCCTGATCTGGGTCTCAACATTTCTAGCAGCCCAGATGGCGGTTTTCAATGTGGTTGCTTGCTTAACCATTGGACCATAGTCCGCTGGTAGTCCAAGGGCAAACTTGTTGACCTTAGAGAGTTCTGTAGGCACCAAATATGGGATAAACTTCATCTTTTCTGTGAAACTTGCAGCGTATTCAGTAACGCTCAATTTCCCTTTCTTCAAATTCTGAAACTCATTACTGATTTCCAGAAGGTCTTGCTCGGAGCAGTATTGCAGTTTTAGTTGTTCCACAAAGTCTTCCCAAGACATTTTTCTTGCTTCTCCATTGGGCATAGAGTCAACTAACAACTTCCACCAACTCAACACGCCAGATTTTAGCAGAGGGATCGCAAGAGCGGTCTTCTGCCTGTTGCTGCATTCGCAACTTTCAAACATAGTCTCCATTTCGGAGACCCAGTCCATAACTTGTACCGGCGTCGGGCTTCCGGATAGACATGGTGGTTTGGATGCCATGAAATCCTTATACTTGCATCCACGACCATCATTTCCTCCATATTGGTTATTACGTCTAACCACTGGTTGTTCGTCTTGACCAATGATCCCACTAAAGTTTTCTCCTTCAGACTGACCTCCATTCTCCTCGGGCTCTTACGCTTGAATTGACGGTTCTTCATGATTCTGCCTAAGCAGGCGTCTTGTTTCTTCCATCTGACGATGCAACATCATTTGAATCATCATTTGTACACCAGCCATTGTTATCGGCTCAGGTGCATCAGCTACGACAGGTACTTGTTGAATTACAGGCGGTTGATTCCTGTTTTCATCAGCATTTCCAACTCCGCTTCTTGTTCTCACCATTTTTGATCTACACACCGAATAATTTCACCTTATTACTCCAAACGATTACATGCTAGTTCTAATATCGTATACAATACGCTTAGAATCCTAAACACATAAACCTTCAGATCCGGTTGGCAACAAACCGTAGATCCGAACAATTAATTTCATGTATGGCAACATATAATATTTAGCACATAAAAGCATTTTAGGCAACTCTCCTAAAATAAACTAGTGCTCGTGTCTAAATTTATCAGACACACATCTCCCAATCTCCACTTAGCATCTTAAGTTTAAGTCTAGAAATCCTACAAATTCCTAGTTCGCTTAAACTAATGCTCTGATACCAACTGTGACATCCCCAAAATCTCGGCCAGAAAAGACCGATTTCATTTATGCTTTTTAAACATTTTCAGAGTAAATCCTTTTAGTTTTAAAAGAGATGTGGAATTTGTTCCCAAAAAAACAGAACATGATAAAATAGATATTTATCAAAACATTTCATAAAGAAATATGATTTCATTTCATAATCAAAAGTCGGGATGTCATGTTCCGATACAGATCATAAAGCATAAACGATAACATTACAAGTCGTTCAACAAATATATACATATACAGACTTGTAAACAAAAACAACTTGATGATTCGCCCATCTTAAGCTCTTGCGCCACTTCCTGTAATACAAATAAACTGAGTGGGTCAGGCTTGGGAGCCTGGTGAGCATATAGGGTTTTCAAACCCACAATAATAATATTTAATTACAACAATCCACAATAAACCCGATTACCCATTCCCGTTATCCTCACCTTACGTTCCTAAAAATAACGTCTATTATAAGGAACTTATTTCAGGATTTTCATCGGGACGGACATTACTGCAGAGGGGCTTCCTCGACAATAAATATCCTAAAGGCAACCATGTGGGGGATAGAGTACACCGGTGAACACGTCGTTCACAACACCTACAGGTAATGAGCCTGCTAGTGTTCCACAGGACAGTCTAGAATAGTCTGTGGTCGTCATCCATACTCTGCTGAATGACTAGAATAACACCAATCACACCGAGGCCTCTCATCTGTTTATTTCACACCAACTATCTACCCATGTTCTACCCAACAAATTAGTAGATAAAAATATACATTTTTATACATTGTTTAAAAACCTGTATAGCATGCTTTAATCAATACATATTCCACATAACAGATGAGGCATACACACATAACACGTATTTCATAGAGAATATATCAGATCTATGAGATAGAAGAGAGTGAATATACATTCACACATATAACCACAAAATATTTACACGTTGCACGTATTTTATATTAAATACTTCATAATATTGCGTTGGAATGAAAATAACTACACACTCACTTGATCAGAAGATGATCCGACAGCACCACGGCTTATAGAAGTAGTGTCTCTTCGTAGATCTGGAAGATCTTCACAAAAACCGGGCTCCTCGCGGGCAGAGCTTCGGCTCGGGAATAACGCCCTTCGGGATCTTCGGGGCTTCGAATCTCGCTTCGGGGCTCGGGAATAATACCGGGGCTCCGAGATATGATTGGCATGCAAATCGAGGCAAAACTTAGAGAGAGGGAAGAGTTTGAACAAGAGAAAATGACTGATTTCGAGTTCTATTTATAGGCTGAGGGTCTGGGATTACGCGGGGCGTAATCTCAAATTACGCAGGGCGTACTCAGTACGCGGTGCGTAACTTGGTTACGCGGGGCGTACTTTGACGTCACTACATGCGTCGATCTGTGGCACTCGAGTATTGGTCAGGCAACTTGCATCCGCCTGAGTACACGGGGCGTACTCAAATTACGTTGGGCGTAATTGACTCGCCGAACTTCTAAATTGCGTAACTTTCGCATACGAGCTCCGTTTTCGACGTTCTTTATATCCACGCGAAGGTCAGACCATACTCTACAACTTTCATTTAGACTCCGTCGGCTAATTTCGACTTTATTTTTATTATTTATTTTTAGAAGGCCGGGACTGAAAAACTTCGTTATAAATTCATAACTTCTTTGTTTGATGTCCGTTCTCGCCTAACTTTTCATCGTTTCGCTACTAACAACGAGATCTTCGATTCTCATTTAGATTGTTTCGGCTAAAAACCGCTCGATCTCAAATCGAGTATTCGGGCTGCATACTGCTAAGTCGAAACTTAGAAAAATCATAACTTCCTCATACGAAGTCAGATTTGGGCGTTCCTTTTATGCACGCTCTCGGTTTAACGAAATCTACGACTTTCGTTTAGATCACTAAGGCTAAATATCGCTCTATCTTAAATTCATATTTTACGTCACTCGGCGTCGTGCCGGTTCTATCGCGAAACTTCGACAGGTCATAACTTCTTCGTTATAACTCGGATTTTGACATTCCTTATATCTCCGGAATCCTTGTTTCAACCACTACAACTTTATGCAAAGATACCGGGCTTATCTCACACTTTAATTTTGACGCTTATTTTATTCTTAATTCATTAAGTTATAAAAATTAAGAAAATACACACATAAATCACATAATTCAAATCATTCACAAATAATACATTTTATTATTTCAAATTGGGGTTACAAAAGTTAACCTAGACTATTATATTGTTAAAAATGGCAAGCCCGGAAACACGGGCGTTACAGAATCCTTGTAACATATACTTCAACTTAGTTAAGATTATTCCCTCAAAATAATGTTCCATAAAAAATTCATTTTTGACGCTTATTGTCTTTAAATTCACTAGCCCGGATCTACGGGCGTTACAAGGAAGCTCCATCTCATTGAAGGCGCTGATTTGGATGGGTATATACAAGATTTGTTATGATAAAGTTGATATCAGGAAATTATTCATGATTTCAGATTCTATCAAAAAGATGTGATAAGTTACCATGGAATCCGATAGACAATTTTGTTATGCCAGGGTTCCAAAGCACAGAGGATAACACACTAAAAACCAAATACATTCATCATTTTTAAAATTCAAAATAAAAATAAAAAATTACCATCTTCCATTCATTAACTTAATACATTTTCGTACATCGTGCATATCCTTAAATCTTGCCCAAACTACCCCTTGACGATGATTTTCACAAACCTACAATACAAAAATAGCTATACCAATAAATAATAATTTACACAAGACAGTACATTGCTTATGTTAGTAACAGGAATAATAATAATAATATAATAATAATAATAATAATAATAATAATAATAATAATAAACAACTGCCAATGCTACCTTACCTGATTCATTTGCACCAAGCTTTGTACATTCCTCTTGAAGATCTACTGCTAACTCAAAAATTCTCATAAGCATGCCATTAACAACCAAATTTAAGGTCATGTAAGTTCATGGATTTTATTATTTTAACGTTAAAATACTATGTTGAAATCTCTTCTTGCTTCCTCAAAATTCCCAATCTCCATGTATGTCATTCCTGGACAATAAAGTGTTTTTACATTAATTTAACATTATTAGCCAATTTATAATAATTATTAGAAACAAATTACTTATATATGAGAAACAAAAATCCATGAATCAATAATTATTGTAAACAACATTCATATATTGCTACAACCAACTAAAATTTGAGAAACAAAACCCCTAAATTCTTTAAGAATAAGATAACATATCATGTAAACTAAATTCATGAATACTGTAAGAATATGCTAATAATGTCCCACTATGTAAACTAAATTCATGAATTCTTTAAGAATGACATAACAAATATGGTAAACTAATAATGTCTCACTATCAAATCATGTGTTTTGATTTTGTTATTCTAATTTGTGCTTATGTATTGGATCTTGAAATTTATTGTAATAACCCCACGTTAGGATAGAATATAATCTTGTTATCTAACAAAAAACCTCCCAAAAACTTTAATGTAACTATTCAAGATTAATTCATATGAGCATGTGATTTACAGGTCCAAATTACCTCAAATAACAGATCTACTCTAATAAATGAAGGTTTTTTTTTTACCATGTGTCATCTTCTCTTTCATTTGGACACATGACATTTTCTAAAATTTTTAAATTTTCTATTTTCCACTTGTCATTTTATTGTATTTTTCATTTTATTACATTAAAATTTCACATTTAATATGTAAGGTATTTATTAGAAATGGTTTATATATGTAATGTATTCAATACATTAAAGCCTCATTAATTTTAATAATTCAAAAAAAAATTCTCATTTTTCTTATAAATTCAAACTTTTCAAATTGTTAAAATTTTATACTTATTTTTTTTAAATAAACCCATATAATACATGGGTCTCACACCTAGTGTTTATATGTACATATGTACTTAGGTTGTTGTGCGACCACTCTTCCTGATTTATAAATTCTTCTTGATCTATAAATTCTCCATAGTTTATAGGATTGACAATTCCAAGAGATATTGTATCAATTTACATGTGTTATAAACTAAGGAGCGCTTTGAACTCCATTTACCAAACTGGGTTAACATGAACTGTAATCATGTTTTCTAGATTCAAGTTGAGGGAAGTATGTAATGCTTTTGAAAAAAAATATGTAGGGTTGACAAGCTAAAAATTAGGTACAAACCAACTCATGAAAGTATCTTAATATAAGTAGTAGAGGTAAAACGGGTGAACAAAATTCATGTTGGATGGGATTTTGTGGAGTTTGAAAATTTGGACCTAATATCATTGACAAAAAAATAAAACAGAACATCATAAATTATTCAAAAGTTAATGTAAAGAAAAAACGAACTTACTGATGGTGGTGGTGACAAAACAAAATACATAATTACAAGAGCAAATCGTTGAGCAGTTTGCAGACGTTAACTAACCACACAAAAAAAGAGAAAATTATGACTTCCCTCCTCCAAAAATTGAATTCCAATCACCATCGCTCCGGTGAAAAAAAGACGTGGCTAGTGCATTGCAATCTTCCTTCAATGACCTTCGGATCTAGACATGAAGTTTGTGGTTGTAAAGATGGTGACGTGAAGAAGATGGTTGTGGTGTTGCTGGTTGAAAAAAACAAAATTGTGTTGATGGGTTTGGCGAATCTGTGATGGTGGATGGTTAGGGTTTAAGTCGATGTTGGGTATGGTTGGGACGATGTTAAATGAAACGCAAAGAACATGGTTGGTGAGACTTTTTGTGATTTAAAATGCTAAAATAAAGGATTTTAATTTGATGATAACGATTCAACTTTTCCAAAATTATATTTTTTAAATTTGGTTATCTAATTAATTACTTAATGATTTTTACTATAATACTCTGATAAAATGATTGGTCCACAATAAGCCATACATTCACACAATATATAAGGTTTTATACTTGAACCTAAATCTCTCTCTCTCTCTCTCTCTCTCTATATATATATATATATATATATATATATATATATATATATATATATATATATATATATATATATATAGAGAGAGAGAGAGAGAGAGAGAGAGAGAGAGAGAGAATTGGTTGGTATCGTACCATCATGGTATTGAAAACTTTGCACCACTACCATACCATGATTTTCCAATTGGTATGGTATTACCAACCAAACATACTGATTACCAATATTTTTGGTTCTATTGGTAACATGTTAGTTGGTTTTCTATGATATTTGACAACCCTATATATATATATATATATATATATATATATATATATATATATATATATATATATATATATATATATATATATATATATATATATATATATACTAGCCGTTTTCCCGTGCAATGCAACGGGCATCCAATACTTTCCAGTGCAATGCAACCGGCATCAAATACTTTATTTCGGCAATTAGCTTAGAAAATTGTCATATTTGAAAAAACACACTAAGTCGATGGCAATTATCATTTGCATTAAAATACGTTTACAACAATTTTGATGTCTTGGATTAAAAATAAAAACACGTTGTTATTTTTGGTTAAAACTAATAGCGTATTGTTGTTTCGGTTAAAAATAAAAGTACCTTTATGTTTTAGATTAAAAAACCATGTTATGTTTTTTTTCTTAATAATAAAAGCTTATATTATAGCAATTAGGTGTTGCAGTGACGATTGCCAACTTCCATGAAAGCAAATCTACGAATCTCCATGAAATACAATTTTGTTGCAACAAAACCAGTAACATTAAGTGTGAGTTGGATCCTACTTCCATTTGCAGTTTAACTTTGAATAAATGTAGCATGATAATATTGAGTACTTGGGTTGACTCATGTTGCGGGTCTGCAATATTCACAGGTAAATTTAATGTAAAATAAGATCTTAATAACCAGTTTGATTCAAATTTCTAGCCCAATCACTTTTTATGTCATATGTAACAAAATAAATTACTCATGTTTTGGTGAAGTGGAACTGTTTACCGAACCAATACTCTTTCACCTTCTTTTACATAACTGATAATCAATGTAATTATCGGTGACCTTCACAAATAACCTCAAACCAAATTGTACGGATGTCACTAGTGATAGAAATTGGATAACCTTAGTGTCTTGTGTCGTTCTGTTGGGCCCATTAAAACTGAGCAACATGAAAAAAATGTAATTTGTATTTCATTAATATATTTTCATAAAAAATAAACAATTGATAAGGGCATCAATTTATACAAAAACTTGATGGGGCCAGAGATAAGAATTCATCTATTATTCAGAACATCAATAGTTATATAATTTTATATTTCACATGTTATACAAAAATGATCATATAAATGACCTTTTTCCTCATTCAAACCTGGGATTTGATCGAAACTGCCCAGAAAACATAGAACATAAATATATTTCTGCACACACATCACAAGAAGGAAAGAAAAAGGGTTCTTATACACAAAATAAGATATTTATTAAAACTACCATAACAATACAAACAATAACAATACAAATACATTTTTATGTACCAGAAATTGTCACTAAAATGTTTCACAGCCATTGCAATGGATAAAACATTCCCACCCTTTCCAAACACATATACATACCCCTTCTTGGATGCATTTATTTCTACTTAAAATTACTAAACGAACCGTAACAATAATTAATTCTCCCTAATAAATAAAAAACTTTTTGCCACATGTCACAACTCTCATTGATTTGGCTACATGTCATTTTGTGGTTATTTTCAATTAATTTTTTTCCACAAGACATTTTGTGGTTTTTTTCATTTTATTAATTTCGACATAATATTTAAATTTAAAAATTGCAATAAATGTAATAATAAATGAATATCAATTTCATTAATTGACTTCCTTTTAATTTCAACTTATCTAAATTAAAGTTTCATTATTTTCCTTTGTTTATTTATCTAAATTATTTGTTTAATTTAAAAGAAAAACAAACAATTTAATTTTAATAATTCAACATTTTTCTATTTTTTTCTTATAAATTCAAACTTCTCAAATGTTTAAAATTTCATATATTTTTCCTTTAAAATGAACCCATGTAATACATGAGTCTTACACCTAGTAAACAACATACATAATCCTAAGTTTAGCTTATTATTTCAACATAATAAAAAAAGCAAAACAATTGTGATATGCAATCACTAAAGGGGGAAAGGCATACTTTACTTGTTTTAACCTCATTCAACAGTTGGTTCATGAAAATATTACAAAATCAATGGATTCAACAAAATCAAATCACCATGACATGTTGTATATGCTTCTGTTTTAATGGATTCAATGAAATTTTACAACACATGCAACATACAGTAGAAAGGGGAGAAACAACCAAATTTAGGGATTACCAATAAGGCTAGTTTTGGAAAAAAATATGAGAAGATTAGGGTTACATACAATATAAAATCAATACTATCACTAAATACTTAATCGAGAATCTCTTGTTCTAAGAATCAAACATAGAAAAACAAAACCACCATCAAGAAATCAATCACAAATATGAAGAATCAAAAACTTCATGTCAACAAACAACAATATGGTAATATTAAAAAAAATCACACACCTGACCACTTATAGGACTTGCAACAGCGAAGTTTTAGGACTTTCTCTTGTGTGAATATCAAATCAATACCTTTTTTTTTCTCAAAATTCAATTTCCACTAATGGGAACAAATGAAAAGAAAAGGTGTAAAATGTAAAATGCCTCAACATTAGAAAATCAAAAGTTTCATCCATGTGCTTCAATAAGCCTCTTCATGTGTTTCTTCAAACATCGAGCCTTCAATAAAGTCAAAAGCACAATTAATGATGTCTAACTAACTCTTTAACTAATAATATCTCAATCGAACAAATAATCACAAGTTGAATAAGTGTAGTAACCAATTGAAACATTTTCCATTAGGAAGTTGTCAACAATTGCTAAAATATAAGATGTAGAGTAGAAAAAAGAGGATTAAAATGACAAAATCAAAATTAGAGGTTGTATGGATAATTAAAATTGAGAAAAATTACTAGGAAACGGCTATGACAAAACCCCTAATTTTCAATCATCGTTTTCAACATTTTGGAGCTTTTCTTGAATGTGTGAGAAGGAAAGCGGCAAAAGGTGTATGGTTCGATAGAGGTAGTGATGATGTATGGTGTGAATGGCGGTTATGGTGGATAGATGTGAGGGTTATCAATTGGTGGTTAGCGGTTTGACCGCAAGGAGTGGTGGCTGCTGGTGGCGACAATGAGTAGGAGTGAGGCTAAGGTTTTTAGATGAGCGATTATGATGAAGGACGATGATGGCTTGGAATTGATTTTAATAATGAATGGTTGTGAAGGGTGATGGGTTTTATACAAGCAATCATATGTGTGCATGCAACCCTAGATTTGGATCTATGTTTTCTCTATTAGACATACAAGCATTGAACACAAAAGAAAAACACTAATATGCATCTAATAATTCGAAATCTTCAAATATTAGATCACATACCTTCTTTTCTATATAGTAATAACAACCAATTCTTGAAGATCCTCGATTTTGAGAACAAGTACCACAAGCGTAGTACCTCTAATGGCTCACAAACATACTATGGCAAGATGATGAATATGAGAGAGACGAGAGAAGAGTAACTTGCTCATAAATTTGACTCTTCTAGGGTTTCAAGAGGTGTGCACAAATTCAAGAGCCAATGGGCTCTATTTATATTTGAGGGTAGCTAGGGTTTTAAGGTGGAAACCCTAATTCCTTAGCTTAGGGCCTAAGCAAGTCCATGGACCCCTTCCTTAGGGCTTGTTCGAAAATCTCTAGAACCTTCTATGGATTTTGGGCCCTCCCTAATAAGGGTGATCCAATGGCCCAAAACCTTAACTAGCAAATATTTACAAAACAGCCCCTACCCTTTCAATCTGTTCCCTTAATCCCAAAATTAATTTCGAATTAATATCTGATTAAATACTAATTAACAATATTATTTCTAATTAATATATTATTCTTCTAATATATTAATAAAACATTTTTATGCACCAATTTAGTATTCAAAATAATAAAATCAACCTCTCTCTCCAATAGTTACCTTGTCTAGTTGCCAGTATGAAGGCAACTCAAAAGGACCATGGTACTATCAAATCAAGTACATACCAATTATAGTTATGAGTTTAGACACCTAATCCAACAGTCTCCCACTTGGATAAGTCTATAACTATATGTTCAACTATGACTTCAGAATCTGATCCACAATCGTAGCTTTCAAAAGCCGTTTTTGAACTCTAACCTAGTCAATGACACGTCCTTTAGATAAGGGATCATATAATCCTCCGTTATGCAAGATATCGTGTGGATAAAAACATGGAACATAATCATTCTCATTGTCCAACAATTTGTTTCCCGATTTCTAATTTGTCTAACAAAAAACTTAATTGAACACATCAATTCAGTCATGATCGGGCTTGACACATAAGTCAACACAAAATCATCGAGGGGCCCAACATATCGCTTTTCCTGTTAGGGCAAAAGGAACAAATAAACCTTGACTTATATGCTTGTACTATTTACTCATCAAATCATACATAACAACATGTTTGATAACATCAAGTTACTAATGCGTTTACACATTATCAATGCACAACCAACTCGTAAACAACAACTCATATATCTCGATTTAAAGATTATATAATATTATTGTCTCATAATTACTTGTGATAATTTCCATGAAGTAATTCAATGATCGTGGGTTTAATCCAATACTCAAATCCTATCTCAGGAGTACTTATGAACGTTGCAACAAACCTTTGCTATGTCTAAGCACTTAGACAATCTACAAGCCAATTCATGACAGTCCTGCCTCATTACTTACTTCCAAAGTATCTGTCTAATCACTAAAACTAATATCGTCCTTCAGACCAATGCTCCTTGCATGTTGAACCTGCTTGATCCTACTAAGACCCTTTGAGAGGGGATCCGCAGGACTCTCGTCTGAAGATACCCTCTTGACCACAAGGAGTCCTTCTTCTACCTGATGTCTGATGAAATGGTATTTTATGTCGATATGTATAGATCTGCCATGATCCCTCAGTTCCTTGGTTAAGGCAACCGCTCTTTCATTATCACAAAAAATATCCATGGGTTCCTTTATGACTAGTATAACTCCAAGGTCTCCAATGAAGTTCATATAGCCTCCTTTGACACTTCACTCATAGCTATATACTCCGATTCGCACGTTAAAACAATTGCGATCTCCTGCTTGGAATTTTTCCAAGTAATCGCTCCTCTATTGAGGGTAAACAACCAGCCCGACTGAGAACGGAAGTTGTCTCGGCCGATCTGAAAGTTGGTGTCACTATACCCTATGACTCTTAAGTCATCACTGCCACCAAGCACAAGGACCCAGTCCTTAGTCCTTCACAGATACTTAAGAATGTCCTTAATTTCTATCCAGTGAGATCTAGCCGGATTCCCTTGATATCGACTTACCATGCTTAAAGCAAAAGCCACATCAGGGCGGGTACATGTCATGGCATACATGATCAAGCCAACGGCGAAAGCATATGGAACTCGACTCATTTCTGCCATCTCGACATCGGTACTCAGACTTTCAGTCTTACTCAGCTTGGTATTACTCTGGATAGGCAACTCTCCCTTCTTGTAATTCTCCATGCTAAAACGCTTCAGCACTTTGTCCAAGTAAGTACTTTGACTAAGTGCAATTAGTCTTTTACTCTTATTTGTCAATATCCTTATCCCTAAAATATAACCAGCTTTCCCTAGATCCTTCATAGCGAAACACTTCCCAAGCTAGGATTTAACCTCCTGCAAGGTTGGAACGTCATTTCCTATGAGTAGTATGTCATCAACATACAATACTCGAATGCTAACTATACTCCCACTATCTTTGACATATACATAGGACTCATTTCCTATGAGTAGTATGGCCGTACCGGGTAGGTCGGGCACCCCAGAATTGCCTATGAGTAGTATGGCCATACCGGGTAGGTCATTTCCTATGAGTAGAACGTCATTTCCTATTAGTAGTATGGCCGTACTGGGTAGGTCGGGCATCCTAGAATTGCCTGGCAGTATGTATGCTATGTGATTGTATGGTATGTGGTACGATGGGGGAACTCACTAAGCTTTGTGCCTACAGTTTTTAGTTTTGGTTTCAGGTACTTCTTCAGCGAAGGGGAAGGAGCTGGCGCGGTAGCGGCACATCAGACACACACATTGTTTTCCGCACTATGAGTTATTATGGGAATTGTACTCTGACATTATTATGTTTTTTGTGATTCGCTTTTTAGACACGAGACATGTTTTTATGAAATGATATGATCGGTTGATATTTTGTTACAAATGTTTTGTAAATCACTTAATCAAAAATGAAAATTTTGGACGTGAAAATTAGGTCGTTACAAGTTGGTATCAGAGCCCTGGTTTGAGGGATTCGGACACACCTTCGGGGGTGTCTGGACTCAAACTAAGGGATTAAAAGATTTTTACAAGGAAAATGACTTTCTAAAAGCTAAGATAAAAGAGTTTTGAGAAGGAACAAGTGTGTGATGTGCGTAACCGGCCGAGCTCAAGTAAGTATTCCCCATAGTACCCATACAAGTTATCTTATGTCTATCAGTTTTAGTAGAACAGCATGCTAGAATAGGACTAAGGATCTAGGAATGATGTCATATATGCCTGCTTTATGTGCTTCAAATTCTGTGAATTGCATGCTAGTATTGGGTAGACAGTAGTAGGATAGTCTGTTTAGGTTATGCCTAATAGTATGAGCTTAGCATTGTATGCTAGTACAGTTTCTCACTATGAGAACAGATTTGCTTGAGTAGTTTTCCTGCATCCGAATGTTGCTTGCTTTGTGCTTTGCGGGACTCTGAGTGATGGGAGCTAGCCATTAGGTGAATACGTCACGTCACATGTGGTCAGGGTTGAATAATCTCAGAGTGCTGGATTTAGCCCTATTGCGCAGCTCTTGTATGAGTCTAACCGTTGTAGGGACGAGTCTGTTACTCGAAGGATTATCTGATCCTCATCACATGAGATGGTATTCAGGTAATGGCTAATTGGCATTACAAGGAGGCCTTCAACAGCTGAGGATCGGTTTGGGTGGCGTCAGAGATTTTTCCCTAGGGCAAGCCTAGAATGGGGATAGCAGAGAATCAGCAATAGTGAAAGGGACCTGGTGGAGTCAAGGCGGACCTTGAGGAAGGTACGGATAGATGTGGAAGGTAGTATGGGCCCGTACTACTGAAAGCAGAGGATCCGTACCCGAATTAAGGAAGGCTGAGACAAGACCAGGGAACTTGTAGTGGATGTGATCCCTCTAGAGGTATTGGTACCCCTAACGGTTGGTATTATGTTTTGCAGAATGGTGGTACTACGACAGAGGCCAATAGTTGGTAGTTCAATAGAGGGATCAGGTTCGGAGCCAGTAGATGAGAGGCTACGCGAGTTCATCACGTCAGAGATCACTAGAGGCATCCTTGAGTCGACCCCTATCATCTTCGGGTCGATCAAGGAAGGGATAGTTGAGCTGATGGAGGATTGCCTCAGGGCGTTTAGGAGTGATATGTCGTCTGGCCAGTCTGGATCCCGCACACTATCCTTTAAGGACTTCAGGGGCAATTATGACATCCCCTAATTTCTCGGCCAGAAAAGACCGATTTAATTTATGCTTTTTAAAATAAAACCAGAGAAATCTTTTTAAAAGATGTTGCAGAATTTTTTCCCAAAACAAAACATGATAAAAGTTTATCAAAACCTTCTTTAAGAAATGTATAGTTTCATTTCATATCGAAACCTCGGGATGTCATGTTCCGATACAGATCAAAAGCATAAACAAGACATTATAAACCTTTCAACAGTTATTTACAACTACTGGCCTATAATCCAAAAATCTCTCGTCGTCCTCCGACTATGCTCGGGGTCCACTACCTGTAACAAAAAAAGTTGAGTGGGTCAGGCTTGGGAGCCTAGTGAGCATATAGGGTTTTCAACCCACAGTAATAATAAACTTATTAAGTTCACCAATCAACAATAACCCTGATTACCCATTCCCATTATCCTTACTTTACGTCCCTAAATACTTTTCATAAGGGACCTAACCTAAAGAATATAATCGCGGTGGACACTACTGCTAAAGGGTTTCCTCAGCCATACATGTCCTAAAGGCAACCATGAGGGGGATGGAGTACAACGAATGAACACTCTAGTTCATTAACACCTACAGGTTGTGGACCTGCTAATGTTTCCCACCGGACTGTCTAGAAAGTTCGTGGTCGTCATCCAAACTCCGCTAGATGACTGGATCTCAAAACACATCGAGGCCTCTCATGAATTTTATTTTATCACACATCACTATCTACCCATGTTCTACCCAACATATTTGTAGATAAAAATACTTATACAGTTTAGAACTTGTATAAAACATCAACTCAACAGTCACCTCAAATAAACAATTAATATATTTACACATAGCACATATTATAAGGTAAATACTTCATATCTATGTGTAAAATGAAAGTGATTATACACTCACATGATTTGATGATAATCGGGCAGCAATTCGTTTCCTAAAACGATCGTTTCTAATAAAACTGGGAGTTTTATTGAGAAACCGGGCTTCGCAAAGGTCGGGCATCGAAACCGAAAAGATAAATTTTCCGGGCTTCTCGGGCACTTCGTGGAGTATTCTGGGGCTTATAATTGATACCAGGGCTTTAGGGAATGTAAAAATGAAGAAAATATGAAGAAAGGGGATAAATATGGCAAAACTCCAAAAGTAACCGAGAAGGCTCACATACCCCTTGTATTTATAAGGGTACGAAGTCGGCTCCGGTGGTGGGGTCCGCAGGTGGCTGCACGTGCGAAGGCCTCAGTGTCGGCCTCTGATTAGACCGCGGTCTACTGGTCCACATGTGACGTTCGGAGGCTAGGCGTTGCGAGGCTCGGTCCAGCTGCGAGCTTCGGATTGGGCCTCCCTTCGGTCGAATCAAAATCCGCCACATAGCTACTGTTCATGCGAGGGAAGGCAACACGCGTCGGATCCTCACTGGACCCCTTCGGATGACTCAACAACTCGGACGACTCATCCAAATTTCGGACACGTGGCACTTTTTCAGCAAGGGTGACGTGACAACTCGTGACTATGCGAATTTTCTCGATTTTCGCGCCAAAACTTCTAAAATCCATAACTTTCGCATGCGAGCTCCGTTTTTGGCGTTCTTTATATGCACGCGTAGCTAAAATTTCGCTCTACAACTTCTGTTTAGACTTCGTCGGCTAATTTTGACTTTAATTTTTTTATTATTATTTTTAACAGACCGGGACAGGAAATTCATTAAAAATTCATAACTTCTTCATCCGATGTCCGTTTTCGTCAGATTTTTTACAGTTGTGCTACTAATGATGAGACCTTCGATTCTCGTTTAGGTTTTGTTGGCTAAAAATTGTTCGATCTAAAATTCGAGTTTTTTAGCCGTCTACTGCTAAGCTGAAACTTCGAAAAATCATAACTTCCTCATACGAAGTTAGATTTGGGCGTTCTTTTTATCGAACTTCTCGGTTTAACGAATACTATGACTTTCGTTTACATCACTAAGGCTAAAAAGTAGTTTATCAAAAACTCACTTTTTACGACATTCAGCACCGTGCCGGTTTTGTCGCGAAACTTCGACAGGTCATAATTTCTTCGTTATAACTCGGATTTTGGTATTATTTATATCCCTGAAATCCTTGTTTCGACCACTACAAATTTATGTAAAGATATCGGGCTTATCTCACACTTTAATTTTGATGCTTATTTTTATTCTTAATTAATTAAGCTCTAATAATTTAGCATAAAACACATAATTCACATAATATTCACATAATTCCTTTTAATTTCTTCAAAATGAGTTACAAAGGTTAGCCTAGACTATCACCTCAATATAAATGCTTAGGCTAGAAACACGAGTGTTACATATATCACCAATTTACCCCTTAGAAGGATATTGTGCTTGGGCTAATGGTTACAATTCTCTCCCCCTTAGGATGATTCTGTCCCCGTAATCAATATAAATGAGAGAGCTGAGGCAGGCCCTGACACAGTCGCAACCGGCGCTGAAACAATCCAAGACCGTTGATACTAGGTTGGGAGATCATAGCAGCCGCACTTGTGGGAAGTGCGGGAAGGGTCACATTGGAGTTTGTAGGTCCGGTGGTGCATGCCGAAAGTGCGGGAGAGAGGGGCATTATGCGAGGGATTGCTGCCAGTCAGCCCCAGTTCAGAATATGAGGATTTGTTATCAATGTCATCAGGTTGGTCACATGAGGGCCAACTGTCCGCAGCTTGCTGCAGGACTGGTGCAGGCTCCAGCACCGGCCACTTTGAGGATTACGGGTGGAAGTCAGGGTGGAGCAGAGCCCCCGAGGGTTCCGGGTCGTGCATTTTAGCTTATAGCAGAGGAGGTCAGGGCAGAGCCGGATTCAGCTGCGAGTATGTTTCTTTCTTGATATCTTGTTATCTTATTGTTGTTATGAAGTATTATATCTGCTAGTCTTGTTCGCATAATTCATGGTATTGCATTCGTTCGATTTTTTTCTGGTTTATTGTATTATTGAGGAAACGGTTAGTATCCAAGGGATTGATGGTCATAATTTGGTTGTATGGTATTGTTGTCGGGTATAGCACTTGCGATTTGAGAAGTGTTTAGCGAAGAGCTGAAGTCCCTTAGAGTTCGAGATATGTGATGTCGGAAAAAGAGATTTTGTGGAGGATGCTCGTCTTGATTAAGTTCAAGTAAAAGAGAAATTATTGAGTAAGAACGTTTAAGTGATGCCAGTCGGGTCACCAGTGGGTGGTAGTCAGTGCTCTAAGTGGGGAGTATTGGAAAATTCTCAGGAGGATCGGCAAGTATTGAGGTTTATTAGCCATTGAGATTCGTCAGTGATTCAGTCAGCCAAGAGTGTGGGCTGGTGTGAGTAAGTGACAGACTAATGGGGTCATGAAGCAGACCATGGGTTCAGGAAAGATAGTGGTTGATGTGAGGCCTGGGTTTAGGCCATGGAAAGGATTCCGGGATCGGAACGAGAGTTCGGAACCCCTGGGGGGCTAGAACATTATGTACGGGAAAGATTCTCTAGAAGGGTAGTTGAAATGATGTATGATAGTTTGAGCGGTCCGGGAAGACTGAAGGCCGGAAGGCGTACCAGTCAGGCCGAAGGCTCGGGGACGGTCCAAACAAGCTGAAGGCCCGGAGGGCGGTCCAGACATGCTGAAGGTTCTGAGAGTGGTCCAGATAAGCTGAAGGCCTGGTAAGGCGGTCCAGTCATGCTGAAGACTCTGTATGTGTTAGTGGATCAGTATGAGGAGAATGAGAGAATATGTCGCCAGGACATAGTAATTGATATGGTCTGGCCCCAAGTATTGATCATGTTAGTGGAAAGCAATGCATGGACCCGAGAGTCCTTGCGAGCAGAATCAGAGTAGGCGAAGTTCGAGAATAGCAGTTGCTCTACATGGATAGTGTAGAGTGGAGTTTAGCTCAGTGATACGCGTAGGCGCGTAAGAATTGTTGAGTGAATTTCATGGAAAGGAAAAGGTATGTAGCTCCGGAAGGAGCGTGGGTCCTCCGTTAGGGGAGGAAGTGGAGTAAATGGATGATAGTCGTGCCTCAGTCATTAGTAGGAGGTACTGGATTGTTCCAGATATACGGAAGCACCTGCGGGTTGCTTGCTCATTGAGGTAGCGACAATTTTGAGTGATGCTCAGACATATTTTCAGTCTCCTTGGAAAAGGAGGAGGTTAGTGGCTCCAGATTGGAGAGTTGGAACAGAGGAAAGTGAGGCAGCAGGTTAACAACTCGGGAGTAGTTTGGACTGATGCTGAGGCGGTATAAAAGATTTCGGTCGGAGGCCAAGGACCTAGAGACCATGATAAGGAAGACGCAGTACTAAGGTTGCAAGAACCTGAGATGATGGGTAATCGGAACCTGCAGTGCAGGGGTTGTTCGGAAGTTGTGTTGCCGCAGGCTTCGAGGACGAAGCCTAATTTAAGTGGGGGAGAATTGTAACGCCCCGTTCTAAGATTAATCATTCATGGATCCCCGGGATCAAGAGTAAGGGCGTTTTGGTCTTTTATGGGCAATGGGTTTTATTCAAGAAGGTTTCGGACCGAAATATGTTGATAGAAGCATAGGGCTTCTCGCCACCTTCGCGTGGATATAAAGTTCGTCAAAAACGGGCTTAGAATAAAGGAGTTATGACATTTTGATGATATTGTCATTTATAGCCCTTAATGGGAAAAGTTGATAAAGAAGGCTGTGTATGAGAATGGGACACGCTGGGTACACCTAGCGTAGGCTAGGTTACGCCCAGCGTAATCGGGTAAATGAACGCGGGTCTGTGGGGGCGTACGCCCAGCGTACGTCCAGAGTCTTTAAACCCTAATTTGAGGGTGAGCCATTCTATATAGAACATTATGGCTTCAACCCTAGCCCCCATATCAGCCTCCCTAACCTCAGAAGAAACCCTAGAACGTTCCAACCTCCATTTCTAGAGATCTTGGCCTTAGAAAGCTTATCTTGGTGGTTTAAGCTTGGAAGAGGAAAAGAGGAAGTGGTCAAGGAAGGAGTTGGGTGGCTGGAGCCCATAGATCTGGGAAGGCATCATCTTCTGGAGCCCTTTTGAGGTATAAAGTCTCTTGCTTGACATTTATTTTGTGTGGATCTTGGTGTTATGAAGTTTTGACAACATTCTTGTCCCAAAAACCTCATCTTGATGAATGATTCGAGTTGGTTGAGATTAGCTGTCCTTTTAGACCTTAGGAGAGGTCTTGAGTAAGAAAAATGAGGTCCCAAGGGCTTTGGTTGTCTCATATGTGATATAGATAGGTCTTAATGGATTAACACATTGAGTTAAGAGCTTTATGGACGTCCTAAGTGATAAAGTTTGAGACTTTATGGATCCTAGGCATGTTTGGTCGATGGATCTGATGTTTGGGCTTAAGAGCTTAAGCCATTAAGGACTTATGATGACTTTTAGTTCAACGGGTTTAAGCCCCGCGTAAAGTGATGTACGCCCAGCGTACTCACTATTCTGCCTGTACGCTTAGGGTACATGGGGGGTACGCCCCGTGTACTCTTTCTGCATGGATCATGAGTTTTTGGGCCGTGGTTTGGGGCATGTTTGGGTATTTGGGCCTTAGTGGGCCATCAGAAATCGTATTTTATGGACCAAGGAATATATTATGGGCTTATGATGAGGCCCATTAAGGGATTGGGCCCAATGTAGAAAATTGGGCCATTGGTGGGTCACTAGTGGGCTTGAGAAGCTTACCTAGTGTTGGGCCCTTCATATTCTGGTGTTGGGCCTTAGTCATGGACCAGATTGAGTTAAGGGTAAATTGGTCAATTTACCCCTTGGAAGGATATTGTGCTTGGGCTAATGGTTATGTTGCTGCTTTGGATAGTTCGGGATTTTTGGTGAGACGGTGATTCGGGCATCTGCTTCTTCAGTTCAGAGTTTTGGCAGTTGCGAGGTGAGTTATCCTCACTATATCGACAGGGTCTATGGCACCAAGGCCGGCCCTTTATCGGATGGAAATCCGGGTAGTTGTTTGTTATGTTATTGCTTTGTTATGTTTGCATCCTGGTAGTTAGGATGGTATATGTTAGAGGCCTGGTTAGGGTCGGTATCCTGGTTATAGGATGATGCTATGCTAGTGACCGGATAGGTCGGAATCCTGGTAGGGATGAGCTACATATGTGATCTGCTAGATTGGTTGAATTGTTGTGAATTGTTATATGATCATATGTTTATGTGCACATGGTTGTTTGACTGGGGTTGGGTTGAGGCGGGTCCTGCTTTGTGCTGTAGGCCAACATACCCAGGGCGGACCGGTTATCCCGAAGGCCCAACGAGCGGTCCGGATAGGCTGTAGGCCCCAAGAGGGCGGACCAGACGTGTCGTGGCTCGGAGAGTGGACCAGTCCTACTGAAGGCCCGGTGCGGGCGGACCAGTCATTCTGTAGACTCAGAGAGTGGACCAGGTGGATTGAAGGGCCGTTGCAGGCGGACCAATCACACTGTAGACTCGAGGTATATGGTTAGAGTCGGAGGGTGGACCAGGTGGACTGTAGGCCCGGTGCGGCGGACCAGTCATACAGTAGACCCGAAGCGCATGGTTGTTCTGTGTTTTGTTGTGATATGGCATGTTATGTGTATGGTATATGTCGTTGGTATTTTGGGGGTATCTCACTAAGCTTTCGGGCTTATGGTTGTGGTTAAAATGTTTCAGGTACTTCAGGAGACCGTGGCAAGGCAAAGGCATGATCGTACCGCTCCTCATGTTTTATGTGTTGATGATGTGGTTCTGGGGGAATACTCTGATAATAAATGTATTGAAAACCTTTTTGTAATAACTTTATGAAATTGAGTTGTTTTTGAAAAGTTTAAATTGGTTAGAATTTTTAGAGCGTTACATAAAATGAAAGTGACTATACACTCACATGATTTGATGATAATCGGACATCAATTCATTTCCTAAAACGATCGTTTCTAATAAAACCGAGAGTTTTATTGAGAAACCGGGCTTTGCAAAGGTCGGGCTTCGAAACCAAAAAGATAAATTTTCGGGGCTTCTCGGGCACTTCGTGGAGTATTCCGGGGCTTATAATTGATACCGGGGCTTTGGGGAATGTAAAAATGAAGAAAATATGAAGAAAGGGGCTAAATATGGCAAAACTCCAAAAGTAACCGAGAAGGCTCGCATACCCCTTGTATTTATACGGGTCTGAAGTCGGCTCCGGTGGTGGGGTCCACAGGTAAAGGTCCGCAGGTGGCTGCACGTGCGAAGGCCTCAGTGTCGGCCTCTGATTGGACCGCGACTTACTGATCCACATGCGAGGTTCGGAGGCTAGGCGGTGCGAGGCTCGGTCCAGCTGCGAGCTTCGGATTGGGCCTCCCTTCGGTCGAATCAAAATCTGCCACGTAGCTGTTGTTCACGCGAGGGAAGGCAACACGCATCAGATCCTCACTGGAACCCTTCGGATGACTCAGCAGCTCGGATGACTCATCCAAATTTCGGACACGTGGCACTTTTTCAGCGAGGGTGACGTGGCAACTCGTGACTATGCGAATTTTCTCGATTTTCGCGCCAAAACTTCTAAAATCCATAACTTTCGCATACGAGCTCCGTTTTTGACGTTCTTTATATGCACGCGTAGCTAAAATTACGCTCTACAACTTCCATTTAGACTTCGTCGGCTAATTTTGATATAATTTTTTTATTATTATTTTTAACAGATCGGGACAGGAAATCCGTTAAAAATTCATAACTTCTTCATCCGACGTCCGTTTTCATCAGACTTTTTACCTTTGTGCAACTAATGACGAGACCTTCGATTCTCGTTTAGGTTGTGTCGGCTAAAAAGCAGTCGATCTAAAATTTGAGTTTTTAGGTGTCTACTGCTAAGCTGAAACTTCGAAAAATCATAACTTCCTCATACGAAGTCAGATTTGGGCGTTCTTTTTATCGAACTTCTCGGTTTAACAAATACTATGAATTTCGTTTAGACCACTAAGGCTAAAAAGTAGTTTATCAAAAACTCACTTTTTACGACATTCAGCACCGTGCCGGTTTTGTCGCGAAAATTCGACAGGTCATAACTTCCTCATTATAACTCGGATTTTGGTATTATTTATATCCCCAAAATCCTTGTTTCGACCACTACAACTTTATGTAAAGATATCGGGCTTATATCACACTTTAATTTTGACGCTTATTTTTATTTTTAATTAATTAAGCCCTAATAATTTAGCATAAAACACATAATTCACATAATATTCACATAATTTCTTTTCATTTCTTCAAAATGAGTTACAAAGGTAAACCTAGCTTATCACCTCAATATAAATGCTTAGGCTAGAAACACGAGTGTTACAGTAGTGGTGCGCCAGATTTTCATGGGGCAAAGACCCCATTGCTGCCAGACGATGGATTGCAGACATTGAGTCCACGTAGCTGACCAACTTCTGCCCCGAGGGGTCGAAGGTACGATTTGCAGTAGGGTATCTGAGGGACCGAGCTAGGGATCGGTGGGAGTCAGTTGGTGACTCTCTGGGAGCCTCGGCTGTTGAGGCTATGACATGGTCAGATTTCGCTACCCGATTCCGAGCAGAGTTTGCGCCAGCTATAGAGCTTCAACATCTGGCCAAGGAGTTTTTGGACATGAGACAGACTACGGAGACTATGGCGGAGATCACCGCCAAGTTCTGGGAGAGGGCATTGTTGGTGCCCCAGTATGCGGGAGATGAGGATATGAGGAGGACCTGCTACCACGACATGCTACGGGCCGACATTCGGGAGCATGTTAGTTTTTCAACGTGCCCTACCCTGGATTCCATGATTGCCAGGGCTAGGGAGAGGGAGATTGATCTGGAGCATGTCCGGAAGAGGAAAGTCGAGGAGGGGCAGACGACTGGGGCTTCGGGGAAGAAGCCCAAGGGATCAGATGGTAGGCCGATAGGCCAGTCAGGACCGGGCCGCTGCAGGAAATGCGGCATGCCACATGAGGCTGCGTGTAGACTGGGATCGTCGGGATGCTACAAGTGCGGCAAGACGGGGCACTTCAGCAGGGATTGTACTGCCCCTGCACCGGTTATACAGACGTCTGAGTTGCTATGTTTCCACTGCAACCAGAGGGGCCACAAGAAGGCCAACTGCCCCCAGTTGAAAGCAGCATCAGCGCCAGTGAAGGCGCCAACTCCAGCGACCTTGCGGATTACTGATGCCCGGCAGGCCAAGACTGAGGCTCCAGTGGTGAGGATCCGGGCCTTCCAGTTGATTACCGAGGAGGCACGCGCTGCATCCGATGTGGTGACGGGTATGACATCTTATTTATGCTATTATGATATGCTGCTGTGATTTTGATATGTTATGTATGTGCTCTGTTTAGGATCGTTCCATGTGAACGGTATCCCAGTTCAGGTATTATTTGATTCGGGGGATACCCGATCATTTGTCTCTCTTGCGCTTAGCAAGAAGTTCTCTGAGTCTTCGGGCATGTTGGATTGCCCTTTAGAGGTAGAGATTGCAGATGACCGATCGGTGCGATCATCGACGGTATTCCGAGACTGTGTGCTGAGATTATTCGAGGAGCGTTATCTGGTAGACCTGGTTCCTATTCCGTTGAGAGGGAAAAAGGTGATTATAGGCATGGATTGGTTGAGCCCCAATGGGGCAGTGATAGATTGCGCGGAGCAGCTGGTTCGGATCAGGACCCCAAGTGGGGGAGAGTTGGTAGTTCAGGGCGAGAGGCCACAGCAAGGACCAACATTATGTTCAGCAGCGAGAGCTAGGCGTTACCTTCAGGTGGGTTGCGCAGGATATGTCGCTTATGTTATGGACACCCGGGAGGCGAGTAAGGTGACAGTGGGCGATGTGCCCGTGGTACGAGAGTTTACGGATGTATTCCCCGAGGAGTTGCCTGGGATACCTCCGGAGACGCATGTGGAGTTCAGGATCGACCTAGTCCCTCGTGCGGCTCCGATAGCCAAGGCACCGTATTGGTTGGCTCCTCCTGAGATGCAGAAGTTGTCTACACAGCTGCAGGAGCTGTTAGACGAGGGATTCATTAGACCGAGTAGTTCTCCCTCGGGAGCACCGATTCTATTTGTAAGGAAGAAGGACGGGTCACATCGGATGTGTATAGATTATCGGGAGCTGAATAAGGTAACGGTGAAGAACCGTTACCCACTCTTGAGGATTGATGTCCTCTTTGATCAGCTACATGGAGCATCTTGGTTCTTCAAGATTGATCTGCGTTCAGGATATCATCATATGAGGGTCAGAGAGGAGGATGTACAGAAGACTACGTTTCGGACGCGGTATGGCCACTATGAGTTTGTGATGATGCCCTTCGGGCTCACCAATGCTCCTGCCGCATTCATGGACCTCATGAACCACGTGTGTAGACCAATGTTAGACCGGTCTGTGATAGTGTTTATTGATGATATCTTGGTTTACTACAAGACGTAGGAGGAGCACGAGGAGCATCTGCGAGAGGTTCTAGAGACTTTGAGGAGGGAGAAATTGTATGCTAAGTTCTCTAAGTGTGAGTTCTGGTTGCGCATGGTGCAGTTCCTTGGGCATCTCATCAACCAGAACGGGATTTCAGTGGACCCGGCCAAAGTGGAGGACGTGATGAGATAGGAGGTTCCGAAGTCTCCATCCGAGATTCGGAGTTTCCTAGGATTGGCTGGCTACTATCGGAGATTCATACAGGATTTCTCCAAGATAGTCGTACCCCTGACCATGCTAACGAGGAAGGCCGTGGTCTTTCGTTGGGGGCCTGAGCAGCAGACCGCATTCGAGACACTGTGACAGAGATTGTGTGAGGCGCAAATCTTAGCCCCGCTAAAGGGAATGGAGGATTTTGTTGTGTACTACGAAGCATCCATCTCAGGTTTGGGTGCAGTATTGATGCAGAGAGGGCATGTTATCGCTTACGCGTCGAGGCAGCTGAAGCCTCACAAGGCGAACTACCCGACACATGATTTGGAGCTGGGGGCTATTGTATTCGCCCTAAAGATTTGGCATCATTACCTCTATGGGGTTCGCTGTACCATCTACACAGACCATAAGAGTTTGAGGTACCTCATGGATCAGCCAAATCTAAACATGAGGCAGCGTCAGTGGATGGACGTGGTAAAGGATTACGATTGCAAGATCCTTTACCATCCGGGAAAGGCCAATGTGGTGGCCGACGCGCTTAGCCGCAAGGCAGCGCCGATCAGGGATATCTGCTTGAGGATGACAGTGGTGACTCTGCTGTTGGAGCGGATTCGGGAGGCCTAGCAGGAGGCCATGAAGGAGGAACATCGGAAGAGTGAGCGGATCGTGGGGCAGGTTTCCTCCTTCGACTATGATAGCCGAGGATTACTGACACTACACCGTAGGGTGTGGGTGCCATACCTCGGGGGTGTACGCCAGGTTCTGATGGAGGAGGCGCACAAATCTCGGTTCTCCATTCATTCCGAGGCGACGAAGATGGATAGGGATCTTCGTCTGGATTATCGGTAACCCTGCATGAAGCGGGATGTGGCATGGTTTGTGGAGCGGTGCTTGACCTGCAGGAAGGTCAAAGATGAGCATCAGAGACCTCATAGCAAGATGCAGCCGTTGAATATTCCGATGTGGAAATAGGAGGACATCACAATGGATTTTATCACAAACCTTCCCAGGACTGCGCGGGGAGTGGATTCGATCTGGGTCATCGTTGACTGATTGACCAAGAGCGCCCATTTTATCCCGATTTAGGAGAGCGTCTCGGCCGAGAAGCTGTCCAACATCTATATCTGGGAGGTGGTGGTGCGGTACGGTGTGCCAGTTTCTGTGATTTCAGATAGGGATGTCCGAGTCACTTCCAGGTTTTGGAAGAAGTTTCATGACGAGCTGGGTACGCGTCTGCATTTTAGCACCGCCTTTCACCCACAGACGGATTGTCAGAGCGAGCGGACCGTCCAGACCCTAGAGGATATGCTGCGAGCATGCGTGTTAGACTTCGGGGGTAGTTGGGATACCAATCTTCCATTGGCAGAGTTCTCTTATAACAATAGTTATCATGCGAGCATTGATTATCCTCCCTTCGAGATCCTATATGGGAGGAAGTGCAGGACCCTGATATGTTGGGGTGAGGTCGGCCAGAGGGTGATGGGGAGCACTGAGGTAGTGCTCAAGACGACAGAGAAGATTCAGCAGGTCCGGAGCAGGCTTCAGAGTGCTTAGAGTCGGCAGAAAAGCTATGCCGATAAGCGCCGATCAGACCTGGAGTTCCAAGTTGGGATATGGTTCTCCTGAAGGTGTTGCCATGGAAAGGCGTTATCCGATTCAGGAAGCGGGGCAAGTTGGGCCCCAGGTACATTGGACCATTCAGGGTTATAGCCCGGGTGGGCAAGGTGGTGTATAGGCTGGATTTGCCAACCCAACTCAGCCAGATCCACAACACTTTCCACGTCTCCCAGCTTCTGAAGTGCCTGGTGGACAACTTAGCAGTGGTACCCTTAGAGGACATTCAGGTCGATGGCAGCCTGAATTACATTGAGCGCCCAGTAGCGATACTCGACCGGAAGTCGAAGGATATGAGGAACAAGAGAGTGGAACTCATGAAGGTGCAATGGCAACACCAGAAGGGGTCGGAGTGGACGAGATGATGGAACATTACCCCGAGCTATTTCAGGATCAAGCAGTAGACTTCGAGGACAAAGTCTAAAATAAATGGAGGAGATTTGTAGCACCTGGTTCTTGGTACGTATTCTTTTATTAATTCTTTAAAATATTTTGCATTTTGGCCTTGAACCCGGCGAGCTGAAGGACCAACTCGCCGAGTAGAAGCGAGATGAGACACGGGGTTTAAGCAGTGGACTCGACGAGTCGGGTCCCGGACTCGGCAAGTAGGCCTTGACTTGACAAAAACCCTAATCTGAGGGTTTGCACCTTATTTAAACACCTTAACTTAGCCTCCTTCGTCCCATTTGCTCCCAGAAGACCCCTATAGCAAACCATAGCCGTTATTGAAGCAATCTAAGGAATTTGGAGTGATTTTGGTGCTTTTGTGATCCAAGGAAGGAAGGAAGGAAAAGCTTGAAGGATCAAGAGGAGGCTAGAAGGATCCGATTTTGAGCATCATTTGCAGTCTACAGAAGGTATAAAGTCTATACCTTGTTTGTTCTTTTGATAGATCCCATTTTGTGGAGTTCTAGGGCTTTTCTAAGACATTTTGGTCACCAACCATGATTGCAACCATGGTTTGGGGTTGATGTTTCAGATCTGGGTCCTTAGAGGGGTTACAAGGCAGAAAAGAGTGGCTTTTGCACTCAAAGAAGGGCCCATGCATTGTAAGAGTTTGTTTTAGGACCTTTTGAGCTCAAAGTCCCATGCAAGCACGTAAAGGTTATAACTTTACGTGCTAGATCGATTGTAAAAGCATAGATCTATCTTTTGATCAAGGGTTGTACATCAGAAATCGAAGATTTAACGAGCGGATGTGACCAATTCGACAAGTCCATTCTTGGACTCGGTGAGTCCAAGGTTTCTGTCCCATATCATTTAAGGGTCAAAAGGACCCAGTTAAGTATCGAAAGGTTTTAAGGAGTCCCGAGGAGTGACCCAACGTTCTGGACTAAGCCATTGTTCTGGAAGTTCATGGGACTCGACGAGTGCATGAGCGGACTCGACGAGTCCAAGGCAATCTTCTAAGGATGAAGATGAACTCGACGAGCTGTTCATACAAATCGATGAGTCAAGGACAGGACCTGTGTATCAGTTGAATATGAACTCGACGATTTGTTCATTTAACTCGGGGAGTCGGATGAGGATTCAGTCGATTTTCATTTAGAAGGAAAACTCGTCGAGTCATCGCCTAACTCGACGAGTAGAGGCGGGTATAAGGACAAATGGAAGGATAGGGACTCGGCGAGTTGGCAAGCCAACTCGGTGAGTCAAGTCAACTGGAAGTTGACTTTGGCTTGGACATGGTCAGAGGTAAAATGGTCATTTAACCCTAAGAACAGTTAGCAGTGTAGACTATGTGTTTTGTAGGAATTATAGCCATAGGATTTCCGGAGCAGCGGCAGCAGCAGTCAGAGGATTCCCGCATATAACAGCTGCTACTACGAGGTGAGTTACCTTCCAGTAGCGGTGGGTCTATGGCCACAATTTCGGCCCACCAGTAGGATTCGTATGTTAGATGATTGTTTGTGTGATATTCATCTAGGTTTTCCACTACCTGATATGTTATATGCTGACATGATATGTTATATGTGATAGTAGTAGAGTTCAGTTGTTAGGACCAAAGGGTAGCCTAGACACCCCAGGTATGTCTGATAGTACGTGATGATATGTTTATATGCTGGCATGATATGTTACATGTGATAGTGGTAGTACGAGGGGAATAGTCCCCAAGTTCGGTTGTTCGGACTGAAGGGTAGTTCGGACACCCCAGATATGTCTGATAATATGTTTATGTTATGATATATGTGATAGTAGTAGTAGGGGTGGAATAGTCCCCGACGGTCGGTTGTTAGGACCGACGGGCAGGTCAGCACCCCAGAATGGCTTGACACGGGTAGGACGACACCCCAGAATGGCCGCATGGGTAGGACGGCACCCCAGAATGGCCGCATGGGAAGGTCGGGACCGCAAAATGGCCGTACAGGTAGGTCGGCGCTCCAGAATGGTTGTACAGGGTAGGTCGGGCAACCCAGAATTGTCTGGCAGTATGTATACTATGTGATTGTATGGTATGTGGTACGATGGGGGAACTCACTAAGCTTCGTGCTTACAGTTTTCACTATTGGTTTCAGGTACTTCTTCAGCGAAGAGGAAGGAGCTGGTGCGGTAGCGGCACATCAGACACACACATTGTTTTCCGCACTATGAGTTATTTTGGGAATTGTACTCTGACATTATTATGTTTTTTTGCGATTCGTTTTTTAGACACGAGACATGTTTTTATGAAATGATATGATCGGTTGATATTTTGTTACAAATGTTTTGCAAATCACTTAATCAAAAATGAAATTTTTGGACGTGAAAATTGGGTCGTTACAGAGGGCTAACATAACCTTAATAGACTTGATCTTGGCCACTGGTGAGAAGGTCTCTGATGGGTTTTGAGCACTATAACATCCCTATGGTGCACATACAACCCTAATGCTTTTGATCTATGTTTTCTGTAGTTATAGATGCAATATTCTTTTTCCAAAGCATGAAGCCTAACTAGCATACAAATTTGATATTTGAATCATAAAAAAACTAGTTAGATGATTACCTATTGTTGTAGCTTGTAGAAGTTGGACTTTCGAGAGCTTAGCACCTCAATTGTGATGCCTCAAATGTTTCACAAAGCACCACCAACAACTGGATGACAATGAGAGAGAGCTTGGAGCGCCAACACTCGGCTATATCCTCTTAGAATACTCTTAGTGCATCTTTTATGGGATTAGAGGTTACATATATAGTGTAGAATTTCAAGAGTCACTTGTAAACCTTAATTCTTACACTTAGACTTATGATCCAACAATTGATTTGGACTAACACTTCATGGACTATCTCATAAGCTTAGTCCATCACAAATCAATCATGGATCCTTAGCCCAAACCATATGTACCACTGATTTACATAATCAGTGCCCATTAATTTTATCAGTCTCTTTTGATCACTAAATTAAATCCAAATTAATTCTTTATCAATACTAATTAAATAATATGATTTCTCAATTAATATATTATACTTATAGTATATTAATAAATCACAAATAACCTCTTTCTCAAATATCTATTGTAACATACACGTTTAGTTATCGTGTTATGTATTTTTTAAAGTGAATAATATTATGAAATATTATATGAAATTTAAGTATTGAGTTCAAACAGATGGTTTTTACTAGAAATGAAGTAAAACTATGTTTAGAATCAATCGGAAAATATTGGAAGTCTTATGAGATTCCAATAAAAAGACAAATATCGAAATTTAACGATATATAAATTTTGAGAATAGTAAAATTTTATTATTAAAAGTTGTAAAGAATCTGGTTAGAAACATTTAGGAGAAAACCTCATCGAAATCCGAGTTATAACGAAGAAGTTATGTTCAATCGAAGATCCGCGACAAAACCGACACGACGCTGTATAGCGTAAAAAGTGATTTTTAGATAAACTACTTTTTAGCATTAGTAATCTAAATGAGCGTCATAGTATTTGTTAAAACGAGAACTTTCATAAAAAGAACGTCAAAATCTGACTTCGTATGAGGAATTTATGATTTTTCTAAGTTTTAGTATAGTTGTAGACAACTAAAAACTCGAAAAAAAGATCGAGTGATTTTTACCTGACACAACCTAAATGAGAATCGAAGATCTCGTCGATTGTAGTTCAATGGTAAAAAGAAAGAAGAAAACGGACGCCAGATTAAGAAGTTATGAATTTTTAACGGACTTTTCCTGTCCCGGACTGTTAAAAATATAATAATAAAAATGAAGAAAAATTTAGCCGACAGAGTCTAAACAAAAGTTATAGAGCATAATTTCACCTACGCGTGGATATAAAGAACATAAAAAACGGAGCTCATATGCGAAGGATATTGATTTTTGATGTTCGGGGCACAAACTTCGAGACCTTCACGAGGTGAACATTGAAATTCACGAGGTGAATTCGTTTCATGACACCTTTCGAGCCTAGAAGATACATGACAAGCCTAAGAGATGATCAGGATCGAATTCATGAGGTGAACATACTTGTTTCACGAGGTGAACATACTTGGTACACGAGGTGAATCACACATTTTCACCCTATAAATAGAAAACGAAGCCTTCGGGATTTGTTTGCTAATTCTGATATCTCTCACTCTCTAAACCTTCTTTAGCCCACTTTTAAACCCCCCCGAAGCCCCAGTATCATCCTCGACCCCCGAAGCAAGTCCCGATGCCCTGAAGTTCCCGAGAAAATTATATTTTCAAGTCGAAACTCTGCCCGTGTAAGGCCGGTTTTCAACTAAAATACCCAGTTTCATCGCATAAAGTCATATTTAGAGCCGAAGTGCTGCCTAAATTAATCCCCAATTATTTCACGGTGAGTTCGATATATAGGAACAACTGTATGTTATGTGTTATATGTTCAATGTGCTTTCCTGTGTTATTCTGGTTTTATACCTTTGGCTATGTAAAACATGATTTGTATACTAACGGAATACTAGCGGAGCTATACCTTTGACTTGAAGTGTGTGACATAAGCATCACTTGGGTATTGGTATGTAGGCTCTGGCCAGGTAGAGCATGTCTCGTAAGAGAATGACTTCTATTCTATGGCATTGGCAGATGGTTAGACAGGGATGAAAGCATGAAATCTACCAAAATGTTTAATCATAAAGTATACGTCTTCTGTGCCATTTGGGCCAAAGCTTTATTGATGTATATCAAGTAGTTGAAATTATTATGTCTTATTGATTGTTATGGAAAGCATGTCATATGATACTTATCTGCCCTTGTTATTCATTGAACCTCTTTGCTTCTGTCATATTGATATGTATATGGCATAACGTTCTATTGTATCTATTATTGAACTCACTAAGCGTCACCGCTTACCCCTCTCAATGTTTAACAATTGCAGGAGATAAGTAAACAGTATGGTGGTATACTATTGGAAGGTTTAGAATAGTTATAATATTACTTTTGTATTTAGGGATCATGTATGTATAAAAGCTTAAATATCCTGGGTAGTTATGTAATATACTAAAACTTAGTCGGTTTGTATCTAGTCTTTTGTAATCAAATTATCAATGTAAAATATTATTTATGAAATATGCATGTAACATGTTTTTGGAGTGACAATGTATTTAGTATGAAAGTTAGGGTTCTTTCATCCATCCTATAAAATTGTTCTAGTGAATGCAACCTAAAATTGACCATGCTACTATCGAGTCAGATACATACCAATTATCGTTATGGGCTTAAACACCTAATCCAACAGTATCCCACTTGGATAAATCTAATAACTATAACTGCCAATGCAACTTTAAAATCCGATTAGCAATCGTAGCTCTCAAAAGCCGCTGTCGAATTCTGACGCGTCCTTTAGATAAAGGATCATATAATCCTCTGTTCTTCAAGATATCGTGTGGACAAATACATGGAACATAGTCATTCTTATTGTCCAGCAGTTTGTTTCCCGATTTCTAATTTGTTTGACATAGAACTTAATTGAACACATCAATTTAGTCCTGACGGGGCCCGACACATTAGTTAATACAAAATCATCGAGGGGCCCAAGATATCAATTTTAATCCTCCTAGGATAAAAGGAACATATAAACTTCGGCTTATATGATTGTACTAACTAGTAATTAAATCATACACAACATCACACTTTATAACATCAAGTTACTGATGCGTTTTCGCACTATCAATGCACAACCAACTTGTAATCAACAACTCATATATCTTGGTTTGAAGACTATATGATATTATCGTCTCACAATCACTCGTGATGAATTCCATGAAGTGATTCACGTGAGCGTGGGTTTAATACAATAATCAAATCTTATTTCAGGAGCACTCATGAATTTTGTAGCAAACTTTTGCTATGTCTAAACACTTTAGACAATCTACAAGCCAACTCATGACAGTCTTGTCTCAATACCTACTTCCAAAGTATGATCGACTGTGGATGGTTTGAATAATCTTATTATTTTGGAAGTCAAAACATGCAAAAATGAAACAATAGTAAACAATTGACAAAAGATAGTAACTTTACTCATAAATAAAACTCCTTTTATTTAATCATCAAATGTCAATTACATTTTTCTATTACAAATTTCTAAATAGCTATCTAATCACTAAAACTAATATCGTCCTTCAGCCCAATACTCCTAGTATGCTGCAAGTGCTTAACCCAATTCAGTCCCTTCGTAAGGGGATTTACTGGATTCTCCTCGAACGATACCCTATTTACAATAATGAGGAGTCCTTCTTTTATCCGATGTCTTATGAAGTGATATTTTCTGTCGATGTGTCTAGATCTGCCATGATCCCTTGGTTCTTTGGTTATGGCGACCTCACTCTCACTATCACATAAAATATTCATAGGCTCCTTTATAGCTGGTATAACTCCAAGGTCTCCGATGAAGTTATTTAGCCGTATCACTATTGGATTAGGTGTCTAAGCCCTTAACTATAATTGGTATGTACTTGACCCGAGAGTAGCATGGTCCATTTCGGGTTGCATATCACCAGGAAAATTTGTGGACGGATATTTGAGTAAGAGGTTATTTATGATTTATTAATATATTAGATATTATAAGCTCTAATATATTAATATGAAATCGTATTATTTAATTAGTATTGATCAAGAATTAATTTGGAATTAATTTAGTGATCAAAAGAGACTAATTAAATTAACGGGGACTGATTATGTAAATCAATGATATATATGGTTTGGGCTATTGATCCATGATGGGCTAAGCTTATGTAAGTTTCCATGAAGAGTTAGCCCACATGGAATATGGTTAATAACCAAAAGAGTATGGATTAGGGTTTACCCATGACTCTTGGATTCCGACATATATATATACTTAACCCGATGGCTAAAATCGGTGAAAAAAAAGTGTTCTTGGAGTCCATAACCGATTTGTGTGCCTTGTAATCTCTCTCAAGTCATCGAATTGTTCAAAGGTGTGTTGTGAACCGTTTGAGGCATTACATTTAGCGTGCTAAGTTCTTAAAGGCCAAAACTATAAGCTACAACAAGAGGTAATTCTATAACTCATTTTTATATTGTTTATGTCAATTGTATGCTAGTTGTTGGCTTAATGCTTTGGAAACAATATTGCATGTTTAATTAGAGAAAACATAGATCTAAAACATTTAGGATTGTATGTGCACCAAAGGATATTGTAGTATACAAAACGCATCAGTGGTATCAGAGCCTAGGATTTTTTTCTATTATATTTGATACATGGCTTAATTTTCAAAGTTAAAAAAATCGATTTTATGGCCTCTGACTGATGAACTCGCCGAGTCCACTTAATATAAGGTCAACTCGGCGAGTCATGTTCATGCACTCGACGGGTTAATGCCTCTGATGGCAAATTTTCGGGTTTTTTTGGCTTGTTTTGATTAGGATCATTACCAAAAAATGATTTAGTTCATAAAATTTGATTTTATTGATATGGTAGTGATCTTGCTTAACCAATTAAAAGATAATTGCCAAAATTTCAAGATTTGTATTAGTTTATATGATTAGGCTAATTTCTTGCAAATTGTTGATATGAATTATCTTGACTTATGAGTTTAACTTGATCATAGATAAATTATTTGATTATTTTGTTAATTGAAATATTTCATCTTAAAAATTACCAATCTTATAAATTCCCAATCTTAGTTTCATGAATGAGGCCTAATAACGGTAAGACTGACTTGTCTTATATATATATATATATATATATATATATATATATATATATATATATATATATATATATATTATTAAACTTTTAATATTATAATAGTATAAGGGTGTATTTTTAACTTTTAAAATATTAGATGGTTTAATCTATTAATAAATTATACTCTTTATTTAATTCTCATTATAAGTATAATGAAAATACCAAGTAACTAAACACTTATAAATTCCCAATCTTAGTTACTTAGGAAAAATGTGAATTTGGTGCCAACCCATGAAATTGCACTTTGCACCTTGCCAAGTCATTAGTGGAGCATGTGTGGTTAACCGGCACACTAACGTGGACAAACAAGGTTGGTAAAGGGTAGCTCGATGTTTGTTATAGATCAATGGAGCATGTGTGGTTAACCGACATATTGATTAGGTGATAAATGACATCGAGAGTACCAAGCTAATTTGCATGGTTATTCACACCTTGTTTGTGATCCTCGACATCCTAGTCACAAACCTGAAGGAAAAAATCGAGATTTAACATGCCATTGAAATTTTCAGTGAATCTCAAAGGATCTAGGAATTTCAATTCATTTAAAACTTAATAATTAATTTCGTATTTCATGGTGGAAATTGGTAAATCGTCATTTAACTACCTTGAAATATTTTGCAACTGGATTACGACATCCCTCTTCAAAATTGTAAGATATTGTGTTGGGTCCTAGCCTTAATATTTCATTTGGGTGTTGTATTAAGGACTTAAATCAATTAAACTTGAATTCTGAAAACTATGGTCTTCCTTATCCTTTTAGAAAAAGCCTTCCTAATGAAGATGATAACCCATATGGCGATCGAGGTGAAAGATTAATCCCTTTGTTGTGCATTAATGGGACTGGATATCATACTTCACTTCCTCTACCTCCTCCAATAATTCTCCTTAACCCATAAGTTCAAAGACTTGAAAAGTTCAAGGTCACTCATGCAGGCTAGCAAACACGAAGATGGAAGGTCTGTGTGTGCACATGTCTCGGAGATGAAGTCACACGTTGACAGGCTGGGAATGTTAGGAATCGATGTCTCAAGGAAGTTGGATGTTGACTTGGTTATTCAGTCACTCCCTGAGTCGTATAGTGAGTTCATTAAGGACTATTATATGACAGACCACGACATGACCCTTATCGATCTTTCCTATTTTCTTGTTGCTACTGAATCAGAAATGATTTGGCGCACTAGTAAAGAAATTTGATTGGAAGATCTACTCCCCAAACTTCCAGGGACATTGAAAATAGAAACATTGGAAGTCCAGAAAATCTTTCTTTTTCAAAGGGAAAGGGAAAGACTAAGTCTGTGATTGTCCCATGTGATGGGTTTTGAGCATTCTAACACTTCCTAAGTGTACATGCAACCCTAATAACCTTGGATCTATGTTTGTCTAATTATCATGCAAAGTTGATTTCCAAGGCTATGATCCTATCTAGCATACATGGGGAACAATTTTAACTTGAATAAAAGATAGAACTACATACCTTGTTGTTGATTTTGATCCTTGAAACCTTGTGAGCCTAGCACCCCAAGTGTGATGCCTCAAATGCTTCACACAACACCAAATGCTATGGAATAAACTTGGAGAGAAAGTATAACACTCTAAAATCGGCTCTAGCCCTCAAGCATGCCTGTGTGTGTATCCGATTTTGGGGAGAAACACATTGCTTATATAGTGTGTTGACACATCTAGGGTTACACCATGTAAACCCTAATGTGTCATGACTCTTCATTTCCATAACCCATGGGTTTGTAACTCCCATGGAGCCTACATGGACCATCCAATGGGTTTAACCCAACTTGATTATCCATAGAGCCTCTTAGCCCACTATACAAGATATGGATGATTTACATAATCAACCCATATATTTAATTAGTTATCTTTTGATCACTTAATTAATTCTAAAACTAATTCTTGATCAAACTAATTAAATAATATTATTAATATATTAGAACTTATAATATATTAATAAACCACAAGTGTTATTTCTCTCATTTAGTCTATCCAATTGCATGGTGCCATGCAACCCAAATGGACCATGCCGGGTCGGGTCAAGTACATACCAGAAATAGTTATGGACTTAGACACCATATCCAACAGGCTCCCACTTGGATAAGTCTAATAACTATAACTACAAGTATGACGTTTGGAACCGATCGGCAATCATAGCTCTTCTCAAGGTTTCTCGGAACTGAGAAGATTATGGTACGCCATTTCAGATAAGGGATCATATAATCCTCTGTTCTTAGATATCAGCCGGACAAACCCATGGAACATGGTCTTGCTTATTGTCCAACAGTTTGTTTCCCGATTTCCGATTTGTATGACATAGAACTTAATTGAACACATCAACTTAGTTCTGACCGGGCCCGATACATAGGTCAAAACAAAATCATCGAGGGGCCCAGATATCAACTTCTAATCCAAGAAGGAACAGATAAACTTCGACTCATATGCTTGTTCTACTACTTGTTAAATTACACACAAACATACGTTTTATAACATCGAGTTAACAATGTGATTTCGCATGTTCAATGCATAACTAACTCGTAGTTAACAAGTCATATCTCTAGGTTTGAAGACTTATATGATATTACCGTCTCGCGATCGCTCGAGATAAATTCCATGAAGTGATACCAACGAGCGTGGGTTGAATCCAATACTCAGAACTTATGAGCACTCATGAGTGTTGAGGCCATGTCCAACATCTTAGACCTCTACAACCAACTCATGACAGTCTTACTTCATATCTACTTCCAACATATGATTGACTGTGGATAATTTGAATAATATGTAAAACAACATAAATATTGTGGAAGTCAACACATGCAAAAGAAATAATAGTAAACGATTGACAAGAGATAGCAACACTTTACTCATAAATAAACACAACTTTTATTCATCATTAAATGTCAATTACATTTTACAAATTTCAAAATTATCTAACTACTAAGACTAATATCATCCTTCAGCCCTATGCTCCTAGCATGCTGGAGATGCTTAACCCTACCCAGTCCCTTCGTGAGGGGATCTGCCAGGTTCTCATCCGATGATACCCTCTTTGCCACGAGAAGTCCTTATTCTATACGATGTCTGATGAAGTGATATTTTCTGTCAATGTATCTAGATCTTCCATGATCCCTTGGTTCCTTTGCTAAGGCAACTGCACTTTCACTATCATAGAAAATCTCTATAGGCTTCGATATAGCTGGTGCAACTCCAAGGTCTCCAATGAAGTTCTTTAGCCACATAGCCTCTTTTTCCGCCTCGCTTGCCGCTATATACTCTGATTCGCAAGTTGAATCAACCACTGTCTCCTGCTTCGAACTTTTCCAAGAGATTGCTTCTCCGTTTAAGGTAAAGACCCAACCCGACTGAGAGCGGAAATTATCCCTATCAGTCTGGAAGCTAGCATCACTATACCCTACGACTCTCAAGTCATCACTCCCACCGAGGGTAAGGACCCAGTCCTTAGTCCTCCGCAGGTACTTGAGAATGTTCTTACCCCTGTCCAGTGAGCCTTACTAGGATTCCCCTGATACTTGCTAACCATGCTTAAAGCAAAGGCTACATCAGGATGAGTACAGGTCATAGCATACATGATCGAGCCTACTGCCGAAGCACTGTCTCCTGCTTCGAACTTTTCCAAGAGATTGCTTCTCCGTTTAAGGTAAAGACCCAGCCCGACTGAGAGCGGAAATTATCCCTATCAGTCTGGAAGCTAGCATCACTATACCCTACGACTCTCAAGTCATCACTCCCACCGAGGGTAAGGACCCAGTCCTTAGTCCTCCGCAGGTACTTGAGAATGTTCTTACCCCTGTCCAGTGAGCCTTACTAGGATTCCCCTGATACTTGCTAACCATGCTTAAAGCAAAGGCTACATCAGGATGAGTACAGGTCATAGCATACATGATCGAGCCTACTGCCGAAGCATAAGATACCCAACTCATTTCTGCTATCTCATCGTCAGTACTCGGGCTCTGAGTCTTACTCAGTCTAGTGTTACTCTGGATGGGTAACTCTCCTTTCTTGGAATCTTGCATGCTGAATCTCTTCAGCACTTTATCCAAGTATGTGCTCTGACTAAGTCCAATTAGTCTTTTACTCCGATTTCTCAAAATCCTTATCCCTAGAATATAGGCAGCTTCTCCTAGGTCCTTCATAGCAAAACACTTCCCAAGCCAGGACTTAACTTCCTGCAGAGTTGGGATGTCATTTCCTATGAGTAGTATTTCATACACATACAAAACCAAAAAGCTAACTATACTCCCACTAGCCTTGATATATACACAAGATTCATCTTCACTCCTAGAAAAACCAAACTCTTTGACTTTCTCATCAAAACAAAGATTCCATCTGCGAGGTGCTTGCTTTAATCCATAGATGGATTTCTTAAGCTTACACACTCTATTAGGGTACTCTGTGCTGACAAAACCCTCTGGCTGATTCATGTAGACATCCTCAGCCAACTTTCCATTAAGGAAAGCGGTTTTGACATCCATTTGCCATATTTCATAGTCATGAAATGTAGCTATGGCTAACAATACCCTAATAGACTTAATTTTGGCTACTCGTGAAAAGGACTCAACATAATTAGCTCCTAGAGTTTGAGAAAAGCCCTTTGCAACCAGTCGTGCCTTGTAAGTGTTTACATTATCATCCATGTCGGTCTTCTTCTTCAAGATCCATTTGCACCCAACTGTCTTACGACCTGGCACATTGTCAACCAAGTCCCAGACCTGATTGTCATACATGGATTGTATCTTGCTATCCATTGCCTCTGTCCATTTAGCAGACTCAGGGCCTGCCATGGCTTCCGCATAGCTGTTAGGTTCATCCAGGCCTACTAGTGTCACATCACTAATAAGTGTCTCACCTTCCGCAATAATATGGAAACCATAGTAATGCTCAGGTACATTCCTAACTATGACATCCCCAAAATCACGGCCAGAAAAGACCGATTTTGTTTATGCTATGTTTAAAAATCAGAGTATCTTTTTAAATAAAAGTGTTGTGGAATTTGTCCCAAAACAAAATATGATAAAGATTTATCAAAAGCATTTCCATAGAAATGCATTTCATTAAAAGACTTGGGATGTCATGTTCGTACAGATCAAAAGGATAAACAGTACAATATAAGCCTTACTACATTATTTCATATCTATAAGCATATATCCGTAATCCCTCGTCCAAACATCATATCTATGCTCAAGCGCCACTACCTGTAATACATAAAACTGAGTGAGTCAGGCTTGGGAGCCTGGTGAGCACATAGGGTTTTCAACCCACAATAAATAAGTTTATTAATTTGATCAATCAACAATAACCCGATTACCGTTCACGCTATCCTCGCATTACGGCCCTAAACACCTATTATAAGGGACCTATCCTAAGGATCATCATCGGGACGGACATTACTGCTAAGGGGATTCCTCAGCAATAAATGTCCTAAAGGCAACCATGTGGGGGATGGAGTACACCGGTGAACACATTGTTCACAAACACCTACAGGTTGCGAGCCTGCTAGTGTTCCACTGGACTGTCTAGAAGAGTCTGTGGTCGTCATCCATACTCCGCTAGATGACAGAATCAACAACATCAACATCGAGGGCTCTCATCATTTTATCACAGATCACCTATTACATCTACCCATGTTTTACCCCAATAGTTTTGTAGATATAAAATACATATATAGTTCAAATTATTGAAAACATGTATAACAATGTTCATCCAGCATAGATAGCAAGTATTCAGATAATATGCACACATAGCACGTAGTTTATATAAAATACTTCATATCTATGTGTAAGATGAAAGTAACTATGCACTCACCTGAGTAGGTGGTGACTCGGCACTTGGACAACACTTCGTTACTCTTAACACACTTTTCCTTCGGCAAAACCTAGTATCATTGCCACTAGGGTTTAGTCTAATATTTACCGCGACTAATTAATAGTCTAACTATTATTACTATTATATAAACGTTAAACGATACTTATATAACCCATAATAATAGCCCAAGTACTTATTATAAGGTCCTAATTATATTACTATATTGTAACATAAGCTATACTAAAGATAGGATAGGTACAACTCACTTACAACGGGTTTTGCGTAAAACCGGGCTTCGCTGGAGCATTGTTCCCGAGCCGAAAGGCTGTTTTCTCGGGACTCCGGGAGCCTCGGGGCTTCCTTCGGGTGCTAGGGGGTTTACCTAGGCTTTAGGGGGGTTAGGATAGGCTAGAGAGAGAGTATAGAGAGAGAAAGAAGTGGGGAAAGGTGTGAGAAATGAGAGAACCCGAAACTTCTATTTATAGGGTGAAATCCTGACGGACTCGCCTAGTCGGTTCAATGACTCACCGAGTCAGTGCCACGTGTCATCACCTGATGGATTTCCTTGGGGAGAAAGTCTTGGCCCATATTCAGCCACGTCACCCCTTTTGCAGAAGCACCCTGCCAACTTCTAAACCCCGTAACTTTTGCATACGAGCTCCATTTTTGATGTTCTTTTTTTCCACGTGTAGGTAAAAACAAGATCTACAACTTTCATTTAGACTCCGTCGACTAATTCTCGACCGATCTCAAATTTAACAGTAAGAGGCGTTTAGACTGTTAAATGACCGCGAAGAATTCGTAACTCCTTCATACGGACTCCGTTTTCATCCATCTTTTTAACTTTGAGTTCCTATTAATGAGATATTTGACTCTCATTTAGGTTGCGTAAGACAAAAACCGCTCGAACTAAAATTCGAGTTTCGGGTCGTGCATTGCTAAGCCGAATCTTAGAAAAATCATAATTTCTTCATACGAAGTCAGATTTGGACGTTCTTTTTATGGATTTTCTCGGTTTAACATATTCTACGACTGTCGTTTAGATCACTAAGGCTAAAAAGTCCTCCATCGTAAATTCACTATTTACGTCTCCCGGTGCCGTGCCGGTTTTGCCGTAAAACTTCGGCGGGCCATAACTTCTTTGCTATAACTCGGATTTTGGCATTCTTTATATCCCCGGAATCCTTGTTTTGACCACTACAAGTTTATGTAAAGATATCAGACTTATCTCACACTTTAATTTTGACGCTTATTTTTTTTCTTTATTAATTATACATTTATAATTAAATAATAAGCACATAAATACACATAAGTCACATAATACTCAAATATTTCATCTTTATTATTTCAAAATGAGTTACAATAGATGACCTAGACTATTACATCGTCTAAAAATGCTTAGCCCTGAAACCCGGGCGTTACAATTCTCTCCCCCTTAGGATGATTCCGTCCCGGAATCATGCATCAGCAAACAGATGTGGATAGCAACTCATAGTGTCATCCTCTGTTTCCCAAGTGAGATTCGGCCCATTCGAATGTTTCCATCAGAATAGCACTAAGCCGACCATCTTGCGTCGTAACTTCTTAGTCTTACGGTCAATAATTGCCTCACGCTCTTCGATCAGCCTTTTATTCTCATCCATCCTTAACTCTGAGATTGGAATTATATCGGGAACATCTCCCGTGAATTTCCTCAAATAACACACATGGAGGGTGTTATGAATACCATTGAGTTCTTCGGGCAATTCCAGCTTGTAAGCTTGGTTCCCCATCTTCTGAAGAACTTTGAACGATCCAATAAACCTTAGACTCAACTTCCCTCGTTTCCCGAATCTTACAAGTCCCTTCCACGGTGAGACTTTAAGCAAAACCGAATCCCCAACTTCGAAGGTCATCTGTCGTCTTTTCTTGTCAGCATAGCTCTTTTGACGATCCTGAGCTGCTAACATTCTTTCCCTAATCACCTTCAACTTCTCAGCAGTCTCGTGGACTATCTCGGGGCCCATAAACTGCTTCTCTCCGGCTTGAAGCCAACAAGACGGCGTACGACACTTCTGTTAATACAAAGCTTGGTAGGGTGCCATCTTCATGCTCGAGTGGAAACTGTTGTTGTAGGAAAATTCTACCAGAGGTAAGTGCTCATCCCAGTTCCTTTGGAACTCAACGGTACATGCTCTCAGCATATCTTCCGGTGTCTGAATCGTTCTTTCACTCTGGCCATGAGTTTACGGATGGTAAGCAGTACTCAAACACAACTTTGTTCCCAACTCCTCTTGTAGACTCCTCGAAAATGTTGACGTGAAACGACTATCACGATCTGATACAATCGTAAGAGCTACACCGTGAAGTCTTACAATTTCCTTCACGTAAGCATTTGCGAGCTTATCCATAGACCACTTTTCGTTGACTGCTATGAAGTGTGTACTCTTGGTGAAACAATCCACGACTACCCAAATCATGTCGTGTCCATTCTTCGCCCTGGGCAGTTTAGTCACAAAATCCATGGTGATGTCCTCCCATTTACCCATGGGTACGGGTAAAGGTTCCAAACTCCCATACGGTTTTTGATGTTGTGCCTTAACTCTCGCACATGTCACACACTCGGCCACATAGTTCGCAACATCGAGCTTCATCGTCGGCCACCAGTAGTAGGGTTTTAGGTCCCTATACATTTTAGTGCTACCGGGATGAATCGAGTACATGGTCTTGTGGGCTTCTTCCATCAGAAGATCTCTTATTCCTCCCGTCTTAGGTACCCAAATTCGATCTTGGAATACGTTCAATCCTCGGTTGTTTGTATCGAACAGTAACGTTTTGCCCAAACGTTCTTCCTTTCGGTCATTCTTCTCTAAAACTTCATCTTAAGCTTTCCTGATACTTTCCACAATCGTCGAGACGACTTCAATTCTCAACGCTCTTGGCCTTTTCCTTTCAAGATTGACTTTTCGAATGAGAGCATCAGCGACAACATTTGCTTAACCGGGGTGGTAAAGTGTCTCATAGTCGTAGTCCTTGAGTAACTCTAGCCAGCGTCGTTGCCTCATGTTTAATTCTTTCTGATTAAAGAGATACTGGAGACTCTTATGATCAGTGAACAACTTGCACTTTGTGCCGTAGAGGTAATGCCTCCATATTCTTAAGGCAAATACTACCGCTGCCAACTCCAGATCATGAGTGGGGTAGTTCTTTTCATGTTCTTTCAATTGTCGAGATGCATATGCTATTACTTTTTCTCTTTGGGTCAGAACACCACCCAACCCGACTCCAGATGCGTCACTGTATACCATGAAATCTTCAACTCCATCGGGTAGAGAAAGAATCGGTGCTTCGCATAACTTCTTCTTCAGCTTCTCGAATGCTTCCTCGTGTTTCTCACTCTATGTATATGTGGCTCCTTTGTGGGTCAAAGTTGTCAATGGAGCAGCTATCAAAGAAAATCCTTGGATAAATTGTCGGTAATATCCGACTAATCCTAGAAAGCTTCGAATCTCCGTGGGACTCTTCGGACGTTCCCACTTCATTACAACCTCGATCTTTGTAGGGTCAACCATTATCCCTTCTTGGTTAACCACATGACCCAAGAACTGGACTTCTCGTATCCAAAAGTCGCACTTGGAGAACTTAGCGTAAAGCTTCTCCTTCTTCAATACTTATAATACTTCCCGTAGGTGCTTTCCATGCTCTTCCTGGATTTTCGAGTAGATCAAAATGTCGTCGATGAACACTATCACAGATTTATCAAGGAATGGTTTACAAATCCTGTTCATCAAATCCATGAATGCTGTGGGAGCATTGGTTAGTCCGAATGACATAACCAAGAACTCGTAGTGTCCATATCTAGTTCTGAATGCAGTCTTCTCAATATCTTGCTCTCTTACCTTCAGCTGATGATATCCTAACCTAAGATCAATCTTTGAGAAGTAGCTCGAACCTTGCAGCTGATCGAATCGGTCATCAATCCTCGGCAATGGATACTTGTTCTTCACTGTTGCCTTATTCAGCTCTCGGTAGTCTATACACATCCTTATGCTACCGTCCTTCTTCTTCACGAATAACAACGGAGCTCCCCAGGGTGATGAACTAGGTCGAATGAAACCGTTGTCCAACAGGTCCTGGAGTTGCGTCATAAGCTCCTTCATCTCCGTCGGTGCTAATTGGTAAGGTGCCTTTGCTATCGGTGTTGTTCCTGGTAACAAGTCTCTACGAAACTCCACTTGCCTATCAGGTGGTAATCCAGGAAGATCTTCGGGAAAGACTTCCGGATAATCGCACACAACCGGTATATTATGCACCTCTTTCTTTTCCTTCTTAGCATCGATTACGAATGCCAAGTATGATGCACATCCTTTGGACAAACATTTTCTGGCTTTCATCGGGGAGATGATTCCAGAATTCACTCTACGTTTGTCCTCGTACACCATGAATGGCTCCTTTCCAGGGGGATTAATCCTAACTATCTTCTTTCGGCATAATATCTCGACATCGTTGGCGCTAAGCCAATCCATACCCAAAACGATGTCGAAACCGTTTAACTCTATGGGTAATAGCTCTTCGTGGAATTCTTTTCCATTTAGGTCAATGACGATGTTCCTAATACGATCACTAACAGGTACGAATTTGCCACTGGCAACTTCTACAATCAGGGCATTATCTAGTTTTTCTACAGGCAATGCTAATTTCCCACCAAATTTATGCGACACAAAGGAGTAGTTGGCTCCTGAATCAAATAGTATATTTGCAGGCAAACCATTTACAAGAAAGGTACCTGAAACGATGTCTGCTGCCTCCTTCGCAGCCTCGAGCGTCATCTGGAAGGCTCTTGCCTTCGGCTTCGGTGGTATGTTGGGTCTTCCCGCATCTTTCTTCTTTGGGCAATCCTTTGAAATGTGCCCCTCCTCGTTGCACTAATAACAGACTTTCTTATTGAACGTGCATTCGTTTAGTGCCCAAGTTTTCCACATTTGAAACAAGTGACCCCTCCGTCACACTTTCCAGAGTGCTTCTTCTTGCACTTGTCACACCACTTCGCTTCTGATCCTCCTCCTCTCGAACCAGACTTCGAGAATCTACTCTTCTTGTTGGACTTCAAGGATCCATCGAACTTTTGTTTCTCACCAACCTCAGCCCTTTCCAGACCTCTTTCCTTTTGTTGGGTCTCCACATTCTTAGCCGCTCGAATGGCTGATTTCAGAGTGGTTGCCATCTTGACTGTTGGGCCAAAGTCAGCCGACAGTCTGTTTGCGAACTTCTCAATTTTGGAAAGTTCGCTTGGCACTTGGTATGGAAACAACTTCATCTTTTCCGTGAATTCAACATCATAGTCATCGATGCTCATCCTCTCCTTCTTCAGATTTTGGAACTCGTTGTTCAAAACAATCAGATCTATCTCTGAACAGTATTGCGTCTTCAGTTGTTCCAAGAACTCGTCCCATGACATTTTCAGAGCTTCTCCTCGCGACATTGTATCTGCCAATAGCTTCCACCAGCTCAAGACTCCAGTTTTCAATTGTCTCACAGCGAAGACAGTCTTCTGCTTCTCGCTGCAGTCGCAGCTCTCAAACACCATCTCCATCTCGGAGATCCAGTCCATAATCTCAACAGGCTTTGGACTTCCTGAGAGACTTGGTGGTTTCGCACCCAAGAAATTTTGGTACATCCACCCATCCTTGTTGTTTCTCCCTTCCGGGCCATCCCTTTCACCTTGAGTCCCTACTTGACCAACTTGGCGGCTGTAGTTCCCCTCCTTAGATTGCTCGGGAATTGGCTCAGTCGGTTCAACATGTATGGTAGGTTCATCCCTATTTTCGTGGAACATCTGTCTCATCTCTTCCCTTTGTTCCGCTAGCATAGCCCGAATCATGGCTTGAACTCCAGCCATGGTGACTGGCTCAGGTGCTACTTCTTCTACAATAGGTATTTGCTGAACCACTAGGGGTTGGTTCCTGTTCGCATTTGCGTTCACGTTTCCACTACGGGTTCTTTCCATCTTGATCTATACACCGAATAAGGTGAATTTAGATCTTTATTTAGGACTGATGTTCAAATCATCCTTATCTCTCCAAAACGTTTATATGCTAGTTCTAATATCGTAGTCGTACGTTCAGAATCCTAAACACATAAGTTTTCCAGATCCGGTCGGCAACAGACCATAGATCCGAACGAATAGCAACATATCAGGAACAAAGCATTTAGCACACAAAATCATTTTAGGCACAAATTATAAAATAAGCTAGTGCTCAAACCTCACAATCATCGCTTAGCATTCTAAGTTTAAGTCTAGAAATCCTACAAATTCCAAGTTCGCTTAAACTAATGCTCTGATACCAACTGTGACATCCCCAAAATCACGGCCAGAAAAGACCGATTTTGTTTATGATTTGTTTAAAAATCAGAGTATCTTTTTAAATAAAAGTGTTGCGGAATTTGTCCCAAAACAAAATATGATAAACATTTATCAAAAGCATTTCCATAGAAATGCATTTCATTAAAAGACTTGGGATGTCATGTTCGTACAGATCAAAAGCATAAACAGTACAATATAAGCCTTACTACATTATTTCATATCTATAAGCATATATCCGTAATCCCTCATCCAAACATCATATCTATGCTCAAGCGCCACTACCTGTAATAGATAAAACTGAGTGGGTCAGGCTTGGGAGCTTGGTGAGCACATAGGGTTTTCAACCCACAATAAATAAGTTTATTAATTTGATTAATCAACAATAACCCGATTACCTGTTCCCGTTATCCTCACATTACGCCCCTAAACACCTATTATAAGGGAACTATCCTAAGGATCATCATCGGGACGGACATTACTGCTACAGGGATTCCTCAGCAATAAATGTCCTAAAGGCAACCATGTGGGGGATGGAGTACACCGGTGAACACATCGTTCACAAACACCTATAGGTTGCGAGCCTGCTAGTGTTCCACTGGATTGTCTAGAAGAGTCCGTGGTCGTCATCCATACTCCGTTAGATGACAGAATCAACAACATCAACATCGAGGCCTCTCATCATTTTATCACACAACACCTATTACATCTACCCATGTTTTACCCCAATATTTTTGTAGATATAAAATACATATACATTTCAAATCATTCAAAACATGTATAACAATGTTCATCCAACATAGATAGCAAGTATTCAGATAATATGCACACATAGCACGTAGTTTATATAAAATACTTCATATCTATGTGTAAGCTGAAAGTAACTATGCACTCACCTGAGTAGGTGGTGACTCGGCGCTTGGACAGCACTTCGTTACTCTTAACACACTTTTCCTTCGGCAAAACCTAGTATCATTGCCACTAGGGTTTAGTCTAATATTCACCGCGACTAATTAATAGTCTAGCTATTATTACTATTATATAAGCATTAAATGATACTTATATAACCCATAATAATAGCCCAAGTACTTATTATAAGGTCCTAATAACATTACTATATTGTAACATAAGCTATACTAAAGATAGGATAGGTACAACTCACTTACAGCGGGTTTTCGCAAAACCGGGCTTCGCTGGAGCATCGTTCCCAACCCGAAAGGCTATTTTCTCGGGACTCCGGGAGCCTCGGGGCTTCCTTCGGGTGCAAGGGGGTTTACCTAGGCTTTACGGGGGGTTAGAATACGCTAGAGAGAGAGTATAAAGAGAGAAATAAGTGGGGAAAGGTGTGAGAAATGAGAGAACCCCACACTTCTATTTATAGGGTGAAATCTTGACGGACTCGTCGAGTCGGTTCATAGACTCGCCGAGTCAGTGCCACGTTTCATCACCTGATGGCTTTCCTTGGGGAGAAAGCCTTGGCCCATATTCAGCCACGTCACCCCTTTTGCAGCAGCACCCTGCCAACTTCTAAACCCCATAACTTTCGCATACGAGCTCCGTTTTTGATGTTCTTTTTTTCCACGCGTAGGTAAAAACAAGATCTACAACTTTCATTTAGACTCCGTCGGCTAATTCTCGACCGATCTCAAATTTAACAGTAGGAGGCGTTTAGACTGTTAAAAGACCGCGAAGAATTCGTAACTCCTTCATACGGACTCCGTTTTCGTCCATATTTTTACCGTTGAGTTCCTATTAATGAGATATTCGAATCTCATTTAGGTCGCGTAATCCAAAAACCGCTCAAACTAAAATTCGAGTTTCGGGTCGTGCACTGCTAAGCCGAATCTTAGAAAAATCATAATTTCTTCATAAAAAGTCAGATTTGGGCGTTCTTTTTATGGATTTTCTCGGTTTAACATATTCTACGACTGTCGTTTAGATCACTAAGGCTAAAAAGTCCTCCATCGTAAATTCACTATTTACGTCTCCCGGTGCCGTGCCGGTTTTGCCGTAAAACTTCGGCGGGCCATAACTTCTTTGCTATAACTCGGATTTTGGCATTCTTTATATCCCCGGAATCCTTGTTTTGACCACTACAAGTTTATGTAAAGATATCAGACTTATCTCACACTTTAATTTTGACGCTTATTTTTTTTCTTTATTAATTATACATTTATAATTAAATAATAAGCACATAAATACACATAATTCACATAATACTCAAATATTTCATCTTTATTATTTCAAAATGAGTTACAATAGTTGACCTAGACTATTACAGCGTCTAAAAATGATTAGCCCTGAAACCCGGGCGTTACACTAACCCTTGTGGAATGCCTCATAGGTACAACTGGAGGTATAATTGGATCAACAGGAGGTTCCTCCTCAAGTTGACTGCTAGGGTTTGAGGTTCCTTCACCACTTGACTCTTGAAGTTCTTCAAGGTCAATTAGCCTCCCACTGTCTCCTTTGCTTATCAACTCTCTCTCTCTCTCTCTCTCTCTCTCTCTCTCTCTCTCAAGAAAGCCCTCCTTGCTACAAAGACCACATTCTCACTAGGTCTGTAGAAGAGGTAACCAAAGGATTTTTGTGGGTAGCCGATAAAAATACACCTCTCGCTTCGAGGTTCGAGCTTGTCATGAGTCTCGCGTCTCACAAAAGCCTCGCAACCCCAAACCTTGATGTGGGCTAGACTAGGAACTTTTCTAGTCCACATCTCGTGAGGTGTTTTGGCAACATTCTTTGTAGGGATTAGATTAAGGATATGGGTGGCAGTCTCTAAGGCATACCCCGAAAATGAGATTGGTAGCGTAGCTCGACTCATCATGGAACGAACCATGTCCAACAAGGTTTGATTACGCCTCTCAGCTACACCATTTAACTGTGGTGTCCTGGGAGGCGTCAATTGTGAGACAATCCCACATTCCCTTAGATAGTCAAGGAACTCAGTACTAAGATACTCTCCACCACGATCGGATCGATGCATCTTAATGTTCCTACCCAATTGATTCTCGACTTCCTGTTTAAATTCCTTAAACTTTTCGAAAGTCTCTGACTTATGCTTGATTAAGTAGACATATCCATATCTACTGTAATCATCAGTAAAAGTCAAATAATAACGATTAGCATCCCTTGTGGCATGTTTGAAGGGCCCACACACATCCGTGTGTACAAGATCCAACAAACCTTCACCCCTCTCACACGAACCTATGAAGGGTTACTTTGTCATTTTTCCAAGTAAGCATGATTCGCAACTATCATCTGACCTTAGTTCAAATGACTCCAAAACTCCATCCTTTTGGAGTTGACCTATGCGTTTCTTGCTTATATGTCCAAGACGACAATGCCATAATGATGCTTTATCCAAGTTATTACCATTAGTAGAATCAATACACATTACATTATTTCCTAAGTTATCTACAACAGAGACAGCTTCATACACACCATCACAAGGTTATGCTTTAAAATAAAACACATTATTAAAGAAAGCATTTATTCCACCAATTTCATTATCAAAAGAAAAGGTAAAACCTTGTTTATACAAAGCATGAAAGGAAATAACATTTCTTGCCATTTATGGCGAATAACAACATTTATTCAAATCTAAAGTAAATCCATTACTAAGAAACAAAGTATAAACTCCAATCTTGGTGACATGTGAAACTCTCCTATTCCCCATGACCAAGTTTATCTTTCCATGCTCCATATTCTCACTTCTTCTTAGTCCCTGCAATTCATAACAAATATGAATACCGCAATCGGTATCAAGGACCCAAGAGTTAGAATAGAGTGAATTATTAGATGATATAGTTTAAATACCTGCATGGTTGGGTTTTACTTTCCCATCCTTCAAATCTTGCTGGTATTTTGGACAGTTACGCTTCAAGTGCGTTTTTTCGTGGCGGTAGAAGCATTCAGCCTCTTTGGGATCAGAAGAAGGTGTAACGAAACCTTTCTTGGTTCCGCTAGAAGAGGAGCCATCAAGAGTCTTAACCTTGGTACCATTTGAAGGGTTCTTTCTCTTCTTCCCTCTACCTTTCCCAATTGCCAGGACATGTGCTGAGTTTGGAGTAGTGGCAAGAGTCGTCACAAATGACTTACCTTTAAGACCTGATTCTGCGGTCTTTAGGAGTCCCTGAAGTTTGCTAAGTTTAACTTCCTCCTTATTCATGTGGTATGTCATCCGGAATTGATCATAACACGAAGGTAAGGAGTGCAAAATAATATCTATTGCTAACCCCTCAGGGAAGTTCACATTCAACTTCATCAATCGATCCACATACCTTTGCATTTTCTGCATGTGGCTTGTGATGGGTTCACCATCTTTCATTTGGGTTGTGATCATAGAGGAGATGATTTCATATCGCTCTTGACGAGCACTTTGATGGTAGCGGTCCATCAAATCCTGGTGCATCTCAAAAGGATAGTAGTCCTCATAGGAGTTTTGGAGCTCGGTTGTCACGGTGGCCATCATGATGCATGCCACTTTGGTAGCATCTCTTTCATGAACCTCATATTCAGCAAGCTCCTTAGGAGTAGCAGTTGGCTCAGGCACCTTGAGCTCCTTGTCAAGAACATATTCCTTGTTCTCGTAACGAGTAACCATCCTGATGTTTCTGATCCAATCAGTAAAGTTGGATCCATCAAAGATGACTCTCCCACAAAGGTTCATGAGAGAGAAGGAGCCAGTAGGTTTTGAGCCTGGAGTAACATTGTTGGAAGACATCTGAAAGGAAGAAAGTAAGTTTAGTTTAGATATATGGATAGTCCTTAATAAAACACCCAAATCTAATATTAAGGTTAGGATCCAATCACAATATATTATAACCTAGAAGAGGGATGTCGTAATCCAAGTTATAACATATTTGAAAGGTAGGTGAATGACGATTCACCAATTTCCACCATGAAAACGAAATATAAATTATTAGGTTTTATTTGGTTTTTAGAAATTCCTAGATTCTTTGAGATTCATTGAACTTTTCAATGGCATGTTTCAATCTCGAGTGGGCCTTCATGTTTTGTGACTGGGATACCGAGGATCACAAAACAAGGTGTGAAGTAACCATGCAAATTACTTAGTACCCTTAATGTTTTTCAGTTAATCGTTGTGCCGGTAAACCACACGTGCTCCTTCCGACCTCATGAAAAACATTAAGTCACCCTTTGCCTTCCTTGTTAAGTCCAAGTTAGTATGCCGGTAAACCACACACGCTGCACCAATGACTTAAACAAGGTGTTAAGTGTAATTTCATGGATTAGCACCTTATTCACATTTTTCCTAAAGTAACTAAGATTGGGAATTTATAAAACATTTAGTTACTTTATAATAATCATTATACTTTTAATGAGAATTTTTAAGTCATTGTCCTACCCGTTCGGCTAACGACCCTCCACCAGTCAAGCAAGCGGTGGGTGAGAGTGGACACCCATTAAGTTGCCATTTTATAGGCAACAACCTTATACCCACCTTATAGATTGGCTTCGTGAATGAGGCGTACTAGCGGTAAGACGAATTTGATCTTATACATATATATATATATATATATATATATATATATATATATATATATATATATATATATATATATATATATATTATTAACTTATAATATTATAAGTATAAGGGTTGAATTTTAACTTTTAAAATTCTAAGGGTTGGAACTAAAGTTTTAATCAAGACTTTACTTGTTCCAAAACTTGAGGGCAAGTTTTGTAAACTTTCAAGACTTTTCATTTCTTGTAACTTATGAGTTAATTAGAGTATTAAAAATGAAGACTCTTCATTTTTCTAACTCTTGTGTTCTGTTAATGGTTTTAATTCAAGTGTGACTCTTGGTTTTCCATAACTTGAGGACAAGTTATGGACTCCATTAAAACATATTATGATCAAGAATTAAACTACCATGTAGGTTACAAGTAATTCCTATGATCATCTAAATTCATAAGATCAAGAACATGAATATCCATATCAAAGTTTCAAGACCATATGAACACATATAATCATGAAAAATTTTGATTTGCCATTGTAAATGGATTAGAACAAACATTACACCATCTAAGACAAGTTTTATAACACCAAAACAGTTTAGGGTAATGTTTCTAGTCCACTTCCAGCAGCAAAAGTCAAAAATCTGCATTCTGTGGCTCCTACTCGCCGAGTGGGTTCGTGCACTCGGCGAGTAGGTTGAAGATACACATGAACTCGGCGAGTCCCCCCATGGACTCGGCGAGTTCATCAGGCAGATTGCACAAAATCGACTTTTTTCAACTATATAGCACAAATAACAAACAAACAAGCCTAGGCTCTGATACCACTGATGGGTTTTGAGAATTCTAACACTTCCTAAGTGTACATGCAACCCTAATAACCTTGGATCTATGTTTGTCTAATTATCATGCAAAGTTGATTTCCAAGGCTATGATCCTATCTAGCATACATGGGGAACAATTTTAACTTGAATAAAAGATAGAACTGCATACCTTGTTGTTGATTTTGATCCTTGAAACCTTGTTAGCCTAGCACCCCAAGTGTGATGCCTCAAATGCTTCACACAACACCAAATGCTATGGAGTAAACTTGGAGAGAAAGTATAACACTCTAAAATCGGCTCTAGCCCTCAAGCATGCATGTGTGTGTATCCGATTTTGGGGAGAAACACATTGCTTATATAGTGTGTTGACACATCTAGGGTTACACCATGTAAACCCTAATGTGTCATGACTCTTCATTTCCATAACCCATGGGTTTGTAACTCCCATGGAGCCTACATGGACCATCCAATGGGTTTAACCCAACTTGATTATCCATAGAGCCTCTTAGCCCACTATACAAGATATGGATGATTTACATAATCAACCCATATATTTAATTAGTTATCTTTTGATCACTTAATTAATTCTAAAATTAATTCTTGATCAAACTAATTAAATAATATTATTAATATATTAGAACTTATAATATATTAATAAACCACAAGTGTTATTTCTCTCATTTAGTCTATCCAATTGCATGGTGCCATGCAACCCAAATGGACCATGCCGGGTCGGGTCAAGTACATACCAGAAATAGTTATGGACTTAGACACCTTATCCAACAGGCTCCCACTTGGATAAGTCTAATAACTATAACTACAAGTAGGACGTTTGGAACCGATCGGTAATTCTATAACACATTTTTATGTTGTTTTTGTCAACTGTATGCTAGTTGTAGGCTTAATGATTTGGAAACAATATTGCATGTATAATTAGAGAAAATATAGATCCAAAGCAATTAGGGTTGTATGTGCACCATAGGATGTTGTAGTATACAAAACACATCAATCTCCTCCTTCGATGCTTCGCTTGCTGCTATGTACTCTAATTCGCACATTGAATCAACTACAGTCTCTAGTTTGGAAATTTTCCATGTTACTACTCCTCCATTTAGGGCAAATACCCAACCCTACTGAGAGCGGAAATTATCTCTGTCGGTCTGAAAGCTAGTCTCACTATACCTTGTAACTCTCAAGTCATCATTCCCACCGAGGGTAAGGACCCAGTCCTTAGTCCTCTGCAGGTACTTAAGAATGTTCTTTACCGCAATCTAGTGAGCTCTACCAAGAATCCCCTGATATCTGCTAACCATGCTCAAAGCAAAAGCCATATCAGGGTGAGTACATGTCATAGAATACATGATCGAGCCAACTGCGAAAGCATATGTTACTCGGCTCATCTCTGCTATCTCGGCATCAGTACTCGGACTCTAAGTCTTACCCGGTTTGGTATTTCTTAGGATGGGATGTGAAGACTTAACCTCCTGCAAGGTTGGAATATCATTTCCTAGGAGAAGTATGTCATCTACATACAACACCAGAAAGCTAACTATACTCCCACTAGCCTTGACATACACACAGGACTCATTCTCACTTCTCGAAAATCCTAACTCTTTGACTTTCTCATCGAAACAAAGATTCCATCTGCAAGATGCTTGTTTCAATCCATAAATGGATTTCTCAAGCTTACACACTCTATTAGGGTACTTCGCATTGACAAAACCCTCTGGCTGACTCATGTAAGCATCTTCAGCCAACTTTCCATTTAGGAAAGCAGTTTTGACATCCATTTCCCATATTTCATAATCATGAAATGCAGCAATGGATAGCATAACCTTTATAGATGTAATCTTCGCTACTAGTGATAAGGTCTCATCATAGTCAACTCTATGAGTTTGAGTAAATGCCTTCGCAACCAATCGCGCCTTATATGTATGTACTTTACAATCCATGTCGGTCTTCTTCTTAAAGATACACTTGCACCCGACTGTCTTACGACCAAGTACATTGTCAATCAAGTTCCGAACTTGATTGTCATACATGGACTGAATCTCGTTGTCCATAACCTCTTTCCATTCTGCAGACTTGGGGCCCACCATGGATTCCTTGTAGTTAGATGGCTCATCCAAATTTACCAGTGTACTATCACTGATAAACGTATCAGTTTCCATAGTAATATGAAAACCATAGAACTCTGGTGACATTCTAACTCTACTAGAACGTCTCAGAGGTAAGGACTCATCAATTGGTTCAACAGGAGTTTCCTCCTCGGGTTGAGTGCTAGTGTTTGAGGTTCCTTCATTACTTAACTCTTGAAGCTCTTCAAGGTCAATTTTCCTCCCACTGTCCTCTTGGCATATGAGTTCTCTCTCTCTCTCTCGGAAAACCCCTATCCTCACAACGAAGACAACATTGTCACTCAGTCTATTGAAGAGATATATCCAAAGGCTTTTTTGGGACAGTCGATGAAAATACAACGCTCACTGCGAGGTTCGAGCTTGTCGTGAGTCTCTCGTCTTATGAAAGCCTCGCAACCCCAAACCTTGATATTTGCTAGTGAGGGAACCTTCCCTGTCCACATATCGTGAGTCTCTCGTCTTACGAAAGCGTCACACTAGTTCGTTCCCTAGCTTGATACACCACATACCATTCCTTTCTGTAAATCTTCCCTAACTTCATATTTTTAAAGTCTTTTGGAGATTCCTTAAGAATGGCAGAAGGCTTTTTTTCGCAACACTACAACTACCTCTACGTCCATATCCCCAATCTCTTGAATGTAAGACTTGATCATAATATGGAGATGAGACATGACAGGTTCGTATTTTTCTTTGTCTTTTAGCAACATGTTGTAAAGAATGAACCATTCATTGGGGTTGAGACAAGGTAAGTCTGCGAGAGTGAACTCGTAGCACTGATTGGTTGAACCTCTTGCGACTTTGAACTTTGCGTTCGGAAAGTTGTCAGTCCCGATTGGTCCAATGACTTTCACACTAGTTATTTTGCTTAAGGACCACGTCTCGTATTGCGTTTTCATTTACTTCCGATAAAATGAGAACAACATGTGATCAGCTCCGCTCTCTGTGATAGGAACGTTTGCAACTTTCACAAAAGCACGAAACTTCAAGGCCTTATGAGTGATTGACAGATCCAATTGCAAATCCTGTGTGTTTTGAAGATCGAAAGACACAATTAGCTCTAACCAATACTGGCTAGGTAGATCGAGCGCATCATTCTGGATTCGCTTCATGGTCCACTTAGGAAACAACAACTCCTCTCTTTGAAAAGTGGCCTGAGCCTCTTTCTCAGCTCTTTCTTTCTCGTCAGCCTCTCGGATGATTCATTGGTGCTCATCCATTTTGGCTTCACGAGACTTTCTCCTTTGCAATTCTTCCTCATCAGGCTCCTTTTCTTCTTCATTATCAATAATGGTCTCCTCACTGAACAACTTTTCCTTGTTCTTTGGTTCTTGCTTGACAACTGGTTGAACTGGAGCAACAGTTTTAACAGGAGCTTTGGATCTACTTTCTTTGAAGCTTTGGGATCTTCTTTCGTTGAATCTCCTTCTCCCCCTTGTTTCGGAATGAAGCCAGATTCCAGAACACCCTCTAGCCTGTGAAGCATGGCAAAGACGGGTCGCACTTTCTCAAGAAAATGCTTGCGTACTGTAATGGTGAGCATGGAGTCCCTGGTCTCAAGTATATCAGAGAGCATGCTTGTAACATATTCAATACAACTTCGCATGATAGCTCTCTCAGATAACAAATCATTGACCTATTTTTCTGAAGCTTCCAGTTTCGCACTTAGCACCTTCACTTCTTTTGTCTTGAGTGCAAGAGAGTCCTTGATGTTAATCTCCTTTGCCAGTTCGTCTTGAAGCTTGGAAATTTGTAGGAGATGGATGTCTAAAATGTTTCTTGGTCAGTTTTTAGACCAGTATGAATGTCTTGTAACTTCGTCCTCTCAGTTTTGAAGAGAGAACCCAAACTCTTGATAACTTCATTGGCAGCAGTGGAATTCGAGTTGAAGGTGGTTTGGAAGTTCTCCATGAATGTAGAAGTGTCAGAAACTAGTTTATCGACTTTTTTGGTCATAACCTTGCAAACATTAGTAGAATTAGCAGCAGTTTTATTCATCTTGTCAACATTGGCTGTATGTTCCTTTGAGATTCATTCAAAGAGTGACTCAACCGTGGCTTTAGCATATGCATTAGAAGATGAAGCTTTGGTAGAGAGAATCAGTTGTTCACTCTTTTCATCAAGGGACTGAACTTGCCCTTTCATAACAGATACCTAATATTCACTCTCAGTCCATATTTGGAAAGGACTGTAAGTGAATCCCCCAAGATTTCGTCTTCATCATCACCAAAGATCATATATGCGACATCTTGCTTAAGAGGCGAAACAGGAGGTAAAATATGGGTTGAAAGACCTGAAGTTTTAGCCCCCGTATCAGATAATTTCACAAAACAGGAGGCTTGGTAGAGGTAGAAGATGGGATTGTGGAATCAGTAAATAGTGGGGTTGAAAGAGGAATGTTGATTTGAAGCTGCAAAGAAACTGGTGGAGGGCATGGTGCAATTGTGATTGGGGTTGAAGTGATTTTAGGCAAAGTTGGAGGAGAAGGAACATAATCATTAAGAATTGGAGTTACCTCAGGATTAGATGTCTGTTCTTTGTTGTGAACTATATCGTCCTCCTTGCGAATTTCCTTGTTGTGAACTTCCTTGTTGCGAACAGGATTATCCACCTCAATACGAATGTATGACTGAGTATCAGACTTTGACTCTTTGTTTGTACTTGGAGTGGGGATTTTTCTCTTGCGAGCTTGCTACTTTCGCCTTTTCGGATTTGTTGTAGAAGGAGAAGTTTTCGCGTTTCGCTTCTTTGGAGTGGCTGCAGGCTCAAAAGGAACCTTTTTCGTTCGCTTTTGCTTACCTCCCTTTTTAACCTTGTCAGCTTCATCAATTGTCGTGCATATCTCAGGAGTAATGGTGCGAGCTCCTGAAGATGGAAGCTTTTTGTACTCCTCCAGAATTTTACTTGTAGTTGGCACACATTGAAACATTGTCTTCAGAATAGAGCCAACTGGCACACATTGAAACATTTTACTCCTCGAGAAAAGTAGCAATCGAGGATTTCAGTGAATCTCGCATCATGGGGATTTGGTGTTTTTCAATCGACCATTGGACAACAATAGTCCAAAATTAAGCACAGGAAATCTCACTGTGTCGTGTCGTAGAATGAGTACTTTGCACCAGCTGAGCCCATAGAACGGTGCCATAATCAAGATTGATGCCATGGTAAAGACCATACATAAGACTCATAAACAACTTACTGGCATGGTCAGAACCAGTGACTCTTTCAGAGAAAGCTTTGAAAAGAAGCATAAATAGACCATTCCATTGAGGAGGCAAGTTGGTTTTTTTGAACTTTGAGATGGATGGAATTAGATATTTATATCCCATCTTATAAAACATCTATACAATAGTTGTGATGGAGATTGATTATGGATTCACCATTGAGTCATCGAATGGAATCCCTAACAAACAACAGAACCTTGACATAGTAAAGAGGTTTTCTTGTCAGAAATTTCAAATGTGATGCGTTCTTCTTCCTTGATGTATGATGCTGAGGAATAAACCTTCGAGAGCAGAGACATTGAGACGCACTCAACCTTAGTTAAGGTAGTGGCTAGAGGGGAGTACTTCCATCATTCAATGATTCGTAACATGAAGGAATCGTACTTGAAGGGATACAATTCAAGAATCAAGTTTTGATTCTAGTTGATGGCAAGAAGTGACGAGTGAGCGGTCTAGTCATGAACTGAGGAAGAACCGACCATTGTTGCAGTTGACGAAGAAGAACAGTAGAGAGAAATCATCGTTAAGGTTCTTGAGAGAATTGGTAGTGGAAAAAAGTAATCGTTGTAGATAAAAATTACTTTTATACGATTACGCAAGAGAGAGAATGTGAAGCGTTGAGTAATTGATTTCCTTTCAAACGATTCCTAGAAAAGCGCGATTTGACATTTGTATCCCCGATAAAGGTGTCAGGTGGCATGATAATAGGAAGTGTTTCAAATTCCACACGCCCAAATTTTGAAATGTTATCCACCACAAGGTGCGTCATCATTATCTTGTGCTTATCCTTTCAAAAACCAATCGTTTCATTAAATACTGATACGTTCTTTCGCATTTGAGACACAAGGTACCTAGTGTGTATGAAACTGAACATCATTGAATCCGCGAAACTGAAAATGCCATAAGTACCTTGAACAAGACTTTAGGAAAATCAGAGAGATTTTCGTGCAAGAGTTTCAAAGATAACGAAATAAAACAATACTTTTATGTGGGATTTTGTGATGTCTCAATCAAGACACGAAACTGTGGATCCCAGGCAAAGATCTCTTCCTTCAAAGTCAAGAGAGACTAAGAAGTGTCTATATGGTTTCTCGTTGAAATATGATCAAATGTTTAATGAGAAACATTGAAAGGCATATTTTAATTAGGTTTAATCGGGTGGCTAAATCTCCAATCCAAACAACGAACATGATATAAGTAAGAATGTAGAATGAAGTACTCGTGTGACCAATATAGTTAGTTGAACGAGTAGTTTTGGAATTATTTTGGTGACTAGATTAAATTTTGAAATCTAAAAAAAACACTGGATGTTATGGGAAGAAGTGACTTGGAACCAGAACACTTCATAAAGATCTCGCAAAAGAAAAAAAGATTCCTTGGTACAAAGTACAAAAAGTGGCTTTCATTAATTTCATGGTGAAAATCTAGCACATTTACTTGTTCACCGTCAATACATGTAAGTGTGTTGGATTTTGGGTTTCACTCAGCCCGTGGTAGTACAAAACTAAGATCATTAACACAGAATTGGTGCAACCATAAACCTCAGTGGTATTGCTGAGAGTCTCAAGGGTTACATTTATGAGTGCGAAGACAATGGAGAAGTTTGAAGGTGGTTCCAGAGAAGCGAATGTACCTCTGCTAAAAGAAAGTGACTAAGCAGATAACTCTTGACTCAAAGTGATAAGATTAAGGTAGCTCATGACTAATGTGAATTTAACAGCCTGGTTGGGAAGAAATGAATGCTAGATTTGATTCATTAAGGCTTCACATCGACTCCATTGAGGCTTTAGACTACATACAACAACATGCTTCTAGGGACACTTAGCTAATTCATAGAAAAAGAGATTTATACATGCCCCATCAGACGAATTGAGTGATATAAGGAATATGATCCTTCGTGATCTTTAAATGTGTCTAAGATATTTTTGGTATTTTATGATTTATGAAAATAAGAGAAAGAAAAAGAAACACAAATAAAATAACTTTCTAATCTTGAAATTTTATGAAAAAGAAATGAAAAGAGATAAAAAAATATTTTTGTACAAAGAAAAACAAAAGAATGCCAAAAAAATTTTTTTATGCGAATTAGGGCGAATGTCCGTGTCAATTCGTGTCCCGGAAAAATCGGAAACGAATTAAAGCGAGCACTCATGCCAATTCGCGTGACAAAAATAAAATTGAAAGCAAGCATTAAAAAAAATTTGAGGCGAATTAGGGCAAACGTTTGTGTCAAATCGTGTTCTGGAAAAGTAGGAAACAAATTAGAACGAGCGCTTGTGCCATTTCGCGTAACAAGAATAAAAATGAAACTGATACCAATTGATTTTTGAAGAATTCTAGGAGCATTCGCATCGATTCACATCGATAACTTTATTAAAGTGAAGGTGGTTTTGGTACAGAGTCAGCTTCCATCATTCCTAGGCCTAGAAGAATTATGTTGAAGGTTGTTTCATGCAAGGCTTTTGTGAATATGTCTGCCGATTGATCAGAGGATCTCACGAAGTGAATTTCAACGTTGCCATCTTCTACGTGATCCATGACGAAATGATACCTCAGTGCAATGTGTTTCGTATTTTAGTGTTGCATTGGCTTGTGACAAATGCGAATAGCACTTTTAGAGTTACAATATAGTGGGATTCGTTTCATGCTTAAGCCGTAGTCACGAAGCTGACTTTGAATCCAAATGACTTGAAATGTACATGAGTCAACAACTATATATTCAGCTTCAGTTGTTGATAAGGAAACACGCATTTGCTTCTTGGATTGCCAATTGACAAGTTTGCCATCGAGAAATTGACATCCTCCAGTTGTGCTTTTCCTATCTAATCCACATCCTCCAAGGTCAGCATCCGAAAATGCTTGTACAAAGAAGCCAGATTTCGTAGGATACCATATGCCAAGTGATGAGGTTCATTTCAAATATCTAAAAATGTTCTTGATAGCCACCATGTGAGGTTCGCGAGGATTTGCTTGGAACCTAGCACAATAACAAACCGAAAACATAATATCTGGTCTACTAGTTGTTAGATACATCAATGATCCTATCATTTGACGATAAAGGGTCCTATCAGCAGCTGGTGTTTCCAGAGATGGTTTCAGTTTGTTCTGAATGCCATTGGAACCTTCACTTTAGAGTCTCCCACCATGCCAAACATAGCTAGTAAGGTCTTCGTATATGCTTCTTGATTTATGAAAATGCCTTCTGGTCCCTGTCTTATATTAAATCCTAGGAAAACGTTAATTGGACCCATGGAGCTCATTTCAAATTTAGTTTCCATCAACTTTCGGAATTCAGCTGTTAATCTAGGATTCGTAGAGCCAAAGATGATGTCATCAACGTAAATTTGGACGATCATCAAGTGGTCATCCTGTTTCTTGCGAAAGAAGGTTGGGTCAGCCGAACCTTGTTTAACTTTAGACATTTTAAGGAAGCGAGTGAGAGTTTCATACCATGCTCTTGGAGCTTGCTTCAGACCATAGATTGCCTTATCCAACACGTAGCAGTGATTGGGATATTTCTCATTTATGAACCCAGGTGGTTGTTCCACGTATACAGTCTCTTCTAATTATCAATTCAGAAATGCACATTTAACATCCATTTGAAACACCTCAAAGTTCTTTTGTGCTGCGTATGCTAGGAAGATGAAAACATATTCCAACCTTGCAACTACTACGAAGGTTTCTTCCTAGTCAATCTTCTTCCTAGAAATATCCATTGACAACAAGTCTCGCTTTGTTTCTGATCACATTCCCTTCTTTATCCAACTTATTACGAAAAACCCATTCAACCCAACAATTAATACTTTAGGTGGAGTAGGAATTAACCTCCAAACTTTGTTTCGTTCGAACTCATTGAGCTCATCTTGCATCACTTGCACCCAATTAGAGTGATCAAGAGCAACATCAATTTGAACATACAAAATTCCACTTTAGAGAATAATGCAGTTCGTTTCACTTTTATCTGAGATCTCATAAGAACACCTACAAAAGATTCACTAATAACTTGGGTTTTCGGGTGATCTATGGTCCATTTAACCAGTGGAGGATAGTTTGGATCATAAGAGGGATCCAATTCAGTGTTTACTTCTTCGAATTCTGATTGGATTTCCGAATCGTCATTCGCATCTTTATTCTCCCCCTCAAATGACGAGAGATCCTCTTCTTCAGGAATTGAAGTATCTCCTGCGAATGGAGGTTCGTGAGTCATCGTGGGAGGTGAGCTATTTGCACCAGAGGTTGGATCAGAAGAAAAAGACGAAGTGAAACCCTCCCCTTGCAGACTTGTATTAGAGTCAAAATTCTCCCCCTGGAATGTAGTGCTCGTGTCTTGAGTCATGTTCGCAGTTGATGGCTGATTGTGCATGTTGTTTGCAGCATCATCGATTATCTTCTTCAGTTCATCTACTTTATTGTCATTTGCTTTAACTTCGGATGTGATAGCCTTTTCTGGCTCATCAAAGAGTAGCATGAATTCATCATACATATTTGAGATTGGAACAGTGGTTGGACTTGGCTTAGGAAAGATTTCCTCCGATTGATTCTCTTTCGACTGAATCCTCTTCAAGTGGTTGTCATAAAATGTAACATAGTAGGTTTCCTCAATCTTCTTTGAGCGTTTGTTGAGAACCCTATATGCCTTGGAGGTCAGCGAATATCCAATTGCAGTTCCAACACCGATTTGAAACCCTCCATAACATCATTCAAAGTTTTCATTTCAGTCTATTAATTGGAAGCAGTATTTTTCTTCTTGAAAGCGAGTTAAGTGGCTCTAAGGGGCACGAATGGTATAACAATAAGTACTGATTCAAGTAGCTTGAGCATGGGTAACGAATGCTTGAATGTGAACAAATAGCTGACTCTTGCAAGTTTGTAGCCAACGATCACCCTCTAAGCTGCTTGATAACGAACTAAAGGGCTCGAAGCTATAGAAGCTCTACAAATAGAGGTTCTTATGAATTTATGGCATAGTTCTTTAATCTGGAATACACCTTCATCAGCTTTCACATCGAATTTGTTTCTTTGTTCCTTGGAGTTGAAAATGAAACACCTAGAACCAAATACATGGAAGAACTTGAAATTGGGTTTACGATTACTTATAATTTCTTAGGGAGTAATAGAGAATCGCTTATTCAGGATGGATCGATTTTGAGTGTAGCAAACAGTTGCAATCGCATCCGCCCAAAAATAGAGAGACAGACATGCGAAGGATAGCATGGTTCTCGCAACTTCACACAAAGAACTGTTTTTCCTTTCAACTACACCATTCTGTTGTGGAGTATAGGGAGCAGAGAAATTGTGTGAAACTCCCTTTTCACCTATAAATTCTTCAAATGCTTGATTTTTGAATTTCAAGCCATTGTAACTGCGAATATTGCGAACCAACTTTTGCAGTTGAAGCTCAATTTGCTTTTTGAACTCCTTGAGTGTCAGAGTAGCTTCAGATTTCTTTTTAAGAATATATAACCAAGTGAAATGTGAAAAGTCATCAACTATTACAAGAATGTACTCACTACCACCAACATTTTTAATTGCAGAAGTTCCAAAAAGGAAGATATGTAGAAGTTCCAATGGTTCAATGACTTTCATATTTACTATTGTTGGATGACTTTTCCTGCTTTGCTTTCCCATCTCACAGGCTGCAAATAAATGATCCTTATCATACTTCATGAGAGGAAGCCCTCGCACATGATCACCAAAAACTATCTTGTTGATGTATGTGAAGTTGAGATTCGAAAGTCTTCTATGCCATAGCCAGCTGTCATCATATTGAGCTTTCGTAAGCAAGCAGATGGCAGGCTTCCCTCGTATCGGGTTTAGATTCAAAGGATACATTTCTCCTTTTCACTGTGACTTTAAGAGAACTACTTTCGTTTTCTTTTCTATTATCTCAGATCCTTAATCATAAAGGATACTTTCAAGCCCATCCCTACAACCAATTGTGAAACACTAATTAGGTTGTGTTGTAATCCTTCCACATACGCCACCTTACGAATCGAAAAATCTTCGTTCGTTATCATCCCATAGCCTTTGATCTTTCCAAACGAGTTGTTCCCACACTTTACATTTCCACCATCTTTGAGAGCTCGAAACTCTCGCATCTCTTCCTTCCTCGCAATCATGTGACGCGAGCAGCCACTATCGATGTACCATTCCGTGTCAAACTGCTCGTCACGTATAACCTGCGAAAATCAAACATATTTAGGAACCAAAAGTTGCTTGGGTCCTTGTGTGCCTTTTACAGAATGAGGAAAAGTAATTGCAAGATCAACCATATAAGTTCGTTTAACTAAAGTGGTTTCATCTTTCTTAGTTATGGTGAAAACTTTTACTTTATTATCTTTCATTTTCGTCTCTTTTGAATTAGATTGTTTTTGTTTGTTTTTTATTTGATTCTTGACGAATTCTTTCTTAACTTTCTTTGGGTTAGTAGTCGATTTCTTGGTTTGAGCTTCAGAATCCGAGACTAACTTTCCCCTTCCCTTGACATCTTTGGGTGACTCTTTCGTGGGCTGAAAATGATGAGATTTTGGTTTCTCAATGGGCTTCTTTGAAAGAGAAGGTTTTTGAACAATGTTACTTTCTTGTTTCTGTGGATTGCAGGAATGACAGTGCAAACATTAACTAGGATTCGCATGTGAACGAGCTTTCGCATTCTGATTGGAAGATTTTTCTCTGCGAACATAGTTGGAATTTTAAGATTGCCAAAATTGTTTCCTTTCATTGAGATTACTCTGATATCTCCGATTTCTTAGATGTTTTTGCTCTGCAAGTTTCTCAATGGACTTGTGAATATTCACTTTGGGTTTTGTTTTTCTTGCATGAGATTCGTCCTTTGTTGACTGAGGTTTGCTTGGTCTTTCCTTTGTTCCACTTGGACTTCCTTTCTCATAGCTAGAACGATTGTTCAGTGGTTCCGCCACATATCTTCCTTTGACTCTCCATGAGGTTCTTTTAGACAGACCCTTCATTTCATCTGCATTATCTATAGGAGCATACCAAAAGAACTCATCGCAACCGTCTTTGATGTCTTCATCGATGATGGATATTAGTTCGACAGTTTGATTTTTGTCCAGTCCTTTAGTGGCAAACACTTGATTGGGTACAATTTCGACTTTAGGAAAAATAATTGCTTTTGCTTTTCATGTTTTTGGTTTATTTTGAGAAATACCTGCGAATTCAACCGAATTTTCAGAAATCAAATCTTTCGCAGGTTTATGGTTCGTTTTTAATAAACTCTGAGCAATCCACCTCATCCTCTATAGAAATTTCGCTCATATCATTGTCCTCATCGAATTCAGGTGTGCTTTCAACATTTATCTTATTTTCTGAACTCAATTTGACACTCAATGAGTCGAATTTCTGTATAGTATCGGATTTGATTTGCTTTTTATCGTTTTCATCCAAAAGTTGTTTTAACATGTTTTTGTGGTCTTTGGACTTAATGTATGATTGAATTCGTTCTAGTCCAACCCTGTATGCATCAGAAGTTTCGTCTAACAAAACTATGGATTCACATTTGTAACAGTCGGCGTCTATCTCATCTTCCTTTAATTCAAGAAATGGTAAGATCATCTTATGAAGTTTCTCACCAATTCCACAATCAAGGTGCAACCAAGTAATGCTAAAATAAAGCCTTCTAGCAATCAAACAGAAAATTTTACGTTGTTTTAAAGGCATTAAATTGTCTCGTTGCAAGTAAATTAATTGATCCCTGAAGTTAGACAACTCTGACTCAATCTTCTCAATCCACATTTTCCTCTCATCGCTTTTTGACGATACCATGCTGATTTGATTAGTTAGGTTAGAGTTTGTCAAATGAGTCCTTTTTAAACTATCGCTAATGTTTGAAAAAGTGAATTTTAGGTCATTTAATTTAGTTTCATATCTAGACACATGTATATCGAGAGATTCGAGAATTAGATCTACCTAGTTGATTAATTGTTCACATTTCTTGATTTGTTCAGGAACTAGTCTTGCAGTAAAACAACTATCATCTCTTTTTCCACTCCCAACAGCATTCTCCTGTGTCGGTGACCCATCATTCATCACCATCAAACACCAACCTGCAAATCGCAAACTCTCCTCTTTCGCAATGAACGCCCTTCCATGTGTGGGCCTGCGAACCTCGTCGTCCTCCGAGTCTGTTGACCAGACCTCAATTCCTCCAAACTCACTTTCAGCAACATTTTCTTGCACAATTGAAGCAGACATTGAGTTATCAACGTTCTTTTTCTTGATTTCCTCCAACTTTCACATGTGGTAGACTTCATCATCTTCTCCTTCTTTCTTCTCATTTAACCTTTTTAGCATGCATTCCTTAGCCAAATGATTTTTTCCATGAAAATAGTTGCACTCATAGCCAGATTCACCCACAAGATTTTTCTCCTTCTTTTCTTCCTCCTTTTTAGAACCATTTTTGTTCTCCTCTTTCACCTTTTCAGAGTTGTAACTGCCCTGCCAGTTGTGGTGATGGGAACTTTTTCTTCGCGAACTGCCTTGGAGTTGATTAGACTAAGATTCTTCCTCTGCAACAGTCTTGCCCTTCGCAACAAGAGCTAGAGACCCCATACTAGAAACAAATTTTGCTTCTTTCGACACCTCGCTTTCATGTTCCTGAAGAATCCCAACAAGCTTGTCTAAAGTGTAACTTTTGCACTGCTTGTGTGATTTGACGGAAGAAACAATTGCCACCCACTCAGATCTAAGCCCATTCATGAGAGTAACCTTTTGCTCGATCACCTTGCATCCAATACCATGCTTCATCATGTTGCTAAGAAGATGATTGTAGCAATAGAATGTCTAGCTCATATTTTCTTCTGGCTTCTGCGCAAAAGCACCAAACTCTGAAAGTAGAAGTCTGTGTAGAATGTTCAAGATCTGCGTCAGTGGAGTAAAGTTCCTTGAGCTTATCCCATATAGCTTTCATAGTATCACACGAACTAACCAAGCGGAAAGTATAGGCCTGCAAAGCGAATCTGATGATCCTCATCGCTTTGACGTTGCTAATTAGTTTCTCTTTGTCGTCCTGAGGAACATCCTTCACGTCAAGAAGCATCTAGTTGTATTCCTTTTGAGTTTTGATGGTTCTTTTGGTCTCTGTGTGAATAAACGGACCTAGAGTAATGGTCTCCCATATCAAATAACCATTGTCGTTTGAACCCAGAACATAATCTTCAAAATGAAGCGCCCAAACTTCATATTCATGAGGAAAAAGAATCGGGATCCTTGTTGTCGATCCTATACTGCTTGAAATATTTAAGGAGTTGATGTGAGAATCGTCGTACTGCATGATAATGTTTTCTTTGATACATGTAGAGAATCAGACGTGTAAACTAATATAGATTATAGGGTAATATCAAGATCAGTTTATGCCGTCAAGATGATAATGAGGACAACTGAACTACATCCTATATTAACGAAAACTCTAAAACTTTGTAAACAGAAGAGATGTGTATTGATTACACAGTCTCCTGCTCTGATACCAATTGTTAGGATTAAATAATCCTTAATGATCGATTAGATTCAGGACAAGTAAAGTAAGAACACAATGATGATTCAAGAATGTCGAATGATTAACTTTCACGCCTCCAAAGAACTCTATTAAGAATTGCTACTATAGAGGCATGATTAGGGTTACAGAGAAAATATCAAAAATCAACTAAAATACGATGCATGCATGCATCTTAAATACACTAACCCTAGAAATAAATACCATTGAACATGCCCAACTCGTTAACACAAAATGCTAAACTAAAAGCCCAATGACGCAACATCCAACACCCAACACAATTGCAAAATATTTGAAGGTAGGTAAATGCGATTTACCAATTTCCACCATGAAAAATGAAATTGTGGATTAAGTTTTAAATGAATTGAAATTCAAAGATTCTTTTGAGATTCATTGAACTTTTCAATGACATGTTTAAATCACGATTATGCCCTTCAAGTTTGTGACTGGGATACCGAGGATCACAAACAAGGTGTGATTAACCATGCAAATGTGTTTGGTACTCTTGATGTCATTTATCACCAAATCAATGTGCCGGTTAACCACACACGCTCCATTGATCTATGACAAACATCAAGCTACCCTTTGCCACCCTGGCTAGTCCCAAATTAGTGTGCCAGTTAACCACACATGCTCCACTAACGACTTGGAAAGGTGCAAAGTGCAATTTCATGGAATAACATTATTTTCACATTTTCCTAAAGTAACTGAGATTCGGAATTTATAAAAGTTTACTTACTTTATAATATCATTATATTTATTAATGAGAATTAATGCCCTATCCTACCCGTTTGGTTAACGACCCTCCACTAATCAAGGAAGCGGTGGGTGAGAGTGGACACCCATTCAACCACCATTTTATAGCCAGTTTCCTTATACCCCCTTATAGATCGGCTTCGTGAATGAGGCCTACTAATGGTAAGACTCACGTGTCTTATATATATATATATATATATATATATATATATATATATAAGACACGTGAGTCTTACTATTAGTAGACCTCATTCACGAAGCCGATCTATAAGGGGGTATAGTATTAAACTTTTAATATTATAATAGTATAAGGGTTGAATTTTAAACTTTTAAAATTTTAGGGTTTGGAATTTTAATGTTTCATAAATGAGACTTTTCAAATTCAAAAACTTAAGAACAAGTTTTGAAACTCTTCAAAACCTCTTGAATTTCATAACTTAAGGAGTTAATGTTTCATGAATAAGACTTTTCATATTCCATAAGTTAAGGACAAGTTATGAAACTCTTCAAGAAACATTTAGATCAAATTTAACTAATAAATTATTATATACTTTATTATTTACCAAATTGACGTAATTTAACTCATAACACAAGATAATTTGATATCAAAAATTACAAATGATTAACTTATCATTTAAACTCACAATTATCTAAAATTTTTGACAGTAATCTATTAATTGGATGAGGATAATCACTACCATATAAAAAAACAGATTTTATGATAGAAAACAGCTTTTGGTAATGATCCTTATCCAATCCAGGCCAAAAAAAAACCCAAAAAAACTACTAACAGACTATCCAACTCATCGAGTCAAGCAATGGACTCGTCGAGTTCATCATGGGACTCGTCGAGTTCCTCATGGGACTCGTCGAGTTCAGTCTGGCAGAAAACTGTTTTCATTTTTGCTTTAACTTTGAACAATTAGCCATGCATCAATATAAGAGAAAATAGTCTAATCTCTGATACCACTGATGGGTTTTGATCATTATAACATCCCTATGGTGTACATACAACCCTAATGCTTTGGATCTATGTTTTCTCTAGTTATACATACAATATTCTTTTTTCCAAAGCATGAAGCCTAACTAGCATACATATTTGATATTTAAATCATAAAAAAACTAGTTAGATGATTACCTCTTGTTGTAGCTTGTAGAAGTTGGCCTTTCAAGAGCTTAGCACCTCAAGTGTGATGCCTGAAGTTTTTCACAAAACACCACCAACAAATGGATGATAATGAGAGAGAGCTTGGAGCACCAAAAATTGGCTATATCCTCTTAGAATACTCTTGGTGCATCTTTTAGGGGCTTAGAGTTTACATATATAGTGTAGAATTCCAAGAGTCACTTGTAAACCCTAATTTTCACACTTAGACTTATTATCCAACAATTTATTTGGACTAACACTTCATGGACTATCTCATAAGCTTAGTCCATCACAAAGAAATCATGGATCATTAGCCCAAACCATATGTATCACTGATTTACAGAATCTGTCCCCGTTAATTTAATCAGTCTCTTTTGATCAATAAATTAATTCCAAATTATTTCTTGATCGATATTAATTAAATAATATGATTTCTAAATTAATATATTATACTTACAATATATTAATAAATCATAAATAACCTCTTTCTCAAATATCCATCCTATCAAATTGTTCTGGTGAATGCAACCCAAAATGGACCATGCTACTATCGGGTCAAGTACATACCAATTATAGTTAAGGGCTTAGACACCCATTCTAACAGTCTCATCATAGTCGACCCCAAGCTTTGAGTAAATTCCTTCACAAACAACCGTGCCTTGAATGTGTGCCCCTTTCCATCCATGTCGATTTTTTTCTTGAAGATCCATTTGCACCCAACTGTCTTTCGACCTGGTACATTATCAACCAAGTTCCAAAATTGATTGTCATACATGGACTGGATCTTGCTGTGCATTGACTCTCTCCATTCAGCAGACTTAGGGCCCTCCATGTATTCTTTGTAACTATAAGGCTCATCCAAAATTACCATTGTACTATCACTGATAAACGTATCACCATCCATAGTAATATGAAAACCATAAAACTCTGGTGTCATTCTAACTCGAGTGGACCGTCTAAGAGGTAATGACTCATCAGTGGGTTCAACAGGAATCTCTTCCTCAGGTTGAGCACTAGTGTTAGAGGTTCCTTCACCGCTTGATTCTTGAATCTCTTCAAGATCAATTGTCCTCCCACTATCCTCTTGGCATATGAGTTCCCTTTCGTGGAAAACTCATCTTCTTGCTACGAAGACCCTGTTATCACTAGGTCTGTAGAATAGATATCCAAATGATTTTTATGGGTAGTCGATGAAAATGCACTGCTCACTTCGAGGTTCAAGCTTGTCGTGAGTCTTTCGTCTTACACAAGCTTCACAACCCTAAACCTTGATATGTGCTAACGAGGGAACCTTCCCTGTCCACATCTCGTGAGGTGTTTTGGCAACCTTTTTTGTTGGGACTAGATTAAGGATATTGGCGGCAGTCTCTAAGGCATAACCCCAAAATGATATCGGAAGCGAAGCTCGACTCATCATGGAACCAATCATGTCCAACAAGGTTTGATTATGCCTCTCAGCCACACCATTGAGTTGTGGCATCGTAGGTGGCGTCAATTGCAAAAGAATTCAACATCCCTTAAGATATTTGTGGAACTCGATACTAAGATACTCTCCACCCCTATCGGATCTGAGCATCTTGATCTTCCTGCCCAATTAATTCTCGACTTCATGTTTAAACTCTTTGAACTTTTTAAAGGTTTCTGACTTATGCTTAATTAAGTAGATATATCCATATCTGCTATAATCATCGGTAAAAGTCACATAAAATCGATTTGCATCCGTTGTGGCGGATCTGAAGGGCCCACACACATATCGGTGTGTATGAGATCCAACAATCCCTCACCTATTTCACAAGTACCAGTGAAAGGTGATTTGGTCATCTTTCCAAGAAAGCTAGATTCATATGTATCATTTTACCTAAGATCAAACGACTCCAACACTCCATCCTTTTGGATTTGGGCAATGCGCTTCTTTGTTTACATGTCCAAGAAAACAATGCCACAAGCATGTTTTGTCTAAACCATTAGTCAAATCAATATGCAACACATAATTTCCTAAATTATCTACAACCATCACAGTTTCATATACACCATTACAAGACAATGTTTCAAAATAAAATAAACCATTATAATAAGCATTAATAGAACCACTTTCATTATTAAACAGAAATATAAAGCCTTCTCTGTACAAACGATGAAAGGAAATAATATTCTTTGTCATATTTGACGAGCAGCAACAATTATTTAAATCTAAACAAAATCCACTACTAAGCTCTAAAGAATAAACGCCGATCTTGGTAACGGGTGATGATCTCTTATTTCCCATTATCAGGTTCATCTTCCCAAGCTCCACATTCCTACTTTCTTTTATCCCCTGTAAGCCAGAGCAAATGTGAAAACCACATCCTATACCAAGGACCCCAAGAATTAGAAAGCGATGAATTTTTAGACAAAATAGTGTAAATATCTGCTAAGGTCGGGTTGATCTTGTCGTCCTTGATATCCTGCAAGTATTTCGGGCAGCTTCTTTTCCAATGCCCCTTTTCATGGCAGTAGAAGCACGTTTCTTCTTTCGGATCTGAGGAGGGAGGGGCAGAATCGGTTTTTCCTTTGGATCCACTTGAAGAAGATCCATAATGAGACTTTCCCTTCATGTTCTTTGAGGGAGATTTCCTCTTTTTCCCCTTTCCATGTCCAATAGCCAGGACTGGAGCAGTAGCAGGAGTAGGAGTGGATTCAACACTTTTCCCTTTTAATCCACGTTCAACGGTTCTTAGCAGGCCTTGAAGCTTGCTCAATGTGACTTCCTCATTGCTCATACGATAAGTCATTTTGAACTGATCAAATCATGAAGTCAAAGAGTGTAGGAGTATGTGAATAGCCAACTCTTCATCAAAGTTCATATTCAACTTCAAGAGACGATCCATATATCCCTGCATGCGTTGCAGGTGGGTCGTGATGGACTCTCTATCCCTCATCTTGGTGGTGGTGAATGAGGTGACTATTCCATACCTCTCTTGACGCGCTCTTTGATGGTACTATTCCATCAAGTTCTAGCACATCTTGTAAGACCAACAGTCCTCGTAGAACCGTTGTAGCTTAGGAGTCATAGTGGCTACCATAATGCAAGAAACTTTAGTAGCATCCTTGCAGTGAGCCCTATACTCATCTATCTCTTTGGGAGTTCCTTTGGTTTCGTCTATCTCGTTCAAATCCTTTTTGAGGACGTATTCCTTGTCCTCGTAACGTAATGACATTTGGATGTTTCAGATCAAATCATTGAAATTAGAACCATCGAACGTGACCCTCGCACAAATGTTCAAGAGCGAGAAAGAGTTAGCAGAGTTGTTGGAGGAACCAGAAGCATTGTTGGAAGTTGACATCTGCAAAAGAAGTAGGACAAATTTGATTAGATAAGGAATCCTTAATATAACACCCAAAATGAAATATTAAGGCTAGGACCCAACACAATAATCCACAATTCAGAAAAGGGATGCCGTAATCCAATTGTAAATTATTTGAAGGTAGGTAAATGACGATTTACCAATTCCACCACGAAAAACGAAATTAAAAGAATTAGGTTTTAAATGAAATGAAATTCATAGATTCTTTGAGACTCATTGAACTATTCAGTGACATGTTTAATCTCGATTATGCCCTTCAAGTTTGTGACTGGGATACCGAGGATCACAAACAAGGTGTGAATAATCATGCAAGTTGGCTTGGTACTATCGATGTCATTTACCACCTAATCAATGTGTCGGTTAACCACACATGCTCCATTGATCAATAATAATTTACGAGTTACCCATTGCTGCCCTTGTTAGTCCAAGTTAGTGTGTTGGTTAACCACACACGCTCCACTAACGACTTGATAAAGTGCAATGTGCAATTTTAGTGACTAGCATCAAATTCACATTTTCCTAAAGTAACTAAGATTGGGAATTTATAAAAACATTTAGTTACTTTATATTTATCATTATACTTATTAATGAGAGAATTAGTGTCCTATCCTACTCGTTCGGCTAACGACCCTCCACCAATCAAGGAAGCGGTGAGTGAGAGTGGACACCCATTCAACCGGCATTTTATAGGCAATTTCCTTATACCCTCCTTATAGATTGGCTTCATGAATGAGGCCTACTAACGGTAAGACTGAATTTTCTTATACATATATAATATTAAACTTTTAATTATATATATATATATATATATATATATACACATACATACATACATACATACATACACATATAAGGGTGTATTTTAAACATTTCAATATATATAGTATAACAGTTTTTAGTCAAATTTAAAATTTTCGAAATTAATACACTTTAATTTAAAATCTTAAATATTAAAAACCTTGATTTAATAATTATCCAAAATTAAAAAATTAATTATAATTATTAAATCTCATAGGATTATCCATTAATTAAATAAATAATTTAACCTAATCTCTTTATCCCCTAGATTTCGAAATTTAGGAAGGGTTATATCGAAATCATCAGTTATCCATTTAAATAATTAAAAGATAATACCTATCCAAACGCTAGATTTTTGAAATCTAATCTTGGGTAAGTATTTTTGAAATTTCTAGGGTTAGTAAACCCTAAAAAACTAAATTATGAGGGTTAAAGGAAAGGGTTCAAAAACCCAAATCAAATTCCAAACCTAGGGTTTTGAAACTCTAATTTCGAAAAATCCAACCCCTTGGGAATTGCCATAAACCCTAATTTGTCAAGTTCAATCTATTGTATAAAATCTAATTAAAAAAAAACCAAGCTCTGATACCACTGATGGGTTTCTTACAAACAATCCTACGTGTGCATGCAACCCTATATTTGGATCTATGTTTTCTCTATTAGAAATACAAGCATTGAACACAAAATTAAAACCCTAATATGCATCTAATAATTCAAAATCTACAAATATTTCATCACATAACTTTGTTGTTATATAGTAATAACAACCAATTTTTGAAGATCCTTGCTTTTGAGAACAAGTACCACAAGCGTAGTACCTCTAATGGCTCATAAACACACTAGGGCAAGAGGATGAATATGAGAGAGAGGATAGAGGAGTAACTTGCTTAAAAATTCGGCTCTTATTGGGTTTCAAGAGGTGTGCACGAATTCAATAGCCAAGGGGCTCTATTTATACTTGAGGCTAGTTAGGGTTTTAAGGTGGAAACCCTAATTCCTTAGCTTAGGGCCTAAGCAAGTCCATGGACCCGTTCCTTAGGGATTGGACGAAAATCTCTAGAACCTTCTAGGGATTTTCCGCCCTCCCAAATAAGGGTGATCCAATGGCCCAAATCCTCAACTATCAAATATTTACAAAACAGATCGTGCACTTTCAATCCGTTCCTTTAATCCCAAAAATTAATTCCAAATTAATTTCTAATTAAATACTAATTAACAATATGATTTCTAATTAATATATTATTCTTATAATATATTAATAAATCATTTTTATGCACCAATTTATTATTCCAAATAATAAAATCGACCTCTCTCTCCCTCTCTCTCTAATAGTCATCGTGTCTAGTTGCAACTGTGAAGGCAACCCAAAAGGACCATGCTACTATCAAATCAAGTACATACTAATTATAGTTATCGGCTTAGACACCTAATCCAACCAAGGGAGCGTTGGAATTGAAGGGGCGATAACGATGCTGATGGCAACGACAAAGGATGTAGAACTGCAAATGGTGAACTCAGCTGTATATGTGATGGGGAAGGGTGGAGGAGATCATGAAATAAAACTTGAAGCAATAATTGTTCCTAAATGCATTTTCCCCCATATTAAAAGTCGAGATACAACGATAATGGTGAAAAAATGGGGGATTTTAAAATTAACTATATGGAAGTTAATTTATCATTCGAGATATTTCGATTCAACAAGACTTATATTGGGTCAAAAGTCTGTCAAAAATAAAAGAACTGTATGCATTAGTTAATTGTATATTCAGCTTAAAGGTTTAGATGATTTTAAATTTAATATTATTTAATTAGTGGTACTTGTACTATCTGCTTAACGGTTTGAACGTCTTTAAAAAATAATATTATTATATTGAATTTATTTATAGAAATAGTGAGATTTGTTTTATAAGATTGTGTGTGTGTCTATATATATATATATATATATATATATATATATATATATATATATATATATATATATATATATATATATATATATATATATATATATATATATATAGGGGGTGAGATCCGTTGAAAACTCATAGTTTCCCAAGAACTAAAGGTGGAGCATTAGATCAAAATAAACTCATTAAGGACATGATCGTCATCTTACTAATCCCATTTAATGTTTAATTTTTTGAGTTTTTGGAAATATTAATAAAAAAGTCTAAAAATTAAGATAATAAAACATAATTTTGTTTTTTTTTTAAATAAGAATTTTCGATTTAAAAAAAAGGCATATTTAATAATTTTTTTAGAAAACATGAATTGTTAACAAAAAGATTGAAAAACAAAAGATTGTTTTTAAAAAAAATTACAATTTTTTTTAAAACAGTAAATTTTTTAAAATCAGTAAATAATAAAAAAACCTATCATCTTTATAAAAAACTATAATTTTTTTAACCAAAAAAGTCAACGTTTTAGATGTTAACGACAACTAAATTCGGAAATTAAGTTCAATTGTTGTAGAGATAGCCTTACCTCCTATACTTAACGCAAATTTGAAGAATAGTTTGTTTGTGTTCTTCTTCTATAAGTACCTGTGTAAATTCGATGATAAATATAGATGAAATTGGAAGATTCTTCATCATTACTTTCTTCTCAGTTGTACATGGTATCAGAGCAACCCTAATTGCTCATCGAATCTAAATAAAAAACCCTTGAAAAATGGGTAACGACGACAAGAACCCTTCCTCCTCAGAAACAAAGATGAATCCTCAAGTGATTTTTCAGAATGTCGATACTCCATTCCCTACGTGAATCATCCTTGACGACACCAATTTTCCATTGTGGTCGCAGCTTATGGAGATGCGAATTAGAGCAAGAAACCAATCGGGCTACATAACAGGAAAGAACCCTAAGCCCTCTGGAGACGAAGCATAAATCGAAGCTTGGATGATTGAAAATAACAGGGTCAAAAGCTGGTTGATTGATTCAATGAGCCCACACCTGATTCGCTGTTTCATAAGGCTTCAAACTGCTATAGAGATATGGTCGGCGGTAAGAAAAACTTTTTATGATGGCACGGATGAGACGCAACTGTTCGAATTGAATTGAAGGTCATTCTCAACTCACCAGAATGGGAGGGAATTACCCACGTATTACAATGAATTGGTCAGTATTTTCCAAGATATTGATATCAGGTTGACGAATCAAGAAGACACAGTAGAAGCAACAGTGGTTGTGAATAAGACCTTGTCACGTCTTAGAGTTCACATCTTCTTAGTAGGGTTGGACAACGAGTTCAATTAGGCTCGAAGTGAAGTCTTGCGAAAGGATCCACCTTTGGATCTTGAGTCTTGTTATGCCTGTTGGATAAGGTGTCTAAGTCCATAACTTATTTGGTACATACTTGACCCGACCCAGCATGGTCCATTCGGGTTGCACTTCACCCGAACTATTTATGGATAATTTTATGAGAGTTATACACATATGTTTATTAATATATTGTAAGTTATAATATATTAATATGAAGTTATTTAATTAGTCTTAGTCTTAAATTAATTATGAATTAATTTAGAGATTAAAAGGAAGACTAATTAAATTATGGGCTATTGTTTTATATGGTGCGAGCTAACACTCATTTGTTAATGGGCTAGGCTTATACGGAAGTCCATGGATGATCCATGGAGCTTTTAACCCATGGATCCTTGGAAAAGGAAAGGTCATGGGTTATTAGGGTTTCACCCTAATCATGTACACTATATAAGCATGCTTATGTTGCATGAAATAGCCACTAGTGACACTAGTGGTGTGAGACTTAGTGGTGGCCGATTCCACAAGAAAGTATACTACTCTCTCAAAGTTTTCCAAGTGTTTGTGGTGATTTGTGATTCCATTTGAGGCATTCACACTATTGGTGCTTGGCTCTCAAACTCCAAACAATCAACCATCATCAAAAGGTATGTATTTCTACTAGTACTTTTATGATTCATAATCATTATGCTATGCTAGTTAGGAAGAAACCTTGGAAATTATTATTTGCATGTATTTTAGAAGAAAACATAGATCCAAGGTTTATTAGGGTTGCATGCACACTTAGGAAGTGTTAGATTGCTCAAAACCCAACAGTGGTATTAGAGCCTAGGCTTGTTTTCTTGAATACTTGATGCAGATTGCTGAAAATCGAAGTTTATGTGCTGTCTGCACAGCAGACTCGCCGAGTCCATGAAGGGACTCGACGAGTCCAAGACAAAATTCATCCAACTCAGCGAGTTGGTTCATGCACTCGACGAGTTGGACCCCCAGACAGCATACCTTCGAGTTTTGGTGCTGGAATTGGTCTAGAATCATTACCTTAAACTGTTTTGGACTCATAAAACCTGTTTTTGATGTGGTAGTGATGATGGTGGACCAATTTCAAAGTTATAATCAAAATTTCAAGTTTATATGTGTTCATATGATTCTTGAAATTGTTGATGTGGATGATCATGTTCATATGAGTTTTGTTAGATCATAGGAATTATTTGCAAATTGTTTGTTAGTTAATTCTTGATCTTTATGTGTTTTAATGGAATTCATAATTTGTCCAAAAGTTATGGAATACCAAGTCGTTGGTGGAGCATGTGTGGTTAACCGACACACTAACTTGGACTAGTAAGGATCACGAAGGGTGACTTAATGTTTGTCATAGATCAATGGAGCATGTGTGGTTAACCGGCACATTGATTGGGTGATAATATTAAGGGTACCAAGTGAATTGGTATGGTTATTCACACCTTGTTTTGTGATCCTCGGCATCCCAGTCACAAAATTTGAGAGGGCACACTCGAGATTGAAACATGCCATTGAAAAGTTCAATGAATCTCAAAAGATCTAGGAATTTCAAATCCAATTAAAACCTAATAAATTATTTCGTTTTTCATGGTGGAAATTGGTGAATCGTCATTCGCCTGCCTTCAAATATTTTATAGCTTGGATTACGGCATCCCTCTTCCGAATTATGAAATATTGTGTTGGGTCCTAGCCTTAATATTTCATATTGGGTGTTATATTAAGGATTTTGAATCAACTAACTTGATTTTCTCCCATTATATATGTCTGGTTCAGACAACTATGATCTTCCCAAATCTCTTGAAGATGGTGTCCCTCAATATCATGCTTCACTTCCTCTACCTCCTCCAACTATTCTCCCTCACCCACAAGTTCTTGAAAAGTTTAAAGTCACACAATCCCTATTGGAAAGCATAGTCTATGTGTGCTCACATCTTGGAGATAAAGTCACATATTGACAAGCCGGGAGAGTTAGGTGTCAAAGTCTCGTGAAAGTTGGATGTTCAATCACTTTCTTAGTAACATAGTGAGTCTCTTTGGGACTACTATGAGATAAACTGTGGCATGACCCTTAATGATGTTATCTATTTGCTTAGTGTTGTGGAATCAGCAATGATTTGGAACACTAGTAAAGCAAATTTGATTAAAAGAACAACTTCCCAAGTCTTAAATGGACATTGACAATGGTAGCATTGGATATGTAGAAAAGGATTTCTCTTCCCAATGGAAAGGGATCGGCTATAGTCAACTCGGTTGACCAAATGGTAAAGAGAAAGGCTAAGTCTGAGATAGTCCCATGTGCCATTACCAAAGGGTCCATGTGTTTTGTTGCCAAAGGAAGGGGCATTGGTTGCGAAGCTTCCCTATTCACCTGAAAGGTCATAAGGTTGATCAAGTCAAGAGGTTTGACTATACTTCGGGTAAAGTCCACTGTCTAACTCTATTAAGTTCCTATTTGGAGATTCTTATTACATAATGTGAATGCGTCACATGATGATGTTTTTAAGAATCAAAGAAAAGATAGGAAGCTTAAAGTAAGTATATGTTGATTCTGATTGCAAAGGTGGGTTTCGATCGCATGGTTCGGCAATCAGAATTTTGAGCTGTTTCTTAAGAGTTATAATATATTGCTTATGAATAGATAACAACAAAGGTTTTCATGTGGATTGTAAGGATAAGTTTTTCTACAAAGTTTTAAAATAAAAGAAAAAAAGGGTTTTAATTTTATTTATTTTAAAAATATCCTTACAATGGCATCTGTGGAAAATTGTTGCTTATATGTTTCCAGTAATAGCAATATTGGAAAGTGGATTTGATTCTTTTATTTATGGTAGTGTCTGAATTTACCAAATGAAGAAAGTTTTTCATCACCCAAGTTTCAATTGGACAGAAACTTGGAATCATACAAGTTGTATTGTATGATGAATGAGAATTTTCATCTTTGAAAATTAAGACTAATTCTTTGATCACATGTATATGTGAGTCAATTGAAGGACTAAGGAATTAGGTACACTGGGTGTGCGCTGGTCAAGGTCCACCACAAAGATTGATTTGTCATGATTTACTAAAGATTAGTAAATATGATTATACTTATGAGGTTAAGTATAATTCTGTAACATTGGAAAGGTTACACTGTATGACAAAACAAATGAGAAGAATCAAATTAGGCAGAAAGATAAAAGTTTCTCAAATCTGAAAGGATGGGAGAGTACTTTAGTATCATATTTCATGATCATCTTAATGATTATGAAACCATATCACAAATTCATACTCTAAGGACATCTTAGTGCATTGTTATGGCTAAAAAGAGAGGTCATGAATTGTTGCATTGGTTAAGATCGAGAAGATGAGTCATACTTCATTCCAAAACAATTCTTAGAGTCATACTCCAAGATTGTAACCTTGAGTGACATAAAGGAAGATTTATTAACACTAGTCAAATGTAAGAGTAAAATGTTTTCTACACTTGTACATTTAAGATTGGTAAGTTGTGATGTCTTGGATGAGACAAAGACCAACTAAGACCAATTGTGTGAAGTGTTAGTCTTGATAAGAATCCGCACTGTCCCTTGACTGGAGAAACTTATATGTCAAGGGGACAGTAGGAGCCTTAAAGATCCCGAAAGAGTTTCAAGATTTAATCAAGAGTAAAACCTGTAATTTATCACTAGCACACAACTTAAGGTTTGCAACCTATCGTGTTGACATAATTCTTATTTCTGTACCTACTTCAAATAAGTTGAATTTTCATGTGAGTTTTCAGAGTTCAACTTGGAAGCATTGGTGGGCCTTGAGCTACCAAGGTGACAAGAAACTAAGACTGAACAAGTTTAATCCATGTAAGGCTGAATTTGTCACTAACCTTATCTTGTGATTATGGTTTTGACAAATTCACATGGATAGGAACTCATACACTATAAAATCTAAGGGTCATAAGGTTTCTCTCCGATTCATGAAAATGATGGTGAGGAAACGCTTTCACTAAGTAGATTTTACGTAGATATCAATTGTGTTATTTGCATTTTCAAAAGTCGTTAGTGGAGCGCGTGTGGTTAACCGGCACACTAACCTGGACTTGTGAGAAATGGAAAATGCCTAAGCAATTGAGACTATGATTACGGCATCCCTTTTCATAGTTCTGAAAATTGTTTAGACACACATGTGAGCTATCTAAGAAAGGGTGTATGAATCTAAATTTTAGAAGTCCAGCAAATTTCTGGAAATATGTCAGAACTAGTGGGAGCATAAGTGTTATGATGATAAGCATCATGTTAGTGGGAGCATGATTATTACGTTTAGTGTTGCAAGTTAGCAATGTTAATTATAGAAAACAAAAGTTTCAATTCGTGAAGTTGCAGGGGTTGAAAAGTTGTTTTGCTATAATTAAGGGAGAGGAAATTATACTTCATTTCAATTCTAAATCTTAGATTGAGATTTTAATCATCTTTAGTCAAGAATATATATATGAATTTTATGTTGGAATGGTTCAACTTGAAGGAAATTCTATATATATTGCGTTCTCAAAATTCAATTATGACTACGGCATCCCTCTTCATAGTTAAATTTTGAAAACATGGCAAATAAAAAAATATTGTAGCAAAAGACTGGTCTAGTATCATGTCTTTATGTCAAACATCATGAATCGTGTCCCATATGTTTCGGATATAGGATCGATTGCATGTGCTATAATATTCATCTTTTCTAAATTTTCCAAATGCTTAAGGCATTGGGAAGGGAAAAGTCTAGAACTGGATATGACTAAAGTGATTAAGCAATTGTCGAGGACAATCTGAGGTTTGCCAAAGATTGGTTGCTCAGGGACAGTTGGAAGTATGATGTAAGTTGTCGGAAAGGACCATATTGACATATTCTGAAAAGAAGTAACTCTTGTTCGGAAGTGATAGTCAAAATGGGACTATGGAAATGTCTCCATAGGTGGAAGTTATTCAATCTATGTAAGATTAGAAAACCTTAATGCAAGAAGGATGTTCAAAGCAATGTACTTTGAATATGAGACTTCCGTTCCATAGAAGTTGACCTTCTTTGGAATACTCTGTAATGACTGGTGAAAAGGTTTTGGTGACTTTGTGCATAATCATCACAAGAGGAACATTGCATAAAAGTTTAAAATCTAACAGTTTTTTGGTAAATGAGAGGAATCGGGGATTCTCACATTTACAATAAGGATTTGGGATTGTGAGATGAGTATCAATGGAATCATGTTCAATTGATCTACATCACAATGTAAGGATCATAGACAAACATAGTGTGCATACTTGGAGTATGGCATAACTATTGTTTAGAAAAACAAAGTGTACATGCTAGGAGCATGGGACGACTGTTGTTTTTATTCAAGTCTTAAGTTGATTGTTTGAAACATTATACAATGAATAATGTGTAATCAATATGGTGATAAATAAAAGGTGGTTCTATTTATATTCAAAAGGGTTCTGAGACTATATTGGATTCGATTATTATTGTGTTTCACTTTGCATGTTTTGACTTCCAAAATAGCTAGGTTATTCTTTTCCGAATGACTAAGTTATTTAAACACTCCACAGTCGTTCATATGTTGGAAGTAGGTATGAATCAAGACTGTCATGAATCGAGTTTGTAGATGGCTAAATGGGTTTAGTCATAGCAATGGTTGCTACAACATTCATGAGTGCTCATAAGTTATGAGTATTGGAATAAACCCACGCTCACTTGTATCACTTCATGGAATTTATCTCGAGTGATCGTGAGACGGTAATATCATATAAATCTTCAAACCTAGAGATATGAGTTGTTACCTATGAGTTGGTTGTGCATTGATTGCACGTAAAGGCATCAGTAACTTGATGTTATAAAACGTGCCTTTGTGTACGATTCAACAAGTAGTAGAACAAGCATATGAGTCGAAGTTTATCTGTTCCTTCTAGAAATAGAAGCGATATTTGGGCCCCTCGATGATTTTGTTGTGACCTATGTACCGGCCGGTCAGAACTAAATTGATGTGTTCGATTAAGTTCTTTGTCAAACAAATCGAAAATCGGGAAACAAACTGCTGGACAATAAGTACGACGTTGTTCCATGTATTTGTCCGGCTGATATCATGAGAACAGAGGATTATATGATCACTTATCTGAAATGGCGCTTCATAGTTCAACAGAGTTTTCGAGAGCTACGATTGCTGGTTGGTTCCTGAAGTAACATACGCAAATATAGTCATTAGACTTATCCAAGTGTGAGTCTGTTGGATAAGGTGTCTAAGTCCATAACTTATTTGGTACATACTTGACCCGACCCAGCATGGTCCATTTGGGTTGCACTTCACCCGAACTATTTATGAATAATTTTATGAGAGTTATACACATATGTTTATTAATATATTGTAAGTTATAATATATTAATATGAAGTTATGTAATTAGTCTTAGTCTTAAATTAATTATGAATTAATTTAGAGATTAAAAGGAAGACTAATTAAATTGTGGGCTATTGTTTTATATGGTGCGGGCTAACACTCATTTGTTAATGGGCTAGGCTTATATGGAAGTCCATGGATGATCCATGGAGCTTTTAACCCATGGATCCTTGGAAAAGGAAAGGTCATGGGTTATTAGGGTTTCACCCTAATCATGTACACTATATAAGCATGCTTATGTTGCATGAAATAGCCACTAGTGACACTAGTGGTGTGAGACTTAGTGGTGGCCGATTCCACAAGAAAGTATACTACTCTCTCAAAGTTTTCCAAGTGTTTGTGGTGATTTGTGATTCCATTTGAGGCATTCACACTATTGGTGCTTGGCTCTCAAACTCCAAACAATCAACCATCATCAAAAGGTATGTATTTCTACTAGTACTTTTATGATTCATAATCCTTATGCTATGCTAGTTAGGAAGAAACCTTGGAAATTATTATTTGCATGTATTTTAGAAGAAAACATAGATCCAAGGTTTATTAGGGTTGCATGCACACTTAGGAAGTGTTAGATTGCTCAAAACCCAAAAATGCCTACATCAGGAAAGAGTGTCTGAACTAGCGAAAAACACAAAAGTTTCATATGTTCCAAGCATTAATAATAGCTCAATTCCTTTTGTGACATTCATTGATGAATGTACCAGGATGATCTGGATCTCCCTCCTTAAAACTAAGGAAGAATGTTTCATGCCTTTCAAGAACTAATTCACACTATCAAAACTGTCTATTGAAACGAAATCCAAATCTTACAAACAGATAATGGAGGGGAGAATTTCAATAACCAAATGAAACAATTATGTAGAGGAAATAATATTAAACATCAAACCTCGTGTGCAAGGACACCACAACAGAATGGACTTGCTGAAAGACGAAATAGACAGATTTTGGAAATAGTAAGAGCATCCTTGTTTTTCATGAAAGTCAAAAGAGAATATTGGGGAGAAGCTGTTAGGTCTGTAGCCTATCTGATGTACAAAACACCTTCCAGTGTGATAGACTTCAAGACTCCATTACAAAAGGTCCAAGAATTATCAGACTTACCAGTTAACTATGGCATGGAACCACGAGTCTTTGGATGAACTGCGTATGTACACTAAAACACCGGAAAATGCATGTGACCAGAGATGTCTCTTTTCATGAAACTATTCCATATTTTAGTAGTGAGTGCACGCTTCAGGGGGAGATAAGAGATGAAGCTGCCACACCCACCAAAATATTGGAACCAGATGAAGATAATTGGCTGGTTGTTGACAGCAACCTAACAGGCATCCACGAAGAGGGGTCTGATCTGAACTTCAGAGATGAAGGGAATTATGAAGAAGAAGATAACAGTTCTGAAAAGTTTGAAGTCCAGGAGTCGAATGTGCTTGACTTACAAGATGAGAGAGTCGAATGTGCTTGACTTACAAGATGAGAGCCCAGATGTTGAACAAGATAGTACAGACCCAATTCAAGTCGAAGAAGTCAATAGTGATGGCGTATCTGGTCAACTCAAACGGGAACCAATAATATCTAATAGTTTGAATATTTTGCAGGATAATGAAGCACCACGTTTTCTAGTCAGAAGTACACGAGGAATTCCAAGGAAACAGTACCAAGCATACCTGAACGCTAAGTCCAAATACCCTATTGTCAGCTATGTGTCAAGTCAAAGATGTTGGATAAGGTGTCTAAGTCCATAACTATTTCTGGTAAGTACTTGACCCGATCCGACATGGTCCATTTGGGTTGCATGGCACCATGCAATTTGATAGACTAAATGAGAGAAATAACACTTGGAGATTATTAATATATTATAAGTTCTAATATATTAATAATATTATTTAATTAGTTTGATCAAGAATTCATTTAGAATTATTTAAGTGATCAAAAGATAACTAATTAAATATATGGGTTGATTATGTAAATCATCCATACCTGTATAGTGGGCTAAGAGGCTCCATGGATTATCAAGTTGGGTTCCACCCATAGGATGCTCCATGGGAGTTACAAACCCATGGGTCATGGAAATAAAGAGTCATGACACATTAGGGTTTAAATGGTGTAACCCTAGATGTGTCAACACTATCTAAGAATCCCATTCTCCACCAAAATCGGCTACACACATATGAAACAAGAGGGCTAGGCCGATTTTAAGAATTGTGTGTTCTCTCAAAAGTCTTTCCAAGAGCATTTGGTGTTGTGTGAAGCATTTGAGGCATCACACTTGGGGTGCTAGGCTCACAAGGTTTCAAGGATAATAAGCAACAACAAGGTAAGTTATTCTATCTTTCATTCAACTTAAAAATTGTTCCCCATGTATGCTAGATAGGAATATAAACTTCGAATTCAACTTTGCATGATAATTAGACAAACATAGATCCAAGGTTATTAGGGTTACATGTACACTTAGGAAGTGTTAGAATGCTCAAAACCCATCAGTGGTATCAGAGCCTAGGCTTGTTTGTTTGTTATTTGTGCAAAATTGTTAAAAAAAGTCGATATTGTGCAATCTGCCTGATGAACTCGCCGAGTCCATGGGGGGACTCGCCGAGTTCATCTCTAAATTCATCCTACTCGCCAAGTAGGTTCGTGCACTCGACGAGTAGGAGCCTCAGAATGCAGATTTTCGACTTTTGTTGCTGGAAATGGACTAGAAACATTACCCTAATCTGTTTTGGTACTTGAAATCTTGTTTTAGATGGTGTAATGTTCATGCTAATCCATTTACAATGACAATTATCAAAATTACAAAGTTTTAAGTGTAATTTTGATTCTTGAAAAATGTTAATATTCATATTCTTGAACTTATGAAGATTACATGATCATAGGAATTATTTGTAACCTACTTGGTAGTTTAATTCTTGATCATTATGTGTTTTAATGGAGTCCATAACTTGTCCTCAAGTTATGGAAAACCAAAAGTCACTTTGTTAAAAGCCATTAAAAGAACACATGAGTTATAAAATTGAAGGGTATTCATTTTTAATACTCTATTAACTCCTAAGTTACAAGAAATGAAAAGTTTTGAAAGTTTACAAAACTTGCCCTCAAGTTTTGAAACAAGTCTTGATTAAAAACTTTAGTTCCAACCCTTAGAATTTTAAAAGTTAAAATTCAACCCTTATACTTTATAATATTATAAGTTAATAATATATATATATATATATATATATATATATATATATATATATATATGTATGTATGTATAAGAGCAAGTCGTCTTACCGCTAGTACGCCTCATTCACGAAGCCGGTCTATAAGGGGGGTATAAGGTTGTTGCCTATAAAATGGCAACTTAATGGGTGTCCACTCTCACCCACCGCTTCCTTGATCGTTGGAGGGTCATTAGGCAAACGGGTAGGACAAGGACTTATAAATTCTCATTAAAAATATGATAACTATATTCAAGTAACTAAATGCTTTTATTAAATTCCCAATCTTGGTTACTTTAGGAAAAATGTGAATAAGGTGCTAATCCATAAAATTACACTTTACACTTTGTTTAACTCGTTGGTGGAGCATGTGTGGTTAACCGACACACTAACTTGGACTTAACAAGGTAGGTAAAGGGTGACTTAAGGTTTATCATAGTATCGGTGGAGCGTGTGTGGTTTACCGGCACATCGATTGAGTGATAAAATTTAAGGCTACCAAGTGATTTGCATGGTTACTTCACACCTCGTTTTGTGATCCTCGATATCCCGGTCACAAAACCTGGAGGGCGCACTCAAGATTGAAACATGCCATTGAAAAGTTCAATGAATCGCAAAGAATCTAGGAATTTCTAATGACCAATTAAAAACCTAATATCAATATTTCGTTTTTCATGGTGGAAATTGGTGAATCGTCATTCAACTACCTATCAAATATGTTATAGCTTGGATTACGACATACCTCTTCTAAGTTATAATATATTGTGATTGGATCCTAGCCTTAATATTATATTTGGGTGTTTTATTAAGGACTCTCTTAATATCTAAACTAATCTTGTCCTCTTCCTTCAGATGTCTTCAAACAATGTTGCTTCTGGCTCTAATCCTAATGGCTCCTTTACCCTTATGAACTTGTGTGGGAAAGTCACTTTTGATGAATCCAACTTCAATGAATGGTTCAAAAATATTAGGATGATTACCCGCTATGAGGACAAAGAATAAGTCCTTGATAAGGAGCTTAAGGAGATTGATGAGACCACTGCAACTCCTCAGGAGATCGCTGACTTCTAGGCATATCAAAGGGATGCTACCAAAGTAGCATGCATCATGATGGCTATGATGACAACGGAACTCCAAAAGTCCTATGAGGACTTCTACCCTTTTGAAATGCACCAAGATCTGATGGAAAGATACCATTAAAGTGCATGACAAGAGAGGTATGAAACATCTGCTCCATGATAACAACCATGATGAAGGACGGGGAATCCGTCACAAGCCACATGCAGAAAATGCAAAGGTATGTGGATCGGTTGCTGAAGCTTAATGTGAACTTCCATGCGGAGCTTGCAATAGATATCATTTTGCACTCCTTACCATCGTGCTATGATCAATTCCGCATGACATGTCACATGAATAAGGAAGAGGTCACACTAAGAAAAACTTCAGGGTCTTCTCAGGACCACAGAAACAGGTCTTAAGGGGAAGTCGGTTGTTAACACTCTTACTCCAAACTCCGCCCCAGTTTTGGCAATCGGGAAAAGTCGAGGGAAGAAGAGAAAGAGCTCTTCAAAGGGTAACAAGGCTAGGACCCTTGATGGCTCTTCTTCGAGTGGAACCAAGAAAGGTTTCGTCACTCCTTCTTCTGACCCAAAAGAGGCTGAAGGCTTCTATTTCCATGAAAAATCACATTGGAAGCGGAACTACACAAAATACCAGCAAGATGTGAAGGATGGGAAAGTTAAACCCAACCATGCATGTATTTACACTATCTTATCTAATAACTCACCCCATTCTAACTCTTGGGTCCTTGATACCGGTTATGGTATTCATATCTGTTCTGATTTGCAAGGACTAAGAAGGAGTGAGAATGTGGAGCAAGGAAGAATAAACTTAATCATGGGGAATAGGAAAGCTTTACTTGTCACCGAGATTGGAGTTTATACTTTATCGCTAAGTAGTTGGTTTAGTTTAGATTTGAATAAGTGCTGTTATTCGCCAGAAATGGCAAGAAATATTATTTCCTTTCATGCATTGTATAAACAAGGTTTCACCTTTTCATTTGATAATGAAGTTGGTTTGATTAATGCTTTCTTTAATAATGTTCTTTATTTTAAAGCATTACCTTGTGATGGCGTGTATAAAACTGTATATGTGGTTGATAACTTAGGAAATAATGTATTGTGTATTGATTCTGTTAATAATAACTTGGATAAAGCATCATTATGGCATTGTCTCCTTGGACATATAAGCACGAAACGCATAGGCCAACTCCAAAAGGATGGAGTCTTGGAGTCATTTGACCTAAAGTCAGATGATAGTTGCGAATCCTGCTTACTTGGAAAAATGACAAAGCCACCCTTCACAGGTTCTTGTGAGAGGGGTGAAGGTTTGTTGGATCTTGTACACACGGAAGTGTGTGGGCCCTTCAAACATGCCACAAGGGATGATAAACGTTATTATTTGACTTTTACTGATGAGTACATTAGATATGGATATGTCTACTTAATCAAGCATAAGTCAGAGACTTTCGAAAAGTTTAAGGAATTTAAACAGGAATTCGAGAATCAATTGGGCAGGAACATTAAGATGCTTCGATTTGATCGAGGTGGTGAGTATCTTAGTTCAAATTTCCTTGACTATCTTAGGGAATGTGGGATTGTCTCACAATTGACATCTCCCAGGACACCACAGTTGAATGGTGTGGCTGAAAGGCGTAATCGAACCTTGTTGGATATGGTTCGTTCCATGATGAGTCGAGCTTCGCTACCAATCTCATTTTGGGGGTATGCCTTAGAGACTGCCGCCCATATCCTTAATCTAGTCCCTACAAAGAAAGTTGCCAAAACTCCTCATGAGATGTGGACTGGTAAAGTACCCAAACTAGACCATATCAAGATTTGAGGTTGCGAGGCTTTCGTGAGATGCGAGAATCATGATAAGCTCGAACCTCGAAGCGAGAGGTGTATTTTCATCGGCTACCCACAACAATCCTTTGGTTACCTCTTCTACAGACCTAGCGAAAATGTGGTTTTTGTAGCTAGGAGGGCTTTCTTTGGAAAAAAAAGAGTTCATAAGCCAAGGAAACAGTGGGAGGCAAGTTGACCTTGAAGAGATTCAAGAGTTAACAGGTGAAGGAACTTCAAACCCTAGCACTCAACTTGAGGAGGAAACTCCTGTTGAGCCAATTGACAAGTATGTACCTCTGAGGCGTTCCACAAGGGTTAGGAATGCACCAGAGCATTACTATGGATTCCATATTACTGCGGAAGGTGATACACTTATCAATGATGAGACACTGATAGGTTTGGATGAACCTAACAGTTATGCGGAAGCCATGGCAGGCCCCGAGTCAACCAAGTGGAAAGAGGCAATGGACAGCGAGATACAGTCCATGTATGACAATCAAGTTTGGAACTTGGTTGAGAATGTACCAGGTCGTAAGACAATAGGGTGAAAATGGGTCTTCAAGAAGAAGACCGACATGGATGGTGAAGTACACACTTATAAGGCATGACTGGTTGCAAAGGGTTTCTCATAAACTCCAGAAGTTGATTATGATGAGACCTTTTCTCCAGTGGAGAAGATTAAGTCTATTAGGGTTCTGTTAGCCATAGCCGCATTTCATGATTATGAAATATGGCAAATGGATGTCAAAACCGCTTTCCTTAATGGAAAGTTGGATGAGGATGTCTACATGAGTCAGCCAGAGGGTTTTGTTAATACAAAGTACCCTAATAGAGTGTGTAAGTTTGAGAAATCCATCTATGGGTTAAAGCAAGCACCTCGCAGATGTAATCTTTGCTTTGATGAGAAAGTCAAGGAATTTGGCTTTTCTAGGAGTGACGATGAATCTTGTGTATATGACAAGGCTAGTAGGAGTATAGTTAGCTTTTTGGTATTGTATGTGGATGACATACTACTCATAGGAAATGACATCCCAACTCTGCAGGAAGTTAAGTCCTGGCTTGGGAAGTGTTTCTCTATGATGGACCTAGGAGAAGCTTCCTATATGCTAGGGATAAGGATCTTGAGAGACCGGAGTAAAAGACTAATAGGACTTAGTCAGAGTACCTACTTGGATAAGGTGCTGAAGAGATTCAGCATGCATGACTCCAAGAAAGGAGAGTTACCCATCCAGAGTAATGCCAGATTAAGTAAGACACAAAGCCCTAGTACAGAGGTTCAGATAGCAGAATTGAGTCGAATACCTTATGCTTCGGATGTAGGATCAATCATGTATGCTGTTACGTGTACTCGACCTGATGTAGCCTTTGCCTTGAGCAAGGTTAGTAGGTATTAGGGGAACCCTGACAAGGCACACTGGACTGCGATAAAGAATATCCTCAAGTACCTACGGAGGACTAAGGACTGGGTCCTTACCCTAGGTGGGAGTGATGACTTGAGGGTTGTAGGGTATAGTGATGCTAGCTTTCAGACTGATAGGGATAATCCGCTCTCAGTCAGGCTGGGTCTTTACCCTAAATGGAGGAGCAATTTCTTGGAAGAGTTCCAAGCAAGAGACAGTGGCTGATTCAACTTGTGATTCAGAATATATTGTAGCTAGCGAGGCAGCAAAGGAGGCGATATGGCTGAAGAACTTCATTGGAGACCTTGGGGTTGTACCAGCTATTAAAGAGCCAATGGAAATTTTATGTGATAGTGAAAGCGTTGTTGCCTTAGCCAAGGAACCAAGGGATCATGGGAGCAGACACATCGACAGAAAATACCATTTTATCAAACATCGAATAGAAGAAGGACTCCTCATGGCAAAGAGGGTATCATCGGATGAGAATCCAGCAGATCCCCTAACGAAGGGACTGTCTCGAGTTAAGCATCTCCAGCATGCTCGGAGCATAGGGCTGAAGGATGATATTAGACTTAGTAGTTAGATAACCTCGAAATTTGTAAAGTGTAATTGACATTAGATGATAAATAAAAGGTGTTTTATTTATGAGTAAAGTGTTTCTATCTCTTGTCGATCGTTTACTATACTTCTTTTGCATGTTTTGACTTCTAGAATAATTATGTTTGGTATATCATATTATTCAAACCTCCACAGTCGGTCATATGTCGGAAGTAGGTATGAATCAAGACTGTCATGATTGGTTGTAGAGGTCTAAGGTGTTGGACATGGCTACAACAATCATGAGTGCTCATAAGTTCTGAGCATTGGACTCAACCCACGCTCACTGGAATCACTTCATGGAATTTATCTCGAGTGATCGTGAGACGGTAATATCATATAAGTCTTCAAACCTAGAGATATGATTTGTTACTTACGAGTTGGTTATGAATTGATTGTACGAAAACGCTTTGGTAACTCGATGTTATAAAACGTGCCTTTGTGTATAATTCAATGAGTGGTAGAACAAACATATGAGTCAAAGTTTATCTGTTCCTTCTTGGATTAGAAGCTGATATCTGGGCCCCTTGATGATTTTGTTTTGAACTATGTACCGGGCCCGGTCAAAACTAAGTTGATGTGTTCAATTAAGCTCTTTGTCAAACAAATCGGAAATCGGGAAACAAACTGCTGGACAATAAGTAAGACATTGTTCCACGTATTTGTCCGGCTGATATCTAGAACAGAGGATTATATGATCACTTATCTTAAATGGCGTATCATCATCTTATCGGTTCCGAGAGACATTGAAAGAGCTACGATTGCCAATTGGTTCCTGAAGTACTGCAGTCATAGTTATTAGACTTATCCAAGTGCGAGACTGTTGGATAAGGTGTCTAAGTCCATAACTATTTTGTTGTAAGTACTTGACCCGATCCGGCATGGTCCATTTGGGTTGCGTGGCACCATGCAATTGGATAGACTAAATGAGAGAAATAACACTTGGAGATTATTAATATATTATAAGTTCTAATATATTAATAATATTATTTAATTAGTTTTATCAAGAATTAATTTAGAATTAATTAAGTGATCAAATGATAACTAATTAAATATATGGGTTGATTATGTAAATCATCCATATCTTGTATAGTGGGCTAAGAGGCTCCAAGGATTATCAAGTTGGGTTCCACCCATAGGATGCTCCATGGGAGTTACAAACCAATGGGTCATGGAAATGAAGAGTCATGACACATTAGGGTTTACATGGTGTAACCCTAGATGTGGCAACACTATATAAGAATTCCATTCGCCACCAAAATCGGCTACACACATATGAAACAAGAGGGCTCGGCTGATTTTAAGAAGTGTGTGTTCTCTTAAAAGTCTTTCCAGTAGCATTTGGTGTTGTGTGAAGCATTTGAGGCATCACACTTGGGGTGCTAGGCTCACAAGGTTTCAAGGATCATAAGCAACAACAAGGTAAGTTATTCTATCTTTCATTCAAGTTAAAAGTTGTTCCCCATGTATGCTAGATAGGAATAGTACCTTGGAATTCAACTTTGCATGATAATTAGACAAACATAGATCCAAGGTTATTAGGGTTGCATGTACACTTAGGAAGTGTTAGAATGCTCAAAACTCATCAAAAGATTAGCGAAGCCTCACGTACACCTGGTCAAAGAATTGTCTACAGTTCTCATTCCGAATAATGTACAAGAAGCCATGGGAAATCCAAAGTGGAAACATGCAATTAACGAGGAGATGGAGGCACTTCAAAAAAACGAAACGTGGGAGCTGGTCAATCTTCCACCCGGTAAGAAAATTATAGGGTGCAGATGGATTTATACCATTAAGGTCAATGCGGATGGTAACACTGATCGATACAAGGCAAAGCTCGTAGCAAATAGTTACACACAAAAGTTTGGAATTGATTATGACGATACCTTTGCACCGGTGGCTAAAATGAACACAATTCGTATTTTGATGACTATTGCGGCTAATGAAGATTGGCCATTAAGGCAATTTGATGTGAAAAACGCTTTTTTGAATGGAATTCTGGAAGAGGAAGTGTACATGGACCAACCACCAGGCATCGATTGTAACAAGAAGGTGTGTAGATTAAAGAGGGCATTATATGGACTCAAACAATCTCCCCATGCATGGTTTGCCAGGTTTTCAACATTCATGAAGAAGGTGGGTTACAAACAGAGTGATGCAGATCATACACTTTTTGTATAGAATAATAACGGAAAAGTAACAACTCTTATTGTCTATGTTGATGATATGGTTGTTACTGGTAATGATCCTCAATAGATGGTTGGTCTTAAAAAACTGTTATCTATAGAATTTGAACTCAAAGACCTTGGACACCTAAAGTATTTTTTAGGGATTGAAGTAGCAAGGTCCAAGTCGGGAATTTCCATGTGCCAACGAAAATATGTGCTCGATCTCCTTGCTGAAACTGGAATGCTCGACGACAAACCAGTTGATACTCCTATCGAAACTAATCACAAGCTTGGTATGTTTCCTAATCAAGTACCTACAAACAAAGAACGATATCAAAGGTTGGTTGGAAAGCTTATATACTTGTCTCACACTAGGCCCGACATAGCCTATGCAGTGAGTGTGGTTAGCCGTTTCATGCAAACCCCAAGTGAAGATCACATGAACGCTGTATATAGAATCTTGAGCTTTTTTAAGTTCTCACCCGGAAAAGGCTTGTTTTTTGGAAGAAATCAGGATCACCAAGTATGTGGTTATACAGATGTAGATTGGGGAGGAGATCTTACAGACGGTAAGTCTACATCTGGATACTTTACGTTTGTTGGGGGTAATTTGGTAACTTGGCGCAGTAAAAAGCAGAAGGTGGTCTCAAGGTCAAGTGCGGAGGCTAAATTCAGAGGCAAAATAGGTATGGCAATCGTGTCGTTTTCGAGTTGGTGGGTCGAGGGTTGGCGATTTAGCGGGTGAAAATATACCAACTCGAACACGACCTCATTAACTATACAGGTCACGAGTTAGCGGGCTTGGAACATAAAACCGTATATGACCCGTCAACCCACTTATTTATATGGGTTCATAGGTTGGCAGGTTCGTGGGTCATATTTGGGTTTGTGAGTCAGATTTAGGTTAGTGTATTCGTAGGTAAGATCGCAGCAAATCGATTGCCTACTGTGTTGTGTGTTCTTTGTTCATGTTCAGGCATTGAAGTTGTTCGATAATGATTCAATCATTCATGTCATCGTTCTTCATTAGTTCGTTCTATCGTTCATCACAGAGAGGAGAGCGAAAAATGGCTTATTCGATTTTGTTTGTGAGATACTGAGATTATGTAGGACAAACGCTAAATGTAAAATGGTCAATGGGATTATAGAAAATTGCTATCAGATAAGACAATACATCAATTTTAACTAATAGAGAATTCAACAACAAACACCAATGTGCATTTTATTGTTAAAGATCATAAAGGCAAATATATTGTGTTTGGAATGTAAATTTAGGAATGTTCTTTAGCATTTTGCTAAATCTTGGCATGATGCACGCCTTAGTAATCTATGAATACCTGCTTGTAGTAACTTGTATTATGTTGACATGTGTGGAATAGTAAAGATCAAGTGAATCACACAAACATGAAAAACACAAAAAGTAAATTAACACGTTTAAACTCCATTAGAATAGTAAGAGTAAAAGTGGGTATTGTTAATTCTCTCACTAAACTAATCACTGCAAAATGGGTCTTACATAAAATGGTATTCACTCACTTCCTATTTATGGGAAAGGCTAGACCCATTATACATCACAAGAAGGTAAGCCCCATCCAAGGAGAACTTTGCACCCTACCATTCTCCCCCTCAAAGTTAGGATTGGATGTCCCGACTTCAATTTCCAAACGAGCTCGTGATCATGACCAACTCCCCCTCGAACTAACATCAATCTTCAAATCCACAAAATAAATACCCGAGAAGCTTCGAATACCCATTTCTACATTCTCCCTCTTTTTATAATCAACAAATGATTATAAAACCCACAAAGGATGAGAATCTCTCAAGGAATAAACTGGACGAAACTCTCCCTTGATGTGTGACAAAAATGCAACTGCGAAAATATTGAACGAAAACAATCACGAAAAGCTGAGAAAAAATTCCAAATTTTGTGAAAATTTCGAATTTTAGGTGAGAGTTGCAAGAAATTCGAAAACTGAGTAATAACTATCAATTTTGCAAATTCTGTAGGGACTCGTTGCGACATATCAGCTTCAAATGTAAAACTTTACCCCAAATGCGAAACTAGGCATAAAGTAACAATTCGATTAACTTTAGGGACTCGAAATGAAAAACCTTCCTCCTTCGTAGAAAACTACTCCAATGTCGAAACTAGTTATTTTCTGCCAAAGTGCTTAAACTCCAGGGATTCGAAATATAACATCTTCATTCTTCTCAGCAAATTACCCACAATGCGAAATAGGTTATATTTTGCCAAGCCACTGAAATTGTAGGGACTCGAATTAAAAATACTTGTTCTTCCCCAATTTTGTTACAAGATGCGAACGGAACGCAACACCAATCAAACGCCACTGCAATCGAATTCGACTACTAGCAACTTATCGATTGAATTCGACTCTTCATCCCAAATTTTTCTCGACTTGATTGAATCTCATGGTATTTCTTCATAGTCGAATATGACTTTGACTACAAGGAAGTTCGATGCGAACAACAACACGATTTCAAACATAATCAAATTCGACCATAATTGTTCAACCATATATCCCAAAACACGATTTCAACTCCAACAACAAACATCATACTAGTCGAAATTTGTTTCAATTCATGAGTTCGACTCCAAGCTAGCAGCTTTTGACTGTCAAGATTACCATTGAAATCCTAATTTTGATTCCAAGACGTTCAACTCCAAACAACAGTCAAATTTAATTCCCAAATCAAATTCTAGCTTTCGACTATAAAGCTTTGACCTCCGATTTTTGAACGTTCGATTCCAAATTCAAACTTTCTTCAAATCGACAATTCGAACAGGTAAATCAACATCAGTTCGACTTGGACGCAACACCTAGTCGAAATCATTTTTGACAACCATTAAACCTCAATTTTTGAATCAAATTCGGTTACAATCGAATGATTCGAATTTTAAATTTCAATTTTTGCGCTTTGCCTTTCGAAATTTAAAAAACCTTTGATATCAGACCCATCCATATCAGATTCAATTTTGACTCAGACTCAACAACGAATATTATCAAAATCGAGTTCAACTTTAAGTATTATAGTCTCAAATCAAGTTTGACACCAGTCAAAATCTATTCAACACTAGTCAAAATCGAACGAACATCAATTTCAGTTCAATCTTCCATTCGTACAATACGAATTTTGACATTTCCATTCGAATCAGTCGAATTCAAACTTTTGAATTCGAACAACAAACTTCAATCGAACACTTGAATCATGATGGAAAAAGGAATTGAGAATTGAATCGATAAACAAGAAAAATAATGTACTTGTGAACCAGATGTATCGAGTAGACGATCAGTAAAAGAAAAAGAAGAAAAAAATGGATTGGTCTTAAAATAGATGAACAGTAATCGTATTTAGTTTGGGCTCAAAAAATTAATAGAATTCGTCTATTATGAACAGTATCAGACTTAATCAAATGAGTAGAATAGGATTTGGGCTTCGAAGTATGAATCAATGAAAAAAAAATTGATTGGGCTTGATCTAAAAAAAATTATTGGATCATAAATGGGGTTTGCCACAGATTAGATCCAACGAATCAAAACGATGAAAATCAAAAATGAAAAGCATGAATTGAAAATAAGATTGAATTCGGATTTCGAGAAAACCTTAATCGTTCATCATCGGATCTTCAAGAACAAGGTATCGATCTCAACATGAATTTTTCGGAATCCATTTGAGAATATGAGAAACTGTCTTGATAACTTTTTTTTTCATTTGCAATACTCGAATCGATTATGGAAGATCTTGGTTCTTTTGTTGGAACAAGAAAATCTCCAAACTTCACATTGTACCACCCACGATGCATGTAGTACAATCCGTTCTTCTCATTTTCCAAAGAGCTAGCTTCATCTTCATAACGATTTTGAGAATCGTCAACTATTTTGGATTTAGAATTCGAATTCATTGCAACACTTGATGATTGTTGCTTTGGAACTCAAATTTGCTTCATAGATTTCGGCTTCAAGACAGCTTTTGAAGATTTTTGTCTAGAAACTCAATTGTTCTTATTTTTTATCTTCATCTTCTTCTTCTTCTTCTTCTTCTTCTTCTTCTTCTCCTTTTTGGTCTTTTTGGATCTTGAAGTTTTGAATTCAAGAACATCACTCTTAACAACTTCAACTTCACAACTTTGAATCAAATCTTTTGGAATTTGATACATTTGAACTTCTTAGATTGAAGGCTTTCTATATGGCAGCATTCCTTCAAACGAATCAAAATAATTCAAGCGTTCATCGGTTTGAACTCCAATTGAACGAAAAACTTTCACATCTTCATGATAATCACATTGAATTCCCTTGTCTTGAACATCACGAACATGATGAACATCTTCAACAACTCAAGAACATGAAGATCATTTGGGTCTTCAATAAGAGAAACATATTCCTTTTTGAATCACTTTTTTTCTTCTTTTTTATTACCATAACAACACAACATATCCATGGTAATAACAATAAAACTACCAATCTTAACAATATCAACTTTCCATGATCATCTTTCAAGTCTCTATAAGACATCAAAGTTTCTCGTGTAATCAACCTGCCTTTCAACAATAACTCATAAAATTGTTTCTCATTGACTTTGTATTTGGCATCTTTAATCCTCATGATCCAAGAATCATAATGCATGCGCACCATTTTTGATCAATTAACAAAAAGAATCACAAGAACTTGGATTTTTTTAGAGAGAGTAAGTGAATTTTGAATGACTTTCTAGAGAGAGAAAGTGAATACGAACCAAGTTCTAGAGAGAGAAAGCAAAATTAACAAGTATTCTAAAAAGGGAAAATCGAATTTTGAATCAAATCAATGAATAAATTCGACTTCTAGAACAAAAACTCTCTCAAATATGAATAACTTACACCCCTTTAAATTCACCAAATCAAAAATTTCATCATGGATCAATTCTTGAGAACTTCAAGAACACCCGCTTTGATACCAATTATAGTGACCTGGATTATGATGACATGAGTGGAATAGTAAATATCAAGTGAATCACACAAACATGAAGAACACAAAGAGTAAATAAACATGTTTAAGCTCTATTAGAATAGTAAGAGTACAAGTGGTATTGCTAATTTCTCTCACTAAGCTAATCACTCCAAAATGGGTCTTAAATAAAATGGGAGCCGCTCATTTCCTATTTATAGGAAAGGTTAAACCCATTACACATCACAAGAGGGTAAGCCACATCCAATAAGAACTTTGCACCCTAACACTGCTTGATCAATAAAAATAGAGCAAAGTGTTTCTAGAAAAGATAGTAATAGCTACAAAACAAACCCAAAGATAAACAAGTAATCCCACCACAGAAGAAATACAACCATAGATCATAAAAAAAGTATACAACTCACTTGTAATTCTAGTTGTACTAAATGACCAACATGATCCACACGAACCCTACTTTAGCATTAATCATTTTAAAAATTAATGTCCAATTTTTCGGAAACGAATTAGAAATAGAGTATAGAGATACTGATTGTTTAAATTGGAGTACCTAATTCTTCACATCGGTGACTACACCATGGTCTCTCCAATCGAAATCATCCGAGAGATCGTTCATCGAAAGGATCGGAGGCTCACTGGCGTCATCGGGAAACCTAAGACGAGATCGAGATCTCAATCCGAGATGCTTTTAGAATTCCGATGGATTTATGTCGGAGAATCGACTGACGCTATGGACCACCGACGGATCAAGCTTCTATGACGCTTTGTGCGGCGGAGGTTAGTTTTGAAGACAATGAACCTGTAATCGTTTTCTTCCTGCGATGTAGATCGCTCCTCCGTGTTCAATGACTGGACCAATCATCGACAACCTAACGGATGAAGACGTCGTCTCTGGGGATCAAAACGAATAGTGATTACCAGAAGATCGATTAACTTTACGTGAAGAGAGAGAAAGAAAAAGTAGGATGAAATTACTTAGATTTGGCAATACATGAACGACAGATTTAAATTGATATACCAAAAATGCCCTTGGATATTTCTTGTTATAAACTAATATGCCATTTAGATGCCTAATAAATACAAGTACACCACTTTTAATCTAAGCCATAAAAAGATTCAATCTAATGTTCGACTTTTACTTCTCGGGTTCTTGGGAAACTATGAGTTCTCAAATGATCTTATATATATATATATATATATATATATATATATATATATATATATATATATATATAGAGAGAGAGAGAGAGAGCTAGGTTCAAATGTGGATTGACATCTATTGTGCGGACGTGTGGATAATGTTATTATGTGAGAATGCCAAAGAAAATATGTTGTTTGATAATATGAATACGTTCAATATTACATAACTATATTCATTATCACACATTCTAACTAATTAAATCGTCTATAAGGTTATTATATACTTTTTATTATTATTCTCATTCTATCATAATGTTGTCAAAATGTTTATTAATTCATATTCTGTAAGAATAAAAATGAGTGAAAAACAATATGTGAGAAAAAAAAATGAATAAGAATTAGTGAGAATACATGAAACTGAGGATAGTTGTTTGAGGTTGAACATATTCGTGTAAGTAAACAACTTATTCTCTTAGTAATTCTCATAGAATAGCATTGTCCACCGTTGGAACATGAAAGTGAACCTCTAGCAATCCTAAGTACTCATTCTGAAGTGTGTATGTTCCGAAGTGGAGAAGTGGTCCCAAATATGTCTGGACTAGGAAAGAAGATGTTGCGAAGCTGAAGGCACTCTGGAATGACTCTCATGTACGGAGTGGATGCGGATCTAGAAGAACTCTATTTTGCCTTTGTAACATTTATTATATTTTTCTTTGTATTAATGTAACGTTTCATAGGACTTAGTCTTTCGTTGTATTTAGACAATCAGATTGTTAAAAACATTTCTATTGTCCAGTCCTATATAAGCATTCTAGTTAATTCACTATAACCTTCACTCCTATTTATAGGAGCATTCAATACAAGTCAACTACGGATCTTTTCATTCAATCTTTGGCACTTTACTAAATTATTTCAAACTTCTTTCAAACATTCTTCCTGTTCTTCATTTATTGACTTTACCTTGATCATTTATTCTCATTGTTCATTAAATGGCTTGATCATTTGCTGAATCTAATATATAAGACTTGACTGGTCTTTCCAGCCTTGACTTGAAACTTTATTAGCAAGCAGACATTGATCTTAAGCATTCACTCAGGGTTTGAGTTTTCAAACCTTTTCCATGCGCATTAGATCGATCTTGTTCTCTCAATTGGTATCAGATCTTGAGTGGTTGTCCTTTGAATCCATAAGATAAGGTTATAATTGGTTTGATGATTACCTTGGTATTTCAACCATTTATGTGTTAAGGATAAAAGTTCTTCTATATACCACTTTAGCTTGAAGATATCTTAACTTCAATGGCTGCTTCTAATCCTCATCTAATGATTTCAATGCAAATCGCAAATAGTGTGGGTGTCCCTACACGTGCCCCATTACTAGTTGTGGAAGAATATGATCACTGGAAAGTTAGAATGGAAAGATTTTCACTAGCCAAGGATAAAGGTGATGAAATCTGGAGATCCGTCACAAAAGGTCCACATGTTCCTGTAAGAACAGTTGTAAGAGATGCAGCTACTCAGCTCATACGTGAAGACGAAACTCACCCAGCTCCTCTAACTGCATATGATATCCAGAAGCTATATGCTTATCAAGTTGCTTTCTCTAAAATGGTGTTTGGTGTTCCTCCTTCACTCTTTGAGCACATCAAGCTATGCAAATCAGCCAAAGAGATTTGGGACATTCTTCAGGACCTGATTGAAGGTTCGAAAAATATGAAAGACAAGCGTCTCTCCTCAGTTGTCAACAACTTCGACACCTTCACCACCACTCCTGGTAAATCAGTGGCCTCAGCCTCCAACCGTTACCGTATCATGGTCAACAACATGACTGCTCATGGGATTGTCCGAACTCCTTTGGAGTACAATCTCAAATTCATAAACGGTCTTGGTAAAGGATGGGGAAATGTAAAATCTTGTCTTCAAAGCAATGGTTCCTTGAAAAAGTTGAAGCTCTATCAACTTTTTGATGAACTTCAAGGACATGAGTCAAATGTTGCTCAAACCATAAGGGAACTCTCCGGTGGTCCTCTTGCCCTTTTCAATTCTTTTGAATCAACCATTCCGAACTCATCTACTTCGGATCCCTTCAAACCCATTGTTCCATCTGTTCAAAAATCCACACCCACTTTACCCACACATATCTATCATGTTGATGATTCTGAAGCCATGGACTCTGAACTCCATTTCCAATAGGAGCTCGTTCTACTCTCAATGAAGCATGAACGTCCTTTAAATCCTACAAACCTTACCAAAATCGATTCCATGCTCCTCACCAGAACAATCCTCAACCATACTCAACTCCGGAACCTAAACCCTTTTTGGAAAATCCTCCTACATAAAAACCAAACCTCTCTAAGCCAAACTCTACTTCAAAATCCTCTCAGAGTTCCAAATCCGACAAACCAAAAATTGTGTGTCATAAGTGTGGACATGCAAATCATTTTGCTAAAGATTGCCTAGTTGATGCTTCGCAGAAAGCAAAAATCAAGGATTCTGCCTACTACGCCCGAAAAGCACAAGAGATGGATGAAAGTGAAAAATCCTTTGTGACAACAGTGTCAAGAGATGTTGAAGGATATTGGTCATCCGGGGATGATGATGACATGATAAATGGAAGGAATATGTGTCTGATGGCAAGACAAACGGTTGAATGTGATGAAGGATATTGGTCTTCTGGGTCAGAAGATGAAGATGATGTTGTTGAACCTCACTATAGCTACATGACCACCAATAATGCACCAGACCGAAGCATCGTTCAGCAGGTAAAATCTTTGATCTCTGATAACAATTTTGATCTATCTCTTTGTGAACCTTATCTGACCCAAATCCAAATAGATATGAGCACCATCTATAAAGCATATTAGTCTGCCATAGAAGCCAGTGAGAAGAAGGATTGTGAACTAAATCAACTTAGGTTACGTTTTGAGGATAAAAAATTGAAAATCGAATCTTTAGAGCATGAGCTTCTAATGTTAAAAGATGAATGTATCATTTTGAAAAGTAAATGTGAAATCACCTATTCTGAATATTTTAATTTCTGATAAAAAATCGTCTTAGTGCAAAGATAGATGTTTTGCATAATTCTATAGACATGCTTGAAGCGGACATTCGGATGACTCATAATTTTCGTCATCCATGGTCTAAAGCACCTGGTCTCGGAAGAGAGTTTCCGAAACCAATTGCTAGTCCCCTGAAGGAATTGCAAAATTTGACATTCATGGGAGAGGTTCTGAACATCAAACATTTGGACACCCCTGTTTCTCCCTTGTATTCACTTCCTGAGACTACAGACCATTTTGAGTCGTTAATTCCTGAGTTCAAACCAATTGTTGTCAAGTGTCCTGATTCCATGCGACTTCCGCCTCTGATAAACTTGGACCTGAATAGGACCACGAAATTTCATTACAGTCTTCCAAATTGCGTAGATTATGTTCCTACGAGTAATCATACAAACAACTGTGTAGTTGAAGAAATTCCTTCCCTAACAACTAAAACTAATACCTCTGAGTTTGTATGGGCATCCTTAGATGATAAAGTTGAAAATTCAAGTTGTCTCCTCTGATTCTTATGAATATGATCCCTTAGTAGTTTCAAAAACGAAATTGATTCCCATTACCCCTGAGTTTAGTAATCCATCCGTAGGAAAAACTTCAAAATCCTCATCTAGGAGAAAACCAATTTAGAATAGGAAGGATATTTTTGATCCCAAAGTAGAAGCTTGAAATGCACATAAGAAGGAAGTTAAGACTAGACAAAATTTCAGGTTCATTGAAAACTCCAAACCAAGTGAATCTCAGAATTCTCATGCATTAACTCATAGTCAAAACTCATTTGCTCCCAATAAGATCCTCAAAAGACCTTCTGAATCTCCTAGTCGAGTAGAACTCAAGAAAGGAGACAATTCTACTCAGCCTAAATCTCGTATGAATTCCACAACAGTCCAAAACACTTCTCCTCGGACTGTTTCATCTGTTTTTATTGCAAAATCTTATGGCACAATTTTTAAACCAAATCTTTCAAAAATCAATGTGTCATCAAGAAAATCCACAAATGCAGAGAAAACATCCTTTTCAAAATCTTCAAAGAAAAATCTTGTGTGGAAAGTCAAGATACCCATTAATGAAACACCAATTCTGGAGGTTACAAATGTTACCAACACTCCGGAAGTTAAAGGTCCGAAGAAGACCATTCGGAACCCTCAAGTCATTGAATATGACTACTGGATAGATGAAAAGACATTAGCCTTCTTTCTGTTTCCAAAGAATTCTAAGAATGCCACCTAGAAATAGAAAGTTGTTCCTAAGTCACAATCAAAGTCCAAAGCCCGTGCCTACGTCCCAAAGTCTAATTAGGAGCCTAAAAACTCCATTACTCACTAATTTTGTAGGCACTTTGTGCTTCAGAGGAAGAAACAAGATGGTATATTGATAGTGCTTGCTCGTGGCTTATGTAGCTGATCTGAAATACAATTTGATAAGTGTTGCTCAGCTCACTGATTCTAATCGATGTGTGGAATTTTGCAAAAAGTATAGCTATGTAATGACCGAAGATCGAAAAGAGTGCTTAATCAAGTCGCTTCACAACAAGAACATGTACCCGCTCGACATCAACATGATTATTGGAAAACTGCAACTATGTCTTCTCACCAAAGTTGTTCCTGACGTCAGCTGGTTATGGCACTGAAGGCTCGCTCATCTAAACTTTCGGTACATGAATGATCTCATATCTGGTGAAATGGGGAGAGGTTTACATCTTCTCAAATTCGAAAATCATCATTTGTGTACTGCTTGTGAGTGTGGTAAGCAATCGAAGAAGAGTCATCCTGTTATAATCGAAAAATCCATTTCAAAACCAATGGAGCTTCTACACATTGATCTTTGTGGACCATCCACGGTAGAAAGTATTCATCATAAGAAATACATTCTTGTGATTGTTGATGATTTTACAAGGTTCACTTGGGTATTCTTTCTACGGCTGAAATCCAAAACAGCCTCAGAGCTCATCAGTTTTATCAAAGGGATAAAAGTTCTTATCAAACTCCCAGTTAGGAGAATCTGAAGTGATAATGGATCAGAATTCACTAATTCCACCATTGAGAAATTTCTCACAGAAAAAGGAATTGACCACAACTTCTCAACTCCTTACACTCCATAACAAAACGGTGTAGTCGAAAGACGCAACAGAAATCTCGTAGAAGCTTATCGATCCATGTTGAACTTTGCAAATCTACAACTCTATCTTTGGGCTGAATCCGTGTCCATTGCCTGCTTCATTCAAAATTGGAGTATCATCAATCGACTCCTCAACATGACACCGTATGAAGCAATGAATGGTCAGAAGCCAACAATCTCGTTTTTGCATGTTTTCGGATGCAGGTGCTTCATCAAGAACAACCGTGATCAACTTACCAATTTCCAACCCAAAACTGATGAAGCCATCGTCCTTGGGTACTCCTCAAAATCCAAAGCTTACAGAGTTCTTAACCGGAGAACTCGTGTTCTTGAAGAAAGCTTCGACTTTACCTTCGATGACAACTTCGTTCGGAATTCTAGCCCAACTCACATTATGGAGTCCGATGCTCCTCCGCCAGGATGTCCGAATCCTCAAATAATTCTTGAAGTTGATTTTGAAACACTCTTTGGTCCTTCCGAAACCTCTCTTGATTCAAAATCTCGATCAAGACCTCCTCTCATTCCAATTCCTACTTCGGAAGCCCTTGTCTCGCATAATGTCTCCGGTCCGATCCCAAGCCTCCCTCCATTTGATTATGAACCATTTCAACCTTCTCAGTTTGAGGGGGAGAATACTCTTCCCTCTCTTGAATCAAATGTGGATGGATTCCAAGATGGAGCTGCTAATTTTGATGATTCCAATCCTCTCAACATTGATGAAAATGAAAACTTCTTTGAATTCCATTCTAATGATGATGTCAATCTCTCTGGTTTAGAAGTTCAAGGGGAGCATCATCCTCACATTCAAACCATTCAGGGGGAGCAAATCAATTCCACTGTTGATATCGGATCGAAGGCTACACAAGAACTTCCTCGGTTACATGTTTGGACAAAGGATCATCCTCCGAACCAGGTAATCGGTAATCCCAATGCTGGTGTACAGACTCATTCTGCTACAAGTATCCAAAATGAATGCCATTTTTCAGCATTTATATCCATGGTTGAAACCAAATCCATTAAGGATGCATTGGAGCATGCTAACCGGATTACGGCCATGTAATAAGAACTGGCAGAATTTGACCGAAATGAAGTTTGGACTCTCGTGCCTCCTCCTCAGAATCATCCCATTGTCGGTACGAGATGCGTATTTCTCCACAAGCTAGATGAAACAGGATTTATTATTTGAAATAAAGCAAGATTGGTGGCAAAAGGATTTACATACATTGAAGGACTCGACTACGATGGGACCTTTGCTCCCATAGCACGTCTTGAAGCCATCAAAATCTTTATCGCTTATGCTGCTCATAAAGGCTTCAAAGTTTACCAAATGGATGTTAAGAGTGCCTTTCTTAGCGGTGAACCTAACACTGAAGTGTACCTTCAACAGCCCCCCCCCCCCCGGTTTTGTTAATCTCTCTTTTCCGAACTACTGTTACAAACTCCGGAAGGTTGTCTACGGACTCAAGCAGGCTCCTCGGGCATCGTACGAGACCCTCACTGATTTTCTCAAACTCTCCGGTTTTCAAAGAGGAATTTTAGATCCCAGTCTATTTCTAAGATCAAATGGAAAGCATCTCATGCTGGTACAAATTTATGTGGGCGACATCATTTTTGGATCTACGGATTCATCTATGGTTGCTGATTTTGCCAATCTAATGATCAATTGATTCCAAATGAGCATGAGTCGGGAGTTAAGCTTCTTTCTTGGCCTTCAAGTCAAACAGACTAATAGAGGAATCTTCATTCACTAAGAGAAGTACATTTCAGAACTCCTCAAGAAATACTCAATGGACACCTGCGGCTCAGCCAAGGTACCAATGGGCTTTGGACACAAGATCTTTGCCGACCCTTCAGGTGTTTCTGTTGATGAAAAGAAATACCGCGGAATGACTGGATCTCTACTCTATCTCACAGCAACTCGTCCGGATATCATGTTTTTAACATGTTTATGTGCCAGATTTCAAGTCAACCCAAAGATGTCTCATCTCTTGGTTGTGAAACAAATCTTCCGATACCTTAAAGGCACAAAGAGTCTCGAAATATGGTACCCAGCAAATGAAAGCTTCCTTCTTCAAGCATATTCATATTCGAACTATGGTGGTCTTCAAATTGATAGAAAAAGCACTTCAGGTGGCTGTCAATTCTTAGGTGGTTATTTGGTCAGTTGGTCATCCAAGAAACAGAACTAGATTGCACTCTCTACAACTGAAGCCGAATACATAGTTGCTGCCAGCTGACATATCAGGTTCTGTGGATGAAATCTCAACTCTTGGACTATAGTTACCGCTTTCATTGTATTCCTATCTATTATGATTCTCAAAGTGCCATTGTGATTTCCCACAATCCAATTCAGCACTCAATGACTAAGCACGTCGATATAAGGTACCATTTCATAAAAAGATGATCATGTTCTAAACGGTAACATTGAACTCATTTTTGTTCCATCTGACGATGAGATTGCTGATGTCTCTACTAAGGCATTAGACGAAACCAAATTCAATGGTTTTCTGAACAAGATGAGTATGATGATACCAGATCCTCATTTCTTTCAAGATACTTGTTCTCTTTGATAGAAGTATTTGAAAAAATCTAGTTCCAATCTCCAAATCTTTTCATCTTGGAACTACCTTCTCTCGGAACACATATGATCATTTTACTTGTCTTTATTTCTAACCATCACTTGAGTTTTAAGTTGTACAATTCATCGTGATTGATTTTTATTCTAAGTCCACATTGTCATTATGTTCGTAATATTATCTTTAAATATACTTCATAATGGCATCCCGGAATTCCACTCCGGAAAGGTATTGAATTCTGCACTTCGGAACTTCAAAATTACTCCGGAAGTTTTCTAAAAATCTCACTCCAGAATGCTTTCTAAACCATATTCCGGAAACTCTTTCATTTTCACTCTGGAAACTATTGAAAATCAATATTTCGGATTTTCTGCTTCGGAATCACCAACCTTTTCAAATAAAACTGAATTTTTGCTCCGGAGTACAACCTGAATTTTTGTTCCGAAATCATAAACCTTTCCGGAAGCACACTAAATTTTTAACTCCGGAATCGAAACTCTCTCTGGATTATTTCTCTTTCCGGACCTCTTTTCAAATCAAGCATGTTCCGGAGTACAACTCTTTACTCTCCGGATCAGACACTGTCCGGAATCACTCATCCTGAATTCCAAAGGATAATAAGGTGAAACGTTTTTTTTCTCAACGGCTACTTTCTAGGAAGATCCTTATCCTATCATCCTTGATTCTCGTGACACGATTGCATGCCCCCATAAAACTAGCCATCGAATCGCCGGTTGGGTTTTCCCTTTTTAGCCACAAACAAACCTCACCTTTCACCTCCCAGGTCAACTTAGCCCCCTAAACCTCTTTATCATTTAATGCAACCCGTTTCTTGTTCGGATCCTCATCATTACCATACAAACCCGACCCACTTCCCTTACCTATAAATACCAATAAAAACCCCTTTTTACCTCTTTACGCGCCCAATACTCCCAAAACCCTTGATTTCTCTCTGAGTTTTTGGTAATCTTCAAGAAATCATCTCCTGCAACAATGGTGTCTCCACAGAAACCCTCTCAAACTGCCTCAACCACAAAGAAATCCATTGCAAGAAAGAAATCTACCAAAGGTTCAAAGGGTTCATCGTCGTCTGGCAGTCCAGAACCGTTTCTTAGAGACACCACTCAACTCTTTTCCCTAAATCCCATGGATTATGATGAATCCATCAGGGTCATGGTAGAGTTTATCGCAAATCACCCCATCTCCATTCCCTCACTAAAATCCTTGAACCTCCCCTACCACTTCATCATCTTCATCATGCTTTTACAAGTATTAAACTCAAAGACGGTGCACTAGAGACTACAATCATCAGTCACATAATCGTTCCAATCTACAAATCAACCTTCCTTAAGGCAATCGGTGTGAAAGCAAACCCAAGGGGTTTCGAGGTCAAAGAACCAACGACTGAAGAGTTTCAGACATTTCTGTCTTACATCGGGTATAATCAAGATTACAGGGCTAAGGATTTCAAGAAATCTGCTATCTCCAGACTCTGGACCGTGCTAATGCACTTCATCATCATAGGGATGTCCGGAAAGCATGCAGGAACTGATACGCTAAGCAAAGACTTGCTAAACGTTGTCTACAGTACCTACTCCAGATGGGACAATGTGGTGGATCTTCCAGATGTCATATGGCAAGATTTTTGCAAATTTTCCATCAAGAGAAAGGAGAAGGAAATTTCGAGCCCTAGCTTTCGGGCCCTAGCGCTCCAACAAATCTTCCAAGAACTTCATGAACCACTTCCGGTTACAACCATTCCTCCAGAGGTATGTGTTTCCTTCAAAGTTGTTAAGGCCTATAGGATTCCAGACCAATCCTCTTTTGGACCGGTTCGACGACTTCCGGACCACATGTTGGCCTTAATCCCTTCCGATTCCATTTATCTAAAACAACACTAGGAGAATTCGATTGTGTTCAACCCAAAACAACCTGCCCAAGTCTCAGTTGAGCCCATTTCAGAAGAGGCCAATCCTGCCATGTCCGGACCTAAGGTTAAGAAACCTGCCAAACGAAAGGGTTATCCCTTCAAGTCAAAGCCTAAAAAGAGAACCAAAGTAAGCTCTTCCTCTCCAAAGGAAGATGCTCATGACATTCCGTTTGACTATGGTCGTCCGAACATCCCCCTGTCCACGCATCTAAGGTACCCCTCAATGTTTCAAAATCACCTGCACACACTCACGGGGAGTCTCCACATAATCCACCCTTACCTTCCCAAAAAGGTGATGCTGGTGTTAACCGTAGTTCCTTGTAGCCCCCTGGAACACACCTACGAATCAAATTTGATATCCCTTTTGATTCTCGCACAAGCACACACTCTTGAACCCTTGTTTCGGTCCCTAAGCTTTCCAGAGATGGGGCAGCTTCTCCGACTCCGGAAGCCTCAACTGGTCTGATACCCGGAAGGCGTACAGGACGACCTGGTGCTAATGATCCCTAATGGGAAGATTTTGTTAACAGGGCCACATCCAAATGTCCAGATCTCACTAGAGCTCAAGTGGAATCCACTCTTATCTCCATGAGGAATAGGGTCATCCAAAGAAATATGCCTTATGTTCCTCCCACTGACGTCGATGCAGCCAACGAACTCAATTCTGAACTACCACCTGTTACCACTCACCAAGACGTCTTCCAAACCAATCCAGATGAAGAGCTATCTGAAGAATTCATGTTGGATGATGAAGAAAAAATTGTTCTGGACACAAATTTCATGACTTCAACTCATTTTCAATCAAAGGCATCCGCATCCAAGTCTGCCTGTGACTTCAGATCCTCCTCATCAACCACTTCGGATGATACACTTAACTCCAAAATGCATGAAGACGATGTTGAAACCAAACCAGGTCCACCCACAAATATTTCTTCACGCCAAGCTCCTCCGCAACCCTCAGATTCTGATTCGGAATCGTCAGTGGTGACTATATTGACCCCTTGGCTCTTCTCGAGGTTCAGACAAACGTCTCCGACACTATGAGGAAAGTGTCATCCATTGAAACATCCGTAATAGAGCTTAACACGAATATGGTTCAAAAAGTCTCCAGACTTGATTCCAAGGTTGATGCCATTCTTTAGTCTCTATCCCAGCAGTCCAGAACATCTGTTGATGAAAGATAAGCTCAATTGGATCAATTAATGTCTCTCCGACTCAAGCACCAATGGAGGAAGTTGAAGCCAAGTATGATGCCTCTATCGAACACTACCTGGACACTATCTCCTCCATGTTGAAAGTCCATGATGACTTGGTGTCTGCTACCAATGATCTCATTAAGCAGACCCATGTGCGTCATGAGAAACAGATCCAGCGACTTGAGAAGGAGATAAAGAGGAAGGATGAGATGAATCTAATTCTGCAACAAGTCCTCACCAAACTTCTTAGATCCACTTGGAACATTGTCGATGTTCCAAATCAAAAGTTTGATGAGATGATAGCGATCCTAGGGCATCTGTTCGATAACCTAGCTGCTCAAGCCCCTACATCTATCGCATATGATAATCTCACCAAAAAACTCAACACTGGCCTCCAAAAAGTGTTTGAGAAGTTTGATGATGTGAAGGAGTCATTAGCGCTTGCACCGGTCCGGAGGCTTCCTGATGCAAGAGGGGGAGAAGGCCCAAGCCAACCTTGGAAACCCACCTCGGAATTTACACTCCGAGATGAAGAAGACCTAGATTCCGAAGATGAAGTTCAAGTCGTCTCCGGAATGCTAGGAAACTCCTCCTCTGAATAAGAAGACGAATATGTTCCAGATAAAGCTCCGAATGGAGTTCTTGGTCCTCAAGCTCCTAAGTTGACCCTTCCGAAGGAAATGACAGAAGAGTAGAAAAAAATCTGGTCCACTACTTCCTGGCCTTCCTCTCTCCCTGATGCTCTTCGAATGGGCATTCAAATGGCTAAAGAAAAATCCTTCTTAACCGCTCAAGCCTTCCGAGCCACTCCTTCCATGTAGCCCCCCATTCCGGACCCAAATATTGCTCCACTCGACCAGGGCTCTCCTCTTCAGATCCCTGATGAAATTTCGGAAGAACCACTTCCAAATCCCACTCCGGAATTCACGATCGATGAAAACATGAAGCTTGTCATATTTGCTCTATAGAAAGACAAAGGGAAGAAACCTATGACTGCCGAGCAACAAGCCTTTCATTCCAGACTGCCTCCAAAGAAAATTCATGGATGGTCTCAGGAACAAATCAACAAGGCATTAGAGGATAGCATTCGAATCCAAGTTCTAAAGGTTAATCCTGATCCGATGTGGAGCATCTCTCCTCTTTGCCGTGAAGGCATTCTCCAGGCTCAAGAAATTGTTCTGTGCATGTACTACGACGTTCCTACCAACGACTCCGATCAGCTAGATCTTCCTCTTTCCCCCTACAGCAAATTCTACTCCAAATTTGCTCCTCTTCACCCATCTGATGATCCGGAGGTGATTATCTGGATCAAGCGAGAAAGACTTAAAACTTTCTACACTAAGCACACACAACCTCCCAAGGAAGTGTGGTCGAGGAAGAGAATTACTCAAGTGGAGGGTTTCGAAAGAAATTTTTTGGTGAAATTTGAACTCAGTTGTCCTCTATTCCATTTTCGCATTCTTCGAAACAAGCCAACACCCCGGACCGTTACTGATGCTAACTTTCCCTCCATGAATCCAAATGACATCCTCACCTTAGCTGCCTACTTCAGAGAAAATCAATAGGATGACATCAGTATGGGAACTTACCATGCTACTCTGAGCTTCCTGAAGGATTACGTTGCGGAATTTTGCCGACATGACTATGAGCTTGCACACCTTTACGGAACTAAACAATTTGTTGCCAAAATTGACTTTGTTCTTCCGGAAGCTGAAGTTCTTGTAGATGGTCCTATTGAAGAACCGGTTCTAGGGTTTGTCTAAAACACACGGAAAACAAACAAGAAGGACTGTTTCTGAGTCCTTGACAAACATCTAGTTCCGACCAAAGCTCTGAAGAAGTTAATATCCCGGGCATCCAAGTCTTATGCTCCGTAATAGGTCAAGGCAAAGTTTGTAAGTCAATTGGCGTGGTACATTGAAGTCCGAGACTGGTTGTTTAGAGCCTACACCTTCATCAAAGAAGAAATGAACTAAGTTTGTTGGATTGCTAAGTTCACTTAGGAGAGATTGTTGGAACGTGAAAGTGAACCTCTAGCAATCTTAAGTACTCATTTTGTAAGTGTGTATATTTCGAAGTGGAGAAGTGGTCTACAATCTGTCCGGACTAGGAAAGAAGAAGTTGTGAAGCTGAAGACACTCCAGAATGACTCTCATGTCCATAGTGGATGTTGATCCGGAAGAACTCTATTTTGTCTTTGTAACATTTATTATATTTGTCTTTGTATTGATGTAACGTTTCATAGGACTTAGTCTTTCGTTGTATTTGGACAATCAGAATGTCAGAAACATTTCTATTGCCCAGTCCTATGTAAGCATTCTAGTTAATTCAATGTAACCTTCATTCCTATTTATAGGAGCATTCAATACAAGTCAACTACGAATCTTTTCATTCAATCTTTGGCACTTTACTAAATTATTTCAAACTTCTTTCAAACATTCTTCCTGTTATTCATTTATTGACTTTACCTTGATCATTTATTCTCATTCTTCATTCAATGACTTGATTATTTGTTGAATCTATTATCTAAGACTTGACTGGTCTTTCCAGGCTTGACTTGAAACTTTATTAGCAAGCAGACATTGATCGTAAGCATTCATTCAAGGTTTGAGTTTTGAAACCTTGTCCCTCCGCATTAGATCGATCTTGTTCTCTCATCCACACGTCCGCACAATAGTTGTCCATCCACATTATAACTTAGCGATATATATATATATATATATATATATATATATATATATATATATATATATATTACCTTAACAAATGAAAATCATTTTTGCTAAATGTCATATTCTCATCGTATTTGACACATGTAATTTTTTAAGAACTTTTGATTTCTTGTTTTTCCACTTGTCATTTTTTGGTTTTTTCATTTTATTAAATTTCATATAATATTTAAATGTAATAATTGTAATAAAGGTAATAATTAATGTATATCCATTTAATTAAGGCAACTTTCAGTTTAATTTCTAAGTTTTAAATTAAATCTATTTATTTCATTTGTATATTTATTTAAATTATTTGTTTAAAACTAAAAAAGAAATAAAAAATTTTAAAATAACAAATTAAACATTACATTTTAATAATTCAATATATTTTTTCTTTATAAATTCAAACTTCCTAAGTTTGTAGTTCTTCATAATTTTTTAATAAACCAGTATTATACACGGGTCTGATGATCGGACCGATTTTGCTTTATTTTAAATTAACTTTTTCTTTTTCATTTTATTTTAGATTAACTTTTTTTATGTGTTTGACATTGTAAAACAAGTAAACCGTATTAGGGGTTTTATTTCACATTACTTTCTTTTATGTGATTGACATTGTAAACCAAGTAAATCTTATCGTAGGTTTTATTTTATATTAATTTTTTCATTTTATTTTATCTTGCCTTTTTTGTTTATTTGATTGACATTGTAACCAAGTAAATCATTGTAACACATGGTTCTGAAAGTGCTTTGTTGCTAGGGGCTGCGGCTCAATCATCAGTTGTCATAAGGGTGAGGGCCTCGGGTAAGAGAGGATTTTGCCCACTTCGGTTGTGGGTGTTAGGGTATACGTGATCCAAGTGTTTGATCGTGTCTTCGGAGGCTAACGGTATAATCGTAATTTTACATCTCGGTCTTCTAGGGATTTTGGATTCTTGTTTGGGAAGTTTTTAGGTAACAAGGAGTTGTTAGAAGCGTAGGGCTTCTCATCACCTTTTATTGGATATAAAGTTCGTCGGAAACGAACGTAGAACGAAGAAGTTTTAGCACTTTGAAGGTTTTAGCAGATTTAGCCCCTAATGGGAATGTTTGGCAGATAAGTCCAATGCATGCAAGGGATGCATGCACGTATCCGGATGGGAACGCCCAACGTAAAAAGTTACATGGTTGCGGGTGGTTTGTGAGTACACCGAGCGTACTAAGAGGTACATGGGGCGTACTCCATTTAGACGAAAACCCTAAATTTTAGGGTATGACACTGTAAAAGGAACAATATGCCTCAAAGACCCGCCTTCCTCTCACCCTAAAGCAGCCACTATTAACCCCTAATCCATACTTGAGTGATTTTGGAGCTTGGAAGGCCATTAGAAGAGTATTGTGGTGCTTTTGAAGAAGGTGTTCATTCTTAAAAACTTATTGGAGAAGTTAGAGCTTTTAGATCTAGAACAACACCATCTTTTGGCTCTCATTTGAGGTATGAAGTCTTAAAACTTGGTGGTTATTTCCTTAGATCTTTTTTGTTGGCTTTTTGGACCTTTTTGGTACCAAGGATGAAGCTTTATGGTTCAAATCAGATTCCTAGGCTTAGGTTTGCCACCCTTGGTGCTATTTGAGTCCCTAAGACAGAAAGTTGCCATCTTGAAGGTCTTAATGGGTTCATGCAAGAGTTATGTCTATTTTCATGGAAGTAGATTGCTATACTTTGATTTTGGGTTCATGTGAGTCATATAAAGTCACCAAGTCAGTGACATTATGGATTAAGACGTTGAAGAGGACTTGGATCTGTGATTTTAGCCTTTGGAATACAGTATTAAGTGCTTAATAGTAGAAGTGGATTAACAGAGCAGTATGTTGGGCGTACATGTATGTACGCGCAACACACGAGACATACAACCTATATGCTTAGCGTATTGAGGAGTACGCCCCGCGTACTCAACAAATTTGGGCTTTGCATTGTTTGGGCCATTCATTGGACTTTGTTACTTTGGGCCTTAATGGGCCATCAGAAGTTAGATATTTTAGCCTAAGAATATGTTTGGGCATTAGGGTAAGGCCCATTAGAGGGGTTGGGCCCAAATTAGAAAACTAGGCCGTTGGTGGGCCATGAGTGGGCTTGGGAAGTGTACCTAGTATTGGGCCATTCATGTTATGGTTTTGGGCCTTAGGCATGGACCAACTTAGATCAGGGGTAAAATCGTCATTTGACTATAACATCCAGATTCCCAGGTATCCTATGTTAAGTATTTATATTGAATCTATGAGAGGTACTCAGCGAGTAGGCGCTTAGACTCGCCGAGTGGGATCGCGCATCTTTTGGTCTGATTTAATGAAGGACTCGGCGAGTCCATGAGTGGACTCGGCTAGTCCACGATGTTTAATGAAACCCTAATTTATCGGGTTTGGGACCTATTTAAGGACTCTTATAGCCACCATTTGCGGCTACCAGATCCTTGAGAGAAACCCTAATATTGCTTGAGCGTTTGTGAGAGAGAAGAAGCCATTATGGAAGGTCCAAATAAGGATCTTTACCAGCAATCAAACAACAAACAACAACAGAATAAGAACAAGATGAAAAGAAACCAAGCTTGCACACGATTATAATCAACAAATCGTCTGGTACAACTCAGAATACGAATGTGAACTGCTATGCATCAACAACAACAAAAGACCAACTCCTCCACTATATATACTAGACTTAGACCGTAAACTGTGTTTGCTACCGTAAACAGGGTTTATGACCGTAAACGTGTTTACGGCCGTAAACACAGTTTACGATCGTGAACACACAAAATGACCAAAATGTTGGAATAGTGTCTAAGGCTGTAACTATATTTGGCAAGTATTTGACCCGGTTGTGCATGGTCCTTTTTGGTTGCCTTCACATAGCAACTTGACAGGATGATTTATAATGAGACAAGAAATATTATTAATATATTATGAGAATAATATAAGGAATAATAATATTGTTATTTGATTAATATAAGTCATAAATTAATTAGGAATTACTTTGGTGACTTAAAGAGATTAATTAAATAAAGGGGTCATAAACTGTCAATTGTATGATAGTTGTATTTTGGGCTGTGATTCCTTATGAATAAGAGGGTGGATGGTTTTAGGGTTTGGTAGAGCCTAGAAATCGTCCAAGGCTTATCAATAAGGATATTGGATTGCTTAGGGCCTAAGTTATCCAATTAGGGTTTTAAGGGTGAAACCCTAGGAAGCTCACAAGTATAAATAGACCCATAGGGTTGAGGAAATCGGCACCCTTGGTATTGGAGTAACCCTGGCCGATTTCTCACCCTCCTCTCTCTCTCTATTATCATCCTCTTGCTAGTTGGTGTTTGTAAGCCATTAGAGGAGTGACAATTGTGACTCTAAGCTCCAAGGACAAGAAGATTCAAGCAATAAATTCAAGGTAATCCGTCATATCTGATTTCATGTGTTATAATTTGAATGTTTACAGTAGATCTATCAATCAAAGTCTTGGATACATTGCATGTTCAATTAGAGAAGCCTAGATCCAAGCATTAGGGTTTGTAGGTGCACATAGGAATGTTCTTATGGCTCAAACTCATCAGTGGTATCAGAGCCTTGATTGGTTTCTATTGAATTGATGCATTGGTTTCTTGATCGTTGATTGCAAAAATCGTTTTTGTCCTTCTGCCTGATGAACTCGGCGAGTACCACAGTGTACTCGGCGAGTAGGCCTCAACTTGTCCAGTCCATTGTGGTATTCGGCGAGTTCGAGCGTCAGAAGGAGCTAGTTTCGGGAATTCTTGTTGTGTTTCTTATTGAAACTTGCCTTAATCTTCATGGGTCAATAAAATCCGATTTTAAACATATATGTGAGTATATCCTTGACCTAACAAAAGATATTTACCAATTAATTGAATAATAATTTCCTTATATGATATTAATTGATTATTTTAATTAAATTGGTGAATTGTTTTGCAAGAAACATTTAAATAAATCAAATATGGATAATTATGAGATTAAATGGTTAATTTAAATTATTTGTTATTTGATCCCTTATTTTTTTAAAAGTTTAAAACTTGTCCTCAAGTTTTGAAATTTATGTTTTGTGATTAAAAGTTTAATTTAGACAATTTAAATTTCAAACCCTAGAATTTTACAAGTTTAAAATTCAACCCTATACTAATATAATATTACAAGACTAATATATATATATATATATATATATATATATATATATATATATATATATATGTATAATTAAAATGCTAGTTTTACCATTAGTAGGCCTCATTCACGAAGTCGGTCTATAAGGTGGGTATAAGGTTGCGGCCTATAAAATGGCGCTTAATGGGTGTACACTCACACCCACCGCTTGCTTGATCGGTGGAGGGTCGTTAGTCGAACAGGTAGGATAGGCCAACCTCATCTCCTCATTAAAAGTATAATGTTAAATATAAAGTAACTACATGTTTTTCAAATTCCCAATCCTAGCTACTTTAGGAAAAGTGAATTGATGCATTCCCATGAAATTACACTTTGCACCCTTGCTAAGAAGTTAGTGGAGCGTGTGTGGTTTACCGGCACACTAATTAGTTCTAAGCAAAGGTGGCAAAGGGTGATTCATTGTTTGCCATAGCTCGGTGGAGCGTGTGTGGTTTACCGGCACATCGAATAGGTGATTGTAACAATGAAGGCACTGCGTAGATTTGCATGGTTATTCACACCCACTTTGTGATCCTCGGCATACCAGTCACAAACGAGAGGGGCATATCGAGATTTAAACATGCCATTGAAAAGTTCAATGAATCTCATCGAAACCTAGGAATTCTCAATACATTTAGAACTTAAGGTTATGTTTTCATGGCGGAAAATTAGTGAATCGTCATTCAATTACCTTCAAATTGTTTGCATGTTGGATTACGGCATCCCTTTTCTAATGTGTAAATAATGTTGTTGGATCCTAGCCCTAATTTTTCATATTGGGTGATAATTACGGATTCAACTCTAATCAAAATTTGTCCTTTCTATTTGTAGATGTCGAACGCGAACAACGCTGCTGCAAGCTCATTCACGCTAATGAGCCTTTGCAAAAAGGTGACTTTTGATGGAACGAACTTTAGCGAATGGATAAGATACATTCGCACGATTGCTCTCTACAAGGACAAGGAGTATGTCCTTGACGAGAAGCTCGAGAAAATCAATCCAGAAATCGCTACTCCGGCTGAAATGGCTGCTTTCGAGACTCATGAACGTGATGCAACGAAGGTTCATTGCATCATGATAGCCACAATGAACGTCGAATTCCAAAAGTCCTATGAGGACATGTATCCGTACGAGATGCACCAAGACTTATTGGAGAGATACCATCAAAACGCGAGGCAGGAACGTTACGAGATCTTCACTAACATGATCACCACTAAGATAGGACATGGAGATTCTCTAACCATACGCTTGCAAAAGATGCAAAGGTATGTCGATCGTCATCGCAAGTTGAATGCGACTTTGGGGAAGATTTGGCTGTCGACATGGTACTCATTCCTTGCCTCCGTGTTACAACCAATTTAGGATGACCTACCACATGAACAAGGAAGAGGTCACCCTAAGTAAACTCCAAGGTCTCCTAAGGGTTGCTGAGAGCAACCTCAAGGACAAGTACGTTGCACCAACTCCCAATCCACCCGCTGCTCCTGTTTTGGTTATTGGGCAGGGAAGGGGCAAGAACAGGAAGGCTCCGTCTAAGAGCCACTGCAAGGGAAAGTCCCGAGATGGTTCCTCTTCTAGTGGAACCAAGGTTGATCCTACTAAACCCAACCCTAACCCGAAGGAGGCAGAGTGCCACCATTGCCACAAAATAGGGCATTGGAAGAGAAGTTGCCCGGAATATCTGCAAGCCATCCAGGATGGAAAGATCAAGCCGTCTTTCGCAGGTATTTACACTATTAAAGCTAATGATTCATCTCATGCTATTTCTTGGGTCCTTGATACCGGGTGTGGTTACCACATTTGTTCTGAATTGCAGAGACTAAGAAGAAATAGGGATGTGGAGCATGGAAGAATAAATCTAATCATGGGGAACAGAAGATCGTCGCCTATGACCAATATTGGAGTGTATTCTTTAGTGCTTAGTAATGGATTAAGTTTAGATTTGAATAATTGTTGCTACTCACCAGATATGGCAAGAAACATCATTTCATTTCATGGTTTGTTTAGACAAGGATTTAGATTTTCGTTTAATAATGAGAATGGTTCAATTTATGCTTATCTAAATGGTGTCTTATATTTTGAAGCAATACCATGTAATGGAATTTATGAAATTGTTATGACTGCAGATAACCTAGGAAATGATGTTTTATGCATGGATTCTTCCAATAGTTTGGATAAAGCATGTTTGTGGCATTGTTGTCTTGGACATGTCAACAAGAAGCGCATAGCCGAACTCTAGAAGAATGGAGTGTTGGAGTCATTCGACCTTAGGGAAGATGACACGTGTGAGTCTTGTTTGCTTGGAAAGATGACCAAGTCACCCTTCACTGGTACATGTGAGAGGGGTGAGGGTTTATTGGATCTCATACATACCGATGTATGTGGACCCTTTAGATCCACCACAAAGGATGCGAACCGCTTCTATGTGACTTTCACCGATGATTATAGTAGATATGGGTATGTTTACTTCATCAAGCAAATATTAGAAACGTTTGAAAAGTTTAAAGAATTCAAACATGAAGTGGAGAATCAATTGGGCAGGAAAATCAAGATGCTTCAATGAATGCGGAATCGTTTCACAATTGACGACACCTAGGACACTGCAGTTGAATGGTGTGGCAGAAAGGCGTAATCGAACCTTGTTGGACATGGTTCGTTCCATGATGAGTCGTGCTTCACTACCTATCTCATTCTGGGGGTATGCCTTAGAGACTACTGCCCATATCCTTAACCGAGTCCCTACAAAGAAGGTTGCCAAAACACCTCACGAGATATGGACAGGGAAAGCTCCCTCGTTGGCACATATTAAGGTTTGGGGTTGCGAGGCTTTCGTAAGAACAGATACTCACGACAAGCTCGAACCTCGTAGTGAGCGATGTATTTTCATCGGCTACCCGCAAAAATCCTTTGGATATCTCTTCTATAGACCGAATGACAATGTAGTCTTCGTTGCGAGAAGAGGGGTTTTCCGAGAGCGAGAACTCATAAGCCAAGGAGACAGTGGGAGGCAGATCGAGCTTGAAGAGATTCAAAGATCGAGTGATGAAGGAACCTCCACCGCTGGCGCTCAACCCGAGGAGGAAACTCTGGTTGAACCAATTGACGAGTCCTTACCTCTTAGACTTCTGAAAGAGTTAGAGTTCAACCCCAGTTTTATGGTTTTCATATTACTACCGAAGGGGACACGTATATTAGTGATGGTACACTAATAAATTTAGATGAACCTAATAGCTATAAGGAAGCCATGGCAGGCCCGGAGTCTGCAAAATGGAAAGAGGCAATGGATAACGAGATTCAATCCATGTATGACAACCAAGTTTGGAATTTGGTTGATAACGTGCCCGGACGTAAGACCGTTGGGTGCAAATGGATCTTCAAAAAGAAGACCGACGTGGATGGAAGCCCATTGGATTGCGGTCAAGAATATACTTAAGTACCTTCGGAGGACGAAGGAATGGTTTTTAGTCCTCGGGGGGAGTGATGAATTAAAGGTGCGAGGGTATAGTGACGCCAGCTTCCAGACAGACAGGGACAACTACCGTTCGCAGTTGGGCTGGGTCTTTACCCTTAATGGAGGAGCAGTAACTTGGAAAAGTTCCAAGCAGGAAACCGTAGCTGATTCAATGTGCGAATCAGAGTACATTGCAGCAATCGAAGCATCGAAGGAGACAATATGGTTGAACAACTTCATTGGTGACCTTGGAGTTGTACCTGCCATAAAGGAGACTATGGAAATTTTCTGTGATAATGAAGGGGTGGTTGCCTTGACCAAGGAATCGAGAGATCATGGTAGATCTCGTCATATCGACAGAAAATATCACTTTATTAGACATCGAGTAGAAGGACAACTCGTGGTTAAGAGGATATCATCAGAAGATAACCCAGAAGATCCGCTTATGAAGGGACTGAGTAGGGTTAAGCATTTGCAGCATGCTAGGAGTATTGGGCTGAAGGATGATATTAGTTTAGATTAGATAGTTTTAGAAACTTGTAATAGATAAATGTGATTGGCATTTGATGATTAAATAAAGGATTATTATTTATGAGTAAAGTTACTATCATATGTTAATTGTTTAACTATTGTTTCACTTTGCTTGTTTTGACTTCCTGAATAATTGAGTTACTAAGAATAATCGAATTATTCGAATGGTCCACAATCGTTCATATGTTGGAAGTAGATATATGAATGAAGATTGTCATGAATTGGTATGTAGATTGTCTAAATGGTATTAGACATAGCAAAGGTTTGCTACAACGTTCATGAGTGCTTATGAACTAGTTTTGAGCATTGGAACAAACCCGCACTTGCTGGAATCACTTTAAGGTATATATATATATATATATATATATATATATATATATATATATATATATATATATATTGTAAGTGATCGAAAGATGATAATATCATATGGTCTTAAAACCTAGATATATGGTTTGTTATTTGTTAATTGGTTGTACATTGATGATGCGAAACCGCATCAGTAAATTGATGTTATAAAACGCATTGTTGTGTATAATTGGTTAGTGAATAAGTAAATGCATATAAGTCGAAGTTTATCTATTACTTTTATCCTGAGAAGGTAAAAGCGATATCTCGGCCACTCGATGATTTGATTTGACTTATGTGTCAGGCCCGGTCAGAACTAAATTGATGTGTTCGATTAAGTTCTATTTTGAATAAATCTGAGATCGAGAAACTAAACGCTGGACAATGATTATGTTTGCATGATGTCTGAACAGAGGACTATACGATCTCTTATCTAAAGGACAGGACTGATAGGATCAGAGTTTGTCAGTGTCTTTGAGAGCTACGATTGAGAATCGGACTGTGCTTGTATATATAGTTACTAGACTTATCCAAGTGGGAGACTGTTGGAATAGTGTCTAAGGTTGTAACTAAATTTGGCAAGTATTTGGCCCGGTTGTGCATGGTCCTTTTGGGTTGCCTTCACCATAGCAACTTGACAGGATGATTTATAATGAGACAAGAAATATTATTAACATATTATGAGAATAATATAAGGAATAATAATATTGTTATTTGATTAATATAAGTCATAAATTAATTAGGAATTAATTTGGTGACTTAAAGAGATTAATTAAATAAAAGGGCATAAACTGTCAATTGTATGATAGTTGTATTTTGGGATGTGATTCCTTATGAATAAGAGGGTGGACGATTTTAGGGTTTGGAAGAGCCTAGAAATCGTCCAAGGCTTATCAATAAGGATATTGGGTTTTAAGGGTGAAACCCTAGGAAGCTCACTAGTATAAATAGACCCATAGGGTTGAGGAAATCACCACCCTTGGTATTGGAGTAACCCTGGCCGATTTCTCACCCTCCTCTCTCTCTCTCTCTATTATCATCCTCTTGCTAGTTGGTGTTTGTAAGCCAATAGAGGAGTGACAATTATGACTCTAAGCTCCAAGGACAAGAAGATTCAAGCAAGCAATTCAAGGTAATCCATCAGATCTGATTTCATGTGTTATAATTTGAATGTTTTCGTTAGATCTATCAATCAAAGTCTTGGATACATTGCATGTTCAATTAGAGAAGCCTAGATCCAAGCATTAGGGTTTGTATGTGCACATAGGAATGTTCTTATGGCTCAAACTCATCACAAAAGACATAAACAACTCATAAACTGTATTACAGACTCTTACCAAAACAATATACACTGAAAGCCTAGACCAAACCATTAACTGGACTCTTCAATCTCCCCCTTGGTTTGGTGCTAGCTTGGACTCAGTTGTCGACCACCAGTACATCGGATTTTCACATCGCTCCATTCCATATTTTCTTTTCTATGATTGTAGCCACCATCGAAGTGTATTCTTTTGCAACGGGCTCAAAATATCCTTAGCCACCACAATCTGATGAGCCGCGAGATAATGTATGTCCTGTTTTCCAAACTGAAGCAAGTCCCTTTTGTCATACAGACGGATGCAATGTTCTTTAAGCTTAATGACATCGGCATCTGTGGATTCATCGTACACCCAATATTGCATGGATGCGAGAGAACCATCTGAGTAATTTTGGAGAACAGGAACGTGCTTAACTTGGGCTGTTGCAGGCCACATCACTGATCGAAGTGGCTGACTTGTTTTGGGATCAATAACCTTTTTGTGGACCTTGACAAAAGACTCCACAGTCTTCATTGACGGAAAGCCCTTGGCCACTTGATCTTCCAAAAAGGACTTGAACTGACTTGCCCTGGGATTGCCTGATGGATTTGAGAAAGGAGCATTGGACAGCTCAATGAGATCAATCTTAGTAAAAGAATGAAATTCGTGAGCGTCATTGTATAGTTCTTTGTTGCTGCTCTTTCTCCTTACCATAAACATGTTCATGGTGTCATGGAATCTCCACGAAATGATTCTTGACCTATCGCCATACATGTCGTTGAAACGGTGCATGCCCAAATCCGTAACGGCAATCTACGGACAATCCCAGGGTGCCTTATGATCCACGCTCCTTTTAAACAAAAGTTGACCTTTATCAGAAGACTTGTCAGAGGGCTTGTCCAATTTGTCGCATTTCAATGCTGCTGCACTTGGAGCTTGAGCCGGTTCTTTTTCAAAACGGTGTTCGATGATGGTGGTTCTGGTAGGCTAAGGAATGGGAACATCTTGGTTGGGAAGATAAATTTGTGGCTCGTCAACAGATGACTTGAAATCATCGACAAGTTTATCTTCCAACTTTTTCATTAACTCATAGTAGCTGGCGGTCAACAGGCCAAAGTGTGTCTGAAGATCTGTAATTTGCTTTGTCTTCAGAACTTTATCCTCATTAAGCTCGGCCACTTGAATATTGAGCTCTGTGTTTTCAGTCTGAAGGTCTGTGACCTTGATAATCAGCTCAATATTTCTTTGATCAAGATCAATGTACTTCTGATTCAGTACATTGATATGTTTTTGGAGTCCAAGAACTGAAGGAATATCTTCTCCTGAGCTGTCACCCCCAATAGAAATTCCTTTGCCGCGTGGGAGTGGTGTAGAAAATTGCTCTTCTGCCAGGAGCCTAGCTAGCCTGACCGAGGCAGCATCATCCTCTATCCTGGGAGGAGAGAAACCTATTGGGAATGAAGGGCCACCAGCTTCAAAGAAAGTACTAGGACCTTCACTGACGGGTTCGGTAGAGACTATGGCAGGTGTAGTTGTTGGCGAAGCGGTAACACTTTGAGTTGCCATTCTGAGGACAAGTCTGCGTCTTTTACTTGGAGGAGGAGAGGCTTGAGTAGTGGTGTGATCACTTTCCACCGCCTTAGACGTAGGTAAGACAACATCAAGGGGAGGAATCCCTGATACTGTCACCATAGGAGTTGCTATTTCTGCCGATGGCTTCATAGTATTAGGAGGGGCTTCAAAAACATCTTCTTCTTCCCTTGTCTCTGTTGCCAGATGAGCAACTTCATCGACATTATCAAGCAACTTGTCGAGGTTTTCACCAGTCATAAAGTCTTCATTGCTACCGAAGTTTAAGGGAATATCATCATTATCGAATCCTGTGAGGTCGAGATCCTCATACAATTCAGTCTCAGCTCCGGACCCCTCATTGTAATCCCCTTGAACCTGTACCGATTGCAATTCGTGTTCCTCGGCGATTTGGGCATTTGCAACAGTAGTTTCATCGGCATCATGATTTGAAATGGTGATGACATCATCAGACACAACCCTTTCAGATGAAGTGGGCTCAGATAATGCATTATCAGATGCTCCATGAGACTCAGAGGATTCATCAAGTTCAACAAATTTCCAGAACTTCACCAGGGGATGAAGACCTTGAAAAACAACCTTGTCCTTCCGATTCTGTTTGATGAGACCGAGAGTGTGAGGACCCAAGGATTTTATGTCCAGCTTGTCACCATCCTTGACCATCTCTGGAAATTGATCGTCGATGAACGCTTGAATGAACCTTGGATATAACAAGAATGCATCTCTGGTTCCCCGAGTCATGGCATTAATGTTCACCAAGAACTCATCAAGAATAAACTTCAAGAAATTGAATTTAATGCCAGCAACCAAAGAGACAATCGCCCCTGTGTTTCTAAGAGAGATCTCGTCAGCTCCTGATCTTCTTCTTGAGATGCAGCTTATGAACACGTGAGCCAGGAATCGCCAGTAAGGAGGCAGGAGCTTTTTCACCGTGGGAGGGTAGGTACCCTCGTATCCCATCCTCTCAAGGATCCGTTATACATCATCAATTCCAATTTCAGTGGGAAAATTGGATTCGTCATCAACCAGCAAGGTATCTCTTATGTACTGCTCTGTTATTCTGATCTTGCAGCCCTTAACCACAGCTTCGATTGACATTTCTCCATTGACCTTTGACATCTTAGCCTTTTGCCAAAATTCCCGAACAATGTTCTGATAGATGATGGGATTCACTATGATAGCACAAGATAGACAACACTCTTTTAGTCGGTAGATCATTGATTTGAACTCTGTATGAGCGACCGGAGGATCATCCAAGACTATCGCCAGATTGTGCATGTCCGCAAACTTGAGATTCGCCATTGATCTGCACTAAACGAGCCAAGTAAGAAAACATAGTATTTGACAATTTTAAAGCTTTAAGTTTTCTTAGACAAACAATTTTATTTTGGCCCTTTTAAATAGTTTGACTGCAAAAGAATAGAATTTACAGTCAAAATTATTCAAACAAGGAGTTTACGGTCAAAGTGGGACAAAATGGGGTTTACGGTCAAAGATGGTCAATGGACCGTAAACTGAGCTTACGACCGTAAACTCGAGTTTACGGTCGTAAGGTCAAGGAGAGTTTACGGTCGTAAGACCTACATGCGTTTACGGTCGTAAGGCCAGAATGGGTTTACGGTTCTTGAATCTTCCCAAACCGTAAACCCCTCAAGAACAGTATACGCCGACAATCTTAAAACCGCAAAATACTCCTCCAGATATGATCGGAACAACGAATAGAAAGCAGATCCTTGGTCAGTTTCATCATACCTTCGAAGAGGACTAAGTGATTTCACAAAATATTGCAAGAAATTTTTCGAGGAGAGAGAGAGTAAAGAGAGAAAGAGATTGCGGCTGTAAAGGGGAAGAAGAAGTGGAAAGGGTTTACGGAAGTAAACTCTTCCTTTTATACTCCTTAAGCATTTACCTGTCTCCCACATTGTGTAAAAACCCAGTCCAAATTTCGATTAAATTTTCAAAAATTAAACATTTTGAGGACATTAAAATAAAAATAAAAATAAAATAAACTAATTTCTAAAATTTAAGAATTAAAATATTTTAAAAAAAATCAGAAAATTAAAAAAAAATCCAAAAATAGTGTTATTTCGGTTTTATTTATTTTTCATATAATATAAAAAAATCCAAAAATATTGTGTGCTAAATTTTTCTTTTAGTTTTGTTTTGTCTTGAAAAGTGAATTCAGGTGTAGATGAGACTCGCGGAGTTTGTGTCGAAAATTTCTGAGCCAAGGCTTCATCCGTGAGCATTGAAGAATTCGCATTCGAAGGAGCAAGAATTGAAGATTATTCTTTCAATATTCAATCCTTCAACCCCAGAAGAAAGGTCAAGCTGACTTGAAGATTATGTGACAGATTGCATTGAAGCCTCCTCAATCAGTCTGCTGCTACCTTAAACCTGCTGAAGTGATCCAGAAGATTTGTTCTCTCTGATGTTATCTCTGAAGATTCTCAAGTTGAAAGTGCTATCTTTCAAGAATCAGTACGTCAACCCTCCTCACCCAATGTGCGTTCAATGCCAAAATTTTGAAGAAAAGCCCAACTGCTCAAGATGAAGTCATTCATTGAAGATAAATGTTGAAGCCAAGCTCTCGATGAAGATTAACAAGAAAAGCCAGCTACTTTTTAGGGGAGCTTGTTGGGTCATTTAAGAAAAGAAAAGAAAGCTATAAACCAAGGGGGAGATTGTTGGGTCAAAAATATGGTTTATACTTTGCTTTTCTAAGCATTTATTGTTTTTATTTTTTGGGCCAAAAATAGTATAGGATTAATTGTAGTTTGGACCAAGCATTGGACTATATGTATTTTGGGCTTGGCCTTAGCTCCATATATATAGGGTGAGGAGTGCATGTGAGGGAAGAAACAAGGAGCTTAAGTGTGTGTATCCTAAGGTGTGAGAGAAACTAGAGAGAAGAGTGTGTGTGACCAATATCCCTTGTTGCAGATCTGAGACACGCTCAACAAACTGTGTTTTAATTCAGGGGCATAGTTAACATTCTCAAAATTCAGCACTCCATTTAAAATTGTTCCCTTTTGAGTTATCTTTCCTCCTTTGCCTCCTGCAAAAGAGACATATCCCCCATTGAATGTCTGAATGTCGTGCAATTGGGATATATCTCCGGTCATGTGGCGGGAGCAGCCGCTGTCGACATACCAAGGTCTGATGACATTCCTCCGCAACTGTCCCTGCACGATGAGTGGAATTATTTAGATTTGGGGACCCAGGTCATCACAGTCCTGGTTTGACCCTTAACTTTCACAGATTTTTCATTTGATTTTTCTTTTTCATGAGATTTCGAGGTAAATGGTGACTAATCTGAATTCAGTTTTGGTATCCATTGAAGGTTAGGTTTTGAAAATTTATTAGTTTGCTTCGAGCCGGTGGATTTTCTACACGAAGAGTTTGAAGATCCAGTCCTGCTTTTTGACGAAATCGACTTAGGCTTAGCTTGAGTGGATTTTGGCAAACAATTGTTGAATTTTTGGAAAACCTGTTTATTCTTTTGAAAATTGGCCATTTTCTTGTTTGATTTTGTGTTTAAGTCACCATTTCGAGAACGAATTCTGGGGAATGTTCTAGTTAAAAACTGTCCCCAAAATTCATTGTCTCCACTTCTTGATGTGTGAGATACAAACATTCAATTCAAAAAATTTCTTGCAATATGTCCAGCAGTGCCACAGTTAAAACAAGTTTGTTTCTTATAAATGATTTTGGCACTGCTATTGACAAATTTCGTTCTCTTATTTTTACTTTCAACACTTTCACATTTGCAAGAATGATCATAAGATTTTGAAGTAGATGTAGAAGGCGTAGAAACATTTGAATCAGACATAGAAACATTAGTAGACACATCATTATCAGTTGCACTGGAGCGGTGCGCACTCTAAATAAGAATCCTTTGGGTGCTAAGTAACAGGTAGGGTCGAGTTATCGAGTGCGAGTATGCTCGAGCGATTCTCTGATATTAATATGTTGTATTTTAGAGACATCATGGTTGGGACACACCACAGACCTAAGGCGAGCGGTGTGAGTGGCGAGGAGCTTCGTCAGATGATCCACGATGAGGTGGCAGCGGCGATTCGAGCCGAGATTCCGGAGATGTTTGGGTCTATCAAGACCACATTGATTGAGACCTTTGATGATGATATGTAGCGATGACTGAGGCTGCGGCTGCTGCAGCTACTACAGCTGTGGCTGCTGCCAGGCCTCAGGGAGGTGACACGTTGTTGTTTCGGGAGTTCAGCAACACGAAGCCACCCGAGTTTGATGGGACGCAAGATCCTATCGCTGCGATGAGATGGATTGCCAATATTGAGGGATGCTTCTACACGTGTTCATGTCCGGAGCATCTGAGGGTACGGTTTGCGTTGAACCAGCTTCGCTTGGGAGCGAAGGACTGGTGGAAGTTTGTGACAGAAAGCTTCACTGTTGCAGAGATTTTAGAGGTGACCTGGGAGCGATTCACCACCATGTTCAGAGATGAGTATGTTCCCCCGGTGGAGAGGGAACGGTTGGTTCAGGAGTTCTTAACCCTCAAGCAGGGTACTGATTCGATTACTGTGGTTACCAGGAAGTTTCATGAGAGGGCGATGTTCTGCCCTGAGTAGGTGTCTTCTGAGCAGGCGTGTATGAGCCAGTATTTGGGCGTTCTGAGGAGAGACATTCGGGAGTTCGTGTTGAATTCGACGTACCGGACATTTGCTGAGCTCCACACAAATGCCCGGAAGAGGGAGATTGAGTTGGAGACTTAGGACAGGGAGGAGGCCGAGTCTCAGAGGATGGATCGGCGGCCGACATAGTCTCAGCCGGCAGCCAAGCGGACCAAATCCGCTGATACGAGATCTGGAGGCCATAAGGGCCGCACTTGTGGGAAGTGCGGCGAGGGACATGAGGGGGTCTGTCGATCGGGTGCTTGCTACAAATGTGGCAAGGAGGGGCATATCGCCAAGGATTACCCCAAGGGATTTATGGTTTGCTTTCATTGCAACCAGACTGGCCATCGGAAGACCGAATGCCTACAGTTATATCAAGGATCAGGACAGGGATCTGCACCTGCTGCTAGGGTTACCGAGGTTAGGCCAGTGAAGGTCGAGGCACCGAAAGCTCGCGGGACAGCTGTCCAGTTGACAGCGGAGGAGGTCCGCGCATTGCCCGATGTCGTGGCTGGTATGTATTCTCTATTTATGTTGAGTTGAGATATTGTGCTTATATGATGATATGTGTAGGTACTTTTCTTGTGAATTATGTACCTGCCTTAGTGTTATTTGACTCGGGTACGAGTGGATCGTTTGTGTCGATAGCGTTTAGTCGGCACATCAGCAGCAGACGAGAGGCGTTGAGTCGACCTCTACGAGTTTCCATAGCTGATGAGCGAGCGGTCTTTGCTACGGAGGTGATACGAGGATGTGTACTCGAGATCTTCGGTGTTGAGTTCCCGATAGATCTGGTCCCGATAGCAATGGGGGACGTGTGTGTCATAGTGGGCATGGATCGGTTGAGCCAATTTGGGGATGTGATAGACTGTGAGTAGCAGTTGGTGACGATACGAGACCCTAGTGGGGGAGTAATTGCGGTGTACGGCGAGGGTACCCGATGTGGGTCAACGTTCTGTTCGCCTGCCAGAGCGAGACAAAGTTTACAACAGGGCTATAGTGGGTTTGTAGCCTATGTGATAGATAGACGAGAGGCCGCTGGGAGGCCCAGTTCAATTGATGACGTTGCGATAGTGCGTGAGTTCCCGGATGTTTTTCCCAAGGAGTTGTTGGGTGTGCCTCCCGAGAGGCAGGTAGAGTTTCTCATTGATTTGGTCCCGGGGGCAGCACCTATCGCCAAGGCGCCTTATCGTCTTGCGCCGCCAGAGATGCAGGAGTTATCCTTGCAGCTTCAGGAGCTGCTGGGGAAAGGGTTTATTAGATCAAGTAGTTCCCCTTGGGGAGCGCCGATCCTTTTTGTCAAGAAAAAGGATGGTTCACACCGGATGTGCATTGATTACCAGGAGTTGAACAAGCTAACAGTCAAGAACCGTTACCCCATACCGAGGATTGATGATTTGTTCAATCAGCTGAAGGGATCGTCTTGGTTCTCCAAGATTGATATGAGGTAGGGATATCATCAGATGAGGGTGCGTGATGAGGATATCCAGAAGACGGCGTTCAGGACTCATTATGGGCATTACAAGTTCGTGGTGATGCCTTTCGGGCTCACCAATGCACCAGCGGTGTTCATGGATCTCATGAACAGGGTGTGCAGGTCGATGTTAGATCGTTCGGTGATTGTGTTCATTGATGATATATTGGTGTATTCGAGATCCAGAGAGCAGCATGAGGAGCATTTGAGGGAGATTCTCAGAGTTTTGAGATCGGAGAGGCTTTATGCCAAATTCTCCAAGTGCAAGTTCTGGTTACGGGAGGTCCAGTTCTTGGGGCATCTCGTCAACCAGAATGGGATTTTGGTCGATCCGGCCAAGATTGAGGCGGTCATGAGGTGGGAGGTGCCGAGATTAGGAGCTTTCTAGGATTTCATGGCTATTATCGTATATTTATCAGGGATTTCTCCAAGATCGCCGTGCTACTCACCAGATTGACCCGGAAGGGTGTTGCTTTTTCATGGGGTCCGGAGCAGCAGACCTCGTTTGAGACACTTCGCCAGAGATTATGCGAAGCCCCAGTGTTAGCTCTCCCGGAAGGGATGGAGGATTTTGTGGTGTATTGTGACGCATAAATATCGGGGTTGGGTGTGGTGCTTATGCAGAGGGGGCATGTGATAGCGTATGCATCGAGGCAGCTGAAGCCTCATGAGGCGAGATATCCCACCCATGATCTGTAGTTGGGGGCAGTGGTGTTTGCCCTCAAGATTTGGCTTCATTATTTATATGGGGTTCGGTGTACCATATAAACGGACCATAAGAGTTTGAAGTATCTGATGGATCAGCCCAACCTGAATATGCGATAGAGGAGATGGTTGGATGTGGTAAAGGATTATGATTGTGAAATCCTATACCACCCGGAATTTGCTAATGTGGTAGCTGATGCGCTGAGCCGTAGGGCGGAGAGTGCCCCGATTGGAGGCACTTGTATGAGATTGACAGTGATGACCCCGATGTTGGACACCATTCGGGAGGCCCAGGCAGATGCCGTGATACCGGAAAACCGCAAAAGGGAGCGGGTGATATGTCAGGTGTCCGAGTTTGTTACCGATAGTCGAGGGCTGATGACCTTTCAAGGTTGGATTTGGGTGTCGTATGCAGGCGGGGCACGTACCATTATGATGGAGGAGGCACATAGATCGAGATTCTCAATCCCTCCCGGGGCCACAAAGATGTATTTGGACCTGAAGAAAGATTATTGGTGGCCGTGTATGAAGAGGGATGTCACGTGGTTTGTCGAGAGGTGCTTGACATGTCGCAAGGTTAAGGCCCAGCACCAGCGTCCGCATGGCAAGTTGCAGCCGCTTGAGGTTCCCCGGTGGAAGTGGGAACAAATTTCCATGGACTTCATCACAAAATTGCCGAGGACCGCAAGCGGTGTCGATGCAATTTGTGTGATCGTTGACCGGCTGACGAAGAGCGTGCATTTTCTTGCTATCAGTGAGAGCTCTTATGCCGAGTGGTTGGCAGAGTTGTATGTGAGGGAGGTGGGATTGCGTAATGGAGTACCGATCTCGATTTTGTCAGATCGAGATGTACGTTTCACTTCCAGGTTCTGGAAGAAGTTCCATGAGGAGTTGGGTATGAGATTGCATTTCAGTACCGCCTACCAGCCCCAGACAGATGGACACAGTGAGCGGACGATTCAGACGCTCGAGGACATGCTCCGAGCATGTGTGTTGGACTTGAACGGAAGTTGGGACACGTATCTACCGTTGGCTGAGTTTTCCTACAACAATAGCCACCATTCTAGTATTGGTATGCCTCCCTTCGAGCTGTTGTATGGGAGGAGGTGTCGGACTCCCATTTGTTGGGGAGAGGTAGGGCAGCGTGTGATGGGTAGCATTGAGATAGTGCTTCAGACGGAAGAGCAGATACAGCAGGTTAGACAGAGGTTACTGCCGGCTCATAGTCGTCAGAAGAGTTATGCGGATCGGCGACGATCCGAGTTGGACTTCCAGGTGGGGGACTTTGTACTCCTGAAAGTATCTCCTTGGAAAGGAGTGGTCCGATTCAGGAAGAGGGGCAAGTTGGGGCCCCGGTACATCAGTCCATTCAGGGTGACCGCAAGGGTGGGCAAGGTAGCATATCGGTTAGAGCTACCTGCGGAGTTGAGCCAGATCCATGATACCTTCCACGTGTCGCAGTTGAGGAAATGTATAGCCGACGAGTCGGCGGTGGTACCTTTGGAGGATATTCAGGTGGATGCGACTCTGAATTATGCGGAAAGGCCAATCGTAATCCGGGATCAGAAGATCAAAATTCTGAGGAACAAGGAGGTGTCACTGGTGCAGGTCCAATGGCAACATCAGAAAGGGTCCGAGCTGACCTGGGAGCCAGAGTTGGAGATGCAGGAGCAGCATCCAGAGTTGTTTGTCGAGCAGGACTTCGAGGGCGAAGTCTAATTCTAGTAGGGGAGAGTTGTAACATTTGGATTCCCAGGTATCCTATGTTAAGTATTTATATTGCATCTACGAGAGGGACTCGGCGAGTAGGCGCTCAGACTCGCCGAGTGGGATCGCGCATCTTTTGGTCTGATTTAATGAAGGACTCAGCGAGTCCATGTTGTTTAATGAAACCCTAATTTATCGGGTTTGGGACCTATTTAAGGACCCTTATAGCCACCATTTGCGGCTACCAGATCCTTGAGAGAAACCCTAATAGTGCTTGAGCATTTGTGAGAGAGAAGAAGCCATTATTGGACCTTTGTGGGTTTGTTTTGCAAGAAGAAGTTGATTCCAGCTTAGAGGAGGCCAAGGAGGTTGCTTATTTGTGGATTGCAAGCGAAGGACATCATCCTTGAGGTAGCATATCGATCCTTTTTTTGTGCTGTTAAGGAATCCATGGATCTAGGGTTTTCTATACCCTTGATTGGGTTGATTTGTTGGGAATATGGTCCCTTATCATGTTTAGATATCCCGCATGGACTCGCCGAGTCGCCTATGTGCACTCGACGAGTCGGGTCAAAGTTTGACTGTTGACTTTCGTTGACTTTAGGATTCTGGTCAAGGCTGATTCAGGAGAGTTCAGGGAAGGGTAGAATGGCCTTCTACCCAATTTGTAAGATGAGATCATGAGAGAATTCTGATCAGGATGTTATTTGAATAATAGGAGGAGGCTAAGTCGGGACGTTGAGCACGAGAGTTTATCTGACTTCGTTAAGGTGAGTCTTCTCACAATACTGTACCTGGAAGGGTACCTATGTGTGACCGGAAGGTCTTATATGTTATGAGACGTATGAGTTGTATGCTGTTATGTGATATGTATGTGCTATATATATGTTATGTGTGTTATGGACCGGAAGGTCAAGAGAATATGGACCGGAAGGTCAAGAGGTTACGGACCGAAAGGTCGATACGGGTAGGACCGAAAGGTCTACCGGAAATTGGGACGGAAGTCCCTGAGACACATGGATCGTAAGGTCCTACAATGTAATGGCCTGGAAAGGCGTATGTGTGGTTTGTGGTATTTTGGGGAACTCACTAAGCATTTATGCTTATAGTTGTTATGATATGTGTTTCAGGTACTAGCGAGGAACGCGGGAAGGCGCCGGTGTGATCCGTACACACTTGTAGAGTTTATGTTAATGAGATTCTGGGAACATGTTTTGTTATGACATAGTGAATACATTATGTTTTGGGATTATAATGTGATTGAAAGTATGTTTTAAAAATGAAAAATCGTTTTCAAAATTTACATTGTTACATTTACCCTAAGGAGGATTATTGGTTTTTAGACTAAGTGTTATTTTGGTAATGGTAGCCCGGGGAGTCGAGAGATCAACAGTTCTGGGATCTGCCAACTAGCAGCCAGAGGATTATCCGTGAGATTCAGCTTTGCGAGGTGAGTTTCCTCCTTGAACGAGTCAAAGGCACCAATATTGTCCCGTATTTATGTTTATGTGCTTCTAGATTACGATCCGATGTCAGGAGATGCCCAAGGAATGTTGGTATGCTTGATGTCTTTGTGATTTTTGCATGTGTCTGTATTGTATGTTTCCGGATTACGGTCTGATGTCGGGCGATGCCTGAGGAATGTTTATACGCTTTCTGGATTACGGTCTGATGCCAAGCAGATCCTGAGGAATGTTTATTTGCAAGTTTCCGAACTACAGTTCGATGTCGGGTGTTAGTCGATGAATGTATGCATGTTTAGTTATACTAGTTGTCTTTGTGATACTTGTATGTACCTGGTAGGGAGGTGAGTGTGGGTGGGGCCCCGTATCTCATCACTAGCTGAGTGTGGACGGGGTTCCATATCTCATCATTGGTAGAGTAGGGGTGGGGCCCATGATAGGCGAGGCCTTAGGAGTGGAACATGTACTACTGTGTATGATTCTTTATGTGCTACGATGATTATGTGATATTGTTTGTATGTGTATAGCGGGCGGGGCCCAGTGACAGGTGGGGCCTGGGAGAAACAGATCTGTATACCGAGTGGGGCTCGATGCCAGGCGGGGCCTGATGTCGGACACTGTCCGATGTCCGGCGGGGCCCGATGAAGGTGCGAGGCCCCAATATATGTGATTATGTGTATGGTATGTGGTAGTATGGAGAATTCATTAAGATTCGTGCTTACGGTTTTCAATTTTGGTTTCAGGTACTTCCAGTTGCAAAGTGAAGAGCTCGAGATGATTGTATTACACACACCATGATGTTTAGCCTGAGATGTTTACTCTGATGTTTTGATATGATACTCTAATTTGATGTTTGCAATACTATGACTTATGTTTTTTATGGAATGATTTTAATAACTACGGTTTATTTAATGGTTAATGAAATTTTTTATCATGATTTTTGTGATGTTTCAATTGTATTTGGGGATGTTTTATATACTTTCGTTATTGAATATGGTAACTGTTTGATATCATATTTTTAAATATACTAGGTGTAAAACTCGTGTATTACACGGGTTGATTAGAAAAAATTGAATATTAAAATGTAAACATTAAATATTTTTTAACTAAAATTTTAAAATAAGGAAAGAAGAAATGTATTAATTACAATTACTATCATATTTATTACATTTAATACTTTATATTTATAAATATATATGTATTATGTAACTTCTTTAATTTTAAAATTTAAAAAAGCCTATAAATTGACATGTGGATATTGTTTATTTAAAAAATATCATAAAATGATATTTTTTAACTAAAATTTTAAAATTTGAAAAAGCCTACAAATTGATATGTGGATATTGTTTATTTCAAAAATATCATAAAATGACAAGTATCAAAACTCATAACAGATTGACACATGACAAAATGATTCTTTATTTATCATAATTGATAAAACGACTTTGTTAAATAATGAAGTTTGAAATAGAGTATCACTAACAAATAAGTAACAGTAACTTCAAAATAGTTTGAACATTACTTCCAAATAAAGTTGTGATTTATTTACAAAAAGAAATTGATTTTACTTCTCGTTTTATCAAAACTGAATAATAATGATATATAAATGATAACAATATGTAACAAGATGAAAATATAAGTATATATAAATATGGGTTTATTAAAAAAACATTATATTTATTTATAAGATTGGTTTAATCATCCATTTTTAATAAGTTCAGAAAAGAAAAAAAACACTAATTTTTGGTAAAACATTTCAACGTGATCACTCTTATATTTTAGAGCCGAATTAATTACGAGTCAATTACAAAATAAATAAATAAATAAATTATATATTTTTTTAAAGTTCAGTTTAACCATCAATTTTTGGATAGATTTTTTTAGCCAAAAATAAAAGTCATAGTTGTTGTCATAGAACTTTTATCCAAAGATTTTTTAAATAGAAAATAAAATTATGTGATTAAACCTAAAAATATTGACAAAATATAACATTTTTTCACCATTTGCCGTATAAATATTTTTAAATAAGTTGAGGTTAAAAGTTTGGAGGATAAAAATGAGATGTGGCCTCTTCAAGCGCTGACACGTGTCTCGACCCCCAACATGACAAGTGTGTGGCCTTTATTAGCTGATGATTTTTTTCCACTCGTTTGGTTTTCGGCCATAATTTTTGTTTTCTTTAAAAAATATGAAAAAATTAAATTTTATAAATTTAAATCTCTACAAAATGATCATAATCATGAAAATTTGAGACAAAAATATATTTTTTTTATTTTTTATATTTATAAAACAATCCATAAAAAATTCTCCAAAATTTATAAAAATTTAAGAAATACTTCTATTTACTATTGTAATGGTTTTGTAAAAAGAAAATTTTAAAAATAAAATGTTTTAGATACCAAACTTGATTTTAAAATATTAAAAGGTTTTAAAAAAATATTGAACATACTATGATCCAAACAGAAATGATTGAAAATACTTACGATTCAAATATATTATGATTCAATTCAATATGTTTATGATCTTTAACTTTTTATGATCTAAAAATATTTTGATTCAAACACTTAATGATCCTTAATATGATAATTTTTATGATTTAAAAATAAATGATTCAAGAAAAATAAAATGATCCAAATAACGTAGAAAAGAAAATTTTATTTAATTCAAATATATTATGATCCAAATTAATATGATACATAATATCATTATGATTCAAAATACTATAATTCAAAATTATTTAATTAAAAAATTTATAATACAAAAGTAATATGATTCAAAAAAAAGTATGAACGAAAAATATTATGATCATTAATATTCTTCTTATTTAAAATTTAATAATTATTAAACATTAAAAACTCAAACTAATATTTAGTTTAAGAAATCAAAAAAAAAAAAAATCAAATCAAATCAAAAAGAAAGAAAAAACTCTACTATCATCAACTATGTAGTAAAGATATTCAAAAAACGAAAAAATGAAAAAAAAAATTTAAAAATGAAAAATTATATATATATATATATATATATATATATATATATATATATATATATATATATATATATATATATATATATATATATATATATAGACACTCACACACTTTAAAAACAAGTATATATCTATGTCAAAAAAATATTGAATTTTATAACAAAAAATAAACAAAATAAAAAATAAACCAAAATAAACGAAAAAGAAAAGAAAAACTCATTTATATCATTGAAGAAGTGGTTAGTGAAGAATAGTTATCATGGTTCCTACTAATTTTTGAGATCCTATTGGATACGGATTCTCTCTCTCTCTCTCTCTCTCTCTCTCTCTCTCTCTCTCTATATATATATATATATATATATATATATATATATATATATATATATATATATATATATATATATATATACATACATACATACTAGGTGTTTACCCGCGTAAAGCTTCGGATTGATGAATAAATATTTTCAACATATAGTTCACTTTTCTAGAATAGTTTCTCAATGGAAAGGAGTTTCATGTTTGTTTGGACGTGTGTAGAATTACATGTTTTGTATTTGGATGTATGTTTAAATCTATTAAAATAACAATGTATTTTGATTTACTTGTGTAATATGGTATCCTACTATTATTTTTTCTAGTTAAGCCACTGTAACTTTTTTTTAAATCTGACTTATTATAAAAATCTCACATAAATTAATTTGCTAAATAATAAAATAAAAATTAAAGTACAATCTTATAAGTAAAATTTTGAAATAGCAACACTATAAAACACAGATGAATCATCGAAAATATGTATTATACATCGCCCCAATGTATAGTAGATAAACCTGGTAGAAAAAAAGTCAAACATTAAGTAGTTAGTGTACATGAAATAATCGTTTAGTGTCCCATTTAGTGCTCCAAGTGGTTGCTCATACACCACATACACAATTAAAAATATCAAGTTCTAGAAATGGATAACAAAACAAGGACGGTCAATAGTTTATGTTTAAATTGACGTCAAATAATATTATCTAGTATGAAGCATGTTAAACATTCTTAGTTACATAGGAACCTTTGCAAATCATGCTTGAGTGTGCTCAATCTAAAAGCAATAAAAATACAAGAATTATTAGTCATTTAGCTCAAATCCACATAGACTAAAATGGAGCGTGGAATAAACAAGAGTCGATTTAAGTTCATTCATTGGGATAATTGAAAGGAGACATTTCATTCCATCCCATAGCTATAAACAATGTCAATATTTTTTTTATAAATTCCTTGGGTTTTGATTTTGGGAGTCATTATTTATGGAAGAAAACATTTAACGATTTAAAAAATAAGAGAACCTCCTTAGATTAGGATAAACCATGGAATTTATATTCTAAAAGAGTGTAACGTCCGGTTCCTGATATGTATTTTAATAAATAATTATTCATTTTTGCAAAGGGACTCAACGAGTTGGAGGACCCATACTCGTCGAGTAGGAATGGGACTTTTGGATGCGGGACTTGAAGTCTACTCGATGAGTTCAGATGCCTCAACTCGACAAGTAGGACTGCCAGAGTGAAACACTAATTTTCAGGGTTTGCACCCTATTTAAGGACCTTAACACCTCCTTGCAGCCTCCCTCATCCCCTCCCTTAGTCCAACAAACCCTAATTCGTGATCTTGAGCCTTGTGAGTGTGTGTGAGTGAAAAATGAGTGATTCTTTGGTATGTCCTTGAAGGACTGGAAGCTAGAAGTGCTTGCTTAAAGGAAGAAGCTTTGGATCTACAAGTAGAACTTCATTTTCGGCTCGTTTGAGGTATAAATTTGAAACCTTGGATTTCTATGGCTTAGATCTCCATTTAGGGTTGTATTTTACCATTTTTGGAACCATTCATGGATGCAAGCATGTTTTGGAGTCATGACGTCTGATCCAATTCCTTTGAGGGACTCCATGGCATAAAGGTGCCACCTTTATGGCCATGGGAGTCCCATGCATCATATGAACCCCTTTTTAGGGATTTTTGAGCTAAATAACCCATGCATGCACGTAAAGTTAGAAACTTTACATGATATATCGACCCTAGAAAACCAGATCTATGCTTTGGATGCATTAAGCCCGACTAAAAACGATTATACGGATTTAGACTATGGGGGACTCGACGAGTTGTTTATACGACTCGGCGAGTTGGGTCGTGGTCCCCCAACCTTTTCTATTACTGGGTAAACTCATTAAGTCTAGGATATGACTCAGCGATTTGGCCACGATTTTGGGTTATGAAGATTGAGGAACTCGATGAGTTCAAGGAGGAACTCGTAGAGTTGTGAGCGAATGTCCTGACTCTGTATGAAGGAGAACTCGACGAGTTCAAGGAGGAACTCGGTGAGTTGTGGGTAAAAGGTCCCGACTATGTTATGAGGAAGAATTCGACGAGTTCATGAAAGAACTTAACGAGTAGGATCGGGACTTCAGGGTTTCATGGATTATGGAACTCGGTGAGTTGAGTCAACCAGGTGTTGGCTTTGACCAAAGTTTGACCTTGACCAGGGTGTTGACCTTGACTTTGACTTTGACTTAAGTTGACCCTTAAAAGGGTTATGAGTATGGAAGGTTAATTAAAGAATATTGTCATGTGTAGGAGTTTGAGAGGAGTTGATCCCAGTACCGAGGACAGTTCAACTACTATGCGACATTGAGGTGAGTTACCTTCCAGTAGAAGTAGGTCTAAGGCACCAATGTCATCCCACTAGTAGGTGTTTATAGTTGAGATGATTGTCTTTGTGATAATTGTCTGGTTTGCCACTATCTATTATGCTTTATGTGCTAGTATGATACGTTATTATATGGTAGGGGTAGGGGTGAAATAGTCCCCGATTTCCGGTTGAAAGAGACCGAAGGGGAAGCCAACACCCAGATGTCCTAGGCAGCTACCGTCTGAAAGAGACCGAAGGGGAGGCCAGCACGCAGATATGCTAGGCAGTTACCGGTTGAAAGAGACCGAAGGGGAGGCCAACACCCCGATATGCTATGCATTATATGATTATATGGTATGTGGTATGATGGGGGAATTCACTGAGCTTTGTGCTTACGGTTTATAGTTTTTGTTTCAGGTCCTTCTTCTTCGAAGGGAAAAGAGCTAGCACGGTAGAAGCGCATCATGCACACGATTTCCGCATATGAGATTCTTGGGATTCGTACTCCGAAATTGTTACTATGTTATGACATGATTTGAGACTTATGATCTATGGGGTTTTATGAAATGAAATAACTTGACGATGTTTTCTATAAATTGTTTTATAAATTGCTATATCAAAAATGAAATTTTTGGTCTGTATTTTTCGGATGTTACAAGTTGGTATCAAAGCCTTGGTTTGAGGGATTCGAACACACCTTCGGGGGTGTCCGGACTTAAAATCGAGGGTTTGAAATATTTTCACAAGAAAATAGTTTTCCTAAAATTTAAAATAAAGTGTTTCGAGAAAGAACAAGGTGTGTGATGCGTGCAATCGGCCGAGCTCAAGTAAGTTTTCCCCAAGATACCCATACATGTTATGTTATGATATGATATGATTATGAGAATTGCATGCTAGATTAGGGTTGAGGATCTAGGAAGGATGCCTTATATGCTTGTTATATGTATGAGAACTGCATGCTAGATTAGGGCTAAGGATCTAGGAAGATGCCTTATGTTCCTGCTATATGTGCTTATTAAATTTCATGCTAGAACTGATTAGTCAGTGTTATGATGGCCTGAATAGGATATTTTTGGTTTTGTTACTCAATGCTCGAATGCTACTTGCTTTGTTCTTTTAGGAGTTCTAGTTATCTTTAACTAATTAGTAAACGAATACGTTAAGTTACATAATGTGGGGAATAAATAATTTCAGAAGTATAGGTCTAGACCTATTTCGCAGCTCTTGTTTGGGTCCAACCGTTGTAGGGTAGGACCTCTCATTCGAAGAATTATCTGGTCTTAGTGATACGTAATTGTATTCGCGAGCTAGTTAGGTAAAGGTAGCAAGTATTTCTTATGCAGCTGATGGTAGAGAGTAGGTCGGAGAGTTAACCTAGGGTAAGCCTAGGATGAGATTAGAGCAGCGAGCAGTAGTAGTAGAAGGGACTTGGTGAAGTCAAGGCAATCCTTAAGGAAAGTACGGATAGATGTGGAAGGTAGTATGGGCTCGTACTACTGAAAGCAGAGGATCCATACTCGAGTCAAGGAGGGCTAAGATAGAACCAAGGAACTTGTAGAGTGTGTGAGACCTCTCGAGGTTATGTATGACCCGAATGATTATGTGTTTTGTTTCAGAATGGTGGTGAAACGTCACGGGGTAGGAGGTTCAGGGTCTGGGACAGGATTAGGTTCGGGTTCGGGTGTAGGTTCCGAGCTGGTTGATGACGGACTACGCGAGTTCATCATGTTAGAGATTACGAGAGGCATCCTTGAGGCGACCTCGGTGATTTTCAGGTTGATCAATGAAGGGATCATTGAGCTGATGGAGGATTCACTCGAGGCGTTCAGGAGCGACATGGCATCTGGCCAAACAAGGACGCGCACACTCTCCTTCAAGGACTTATGGGGATGTGGTGCGCCAAACTTTCATGGGGTGAAGGACCCCATTGTGACCAGGAGGTTGATTGCAGACATCGAGTCTGCCCAGTTGACGAGCTTCTGCCCTGAGGGTTCGAAGGTCTAGTATTATGTAGGTTGTTTGAGAGACATGGCTAGGGACTGGTGGGAGGCAGTCATTGATTCGTTGGGAGCCCCAGCCATCGGGGCTATGACTTGGTCGGACATTGTGACCATGTTTAGGGCTGAGTTTGTGTCGGCTGTGGAGCTGCAGCAGCTGGCCAAAGAGTTTCTAGATATGAGGCAGACGACTGATTCGGTGGCGGAGATTACCACCAAGTTTAGGGAGTGGGCCATACTAGTGCCTCAGTATGCAGGGGATGAGGAGATAAGGAAGACCATGTATCACGACATGTTGAGGGCTGACATCCGGAAACATGTCAACTACTCGGCATGCCCAACCTTGGAGGACATGATTGCGAGGGGCGAGGGAGAGGAAGGTTGACATAGAGCACCTCCATAAGAGGAAGGCAGAGTCTGGGTAGGTTACTAAGGTTTCAGGGAAGAAACCCAAGGGATCCGAATCTAGGTCAAGCGCCAGTAGGGCCAGGGCCGCTGTGGGAAATGCGGCAAGGCGCATGAGCGAGTGTGCGGATTACGAGGATCGGGTTGCTATAAGTGCGGCAAGCTCGGACACTTTCATAGGGATTGTACTGCCCCTACCCCCACCCTCTAGACATCAGAACTAATTTGCTTTCATTACAATCAGAAGGGCCACAAGAAGGCCACTGCCTGAGAGTGACATCAGGAGCGCCAGTGGTAGCGCTAGCTCCAGTGACCTTGTGGATCACGAATGGCCGACAGGGCAAGACAGATGCTCTAGTGGTGATTGGTGAGGAGTCGAGCCTTCCAGCTGACAGTCGAGGAGGCACGTCCCACGCCGGATGTGGTGACGGGATGTTTTCTCCTCCCTAAATCTTATTACATGTTGTTTATGATATTTATGCTCTATGTTTATGTGTTTTGTTTAGGATTGTTCTATGTGAATGACATTCCAGTACATGTGTTATTTGACTCGGGGGCTATCCGATCATTTGTCTCTCTTGCTCTTAGAAAAAGGTTTTCAGAGTCATCATGGATGTTGGATTGTCCCTTAGACGTCGAGATTGCTAACGACCGACCTGTACGAGCATCATAGGTTTTCAAATATTGCATCTTCAGTTTGTACGATGAGCGATACCTTGTGGATTTGGTTCCCATCCCGTTACGTGGGAACAGGGTGATCATCGACATGGACTGGCTGATCCCTAATGGGGCGGTGATCGACTATGCACAGCAGTTGGTACGTGTCAGGACCCCAAGTGGGGGAGAGTTGGTCATTCAGGGTGAGAGGCCGCAGCGTGGACCAACTATGTGTTCGGCAACGAGGGCTAGGCGCTACCTTCGTTAGGGTTGCGCGTGGTACGTCGCCTACATTATAGATACCTGGGAGGTGGGTAAGGAGACTATAAGTGATGTAACAGTGGTGCAAGAGTACTCGAACGTATTTCCAGAGGAGTTCCTTGGGATACCTCCAGAGAGACAGGTCGAGTTCAGGATCGACCTAGTCCCTGGTGCGGCTTTGATAGCCAAGGCACCCTATCGGTTGGCTCCTCCCGAGATGCAGGAGTCATCTACACAGCTGCAGGAGCTATAAGACAAGGGATTCATTAGGCCGAGCAAGTCGCCTTGGGGAGCCCCGGTCCTATTTGTGAAGAAGAAGGACAGGTCACATCGGATGTGTATATACTATCGGGAGTTGAACAAGGTAATGGTGAAGAACCGTTACCCATTCCCAAGGATTGATGATCTCTTCGACCAGCTATAGGGGGCATCTTGGTTTTCCAAGATAGATTTGTGTTCAAGCTACCACCAGATGCGAGTCAGAGATGAGGATGTACAAAAGACGGCTTTCCCGACTCGCTATGGCCACTACAAGTTCATGGTGATGCCCTTTGGGCTCACAAATGCTCCTACTGCGTTCATGGACCTCATAAACCTTGTATGCAGACCGATGCTGGATCAGTCTGTGATCGTCTTTATTGATGACATCATGGTTTACTCCAACACGCAGGAGCAGCATGAGGAGCACTTGCGAGAGGTGTTGGATACCCAAAGGAGGGAGAGCTTGTATGCTAAGTTCTCCAAGTGCGAGTTTTGGTTGCGTGAGGTGTAGTTTATTAGGCACCTTGTCAACCAGAACGTTATTTTGGTTGATTCGGCCAAGGTGGAGGCCATGATGAGATGGGAGGTTTCGAAGTCTCCATCTGAGATTCAGAGTTTCCTCAGGTTAGCAGGCTATTACCGGAGATTCATACAGGATTTCTTCAAGATAGCCGTACCCTTGACCCGACTGATGAAGAAGGCTATTGTCTTTTGTTGGGGGCCTGAGCAGCAGGCAACGTTCGAGACACTGAGACAGAGGTTGTGTTGAGGCGCCTATCCTAGCCCTGCCAGAGGGCGTGGAGGATTTTGTAGTGTACTATGATGCATCCATTTCGGGCTTGGGCGCAATATTGATGCAGATGAGGCATATCATCGCCTACGCCTTGAGGCAGCTGAAGCCTCACGAGGCAAACCACCCAACACACGATCTGCAGTCAGGGACGGTTGTTTTCGCCCTCAAGATTTGGTAACATTACCTCTATGGGGTTCTTTGTACCATATACATGGACCACAAGAGCTTGAGGTACCTCATGGATCATCCGAATCTGAACATGAGGCAGCGTCGGTGGTTAGATGAGGTGAAGGATTATGACTGTGAGATCCTTTACCACCCGGGGAGGGCCAACATTATGACCGATGCGATTACCCACAAGGCATCCCGGTTCAGAGACATTTGCTTGAGGATGATGGTGGTGACTCCACTTTTGGAGCGGATCCGAGAGGCCCAGGTTGACAGTATGAAGGAGGAGCACCGGAAGTATGAACAGATCATAGGCCAGGTAGCCTCGTTTGACTATGATAGCCGTGGGTTGTTGACCCTACATGCAAGGGTATGGGTTCCATACTGGGGTGGAGTATGGCAGATTCTGATGGATGAGGCCCACAAGTGTAGATTTTCCATCCATCCCGGTGCGACGAAGATGTATAAAGATCTTCTCCCTGATTACTGGTGGACCTGCATGAAGCGGGATGTAGCCTGGTATGTCGAGAGATGTCTGACCTACAGGAAGGTCAAGGCAGAGGCAACAGAGTCCTCACGACAAGACGCAGTCGTTGTACATCCCTGTGTGAAAGTGGGAGGATATTGATGGGTTTTGAGCATTCTAACACTTCCTAAGTCTACATGCAACCCTAATAAACCTTGGATCTATGTTTGTCTTAGATTCATGCAAAATTTATTTCCAAGGCTCATGATCCTATCTAGCATACATGGGGAACATTTTAACTTAAATGAAAGATAGAATAACATACCTTGTTGTTGATTTTGATTCCTTGAAACCTTGTGAGCCTAGCACCCCAAGTGTGATGCCTCAAATGCTTCACACACCACCAAATGCTATGGAGTAAACTTGGAGAGAAAGTATAACACTCAAAAATCGGCTCTAGCCCTCAAGTATGCATGTGTAGCCGATTTTGGGAGAAACATGAGCTTTATATAGTGTGTTGCATTAGGTAAACCCTAATGTAACATGACTGTTCATTTCCATGATCCATGGATTAACTCCATGGAGAATCCATGGAGCATCCTATGGGTGGAACCCAACTTGATAATCCATGGAGCCTCTTAGCCCACTATATAAGTTATGGATGATTTACATAATCAACCCATATATTTAATTAGTTATCTTTTGATCACTTAATTAATTCTAGATTAATTCTTGATGAAACTAATTAAATAATATTATTAATATATTAGAACTTATAATATATTAATAAACCATAAGTGTTATTTCTCTCATTTAGTTTATCCAATGCATGGTGCCATGCAACCCAAATGGACCATGACGGGTCAAGTCAAGTACATACCAGAAATAGTTATGGACTTAGACACCTTATCCAATAGTCTCCCACATGGATAAGTCTAATAACTATATCTGCAAGTATGACTTCAGGAATCGATCGGCAATCGTAGCTCATTCAAGGTCTCTCGGAACTGAATAGATGATGATACGTCATTTAAGATAAGTGATCATATAATCCTTTGTTCTAGATATCAGCCAGACAAATACATGGAACAATGTCTTTCTTATTGTCCAACAGTTTGTTTCCCGATTTCTGATTTGTTTGACAAAGAACTTAATTGAACACATCAACTTAGTTCTGACCGGGCCAGGTACACAGGTCAAAACAAAATCATCAAGGGGCCCAGATATCAGCTTCTAATCCAAGAAGGAACAGATAAACTTCGACTCATATGTTTGCTCTACTACTTGTTGAATTATACATAAAAGCACGTTTTATAACATCGAGTTACCAATGCATTTTTATACAATCAATGCATAACCAACACATAGGCAACAAATCATATCTCTAGGTTTGAAGACTTATATGATGTTACCATTGTTGGGTTTTGAGCATTCTAACACTCCTAAGTGTACATGCAACCCTAAATACCTTGGATCTATGCTTTCTCTATTATACATGCAAATAAGAACATCCAAGGTATTATCCTAATCTAGCATACAAAACAATGACTATAGCAAGATAGAATACATACCTCTTGATGTAGCTTGATGTCTTCAAGCTTTAAGAGCTTAGCCCCAATAGTGTGGAAGCCTCAAATGGAATTACAATCACCAAAACACTTAGAATAACTTGAGAGAATTCTACAACTCATGAAATCGGCTAGCCCTTTCACTTCACACACTAGTGGCCGATTTGGTCAAGAATAAGATGCTTATATAGTTAGGGTTAGACCATGTAAACCCTAATTGACATGGCCTTTCATTTCCATGATCCATGGGTACAAATACACCATGGAGCATCCATGGACCATCCTATGGGTTTTAGCCCAACTTGATTATCCATGGAGCATTAGCCCACTGTACAAGTATGGATGATTTACACAATCAACCCATATATTTAATTAGTCTTCTTTTGATCACTTAATTAATCCTAGATTAATTCTTGATCAATACTAATTAAATAATCTTATTATTCTTATTATTAATATACTAGAACTTATAATATATTAATAACCATAAGTGTCTTATTTCTCTCATTATAGTCTATCCAAGTGCATGATGGTATGCAACCCAAATGGACCATGCCGGGTTGGGTCAAGTCTTACCAATTATAGTTATGGACTTAGACATTAATCCAACAACCATCTCACGATCACTCGAGATAAATTCCATGAAGTGATACCAGTGAGCGTGGGTTGATTCCAATACTCAGAACTTATGAGTACTCATGAAGTTTTGTTCTAAAACTTGACACCTACAACCAACTTCATGATAGTCTTTGTTCATATCTATTTCCAACATATGACCGGCTGTGGAAAATTTGAATAATATGTAAAACCAAAACATAATATTATGGAAGTCAAAACATGTAAAAGAAATTCTAGTAAACGATTGACAGAAGATAGCAACACTTTACTCATAAATAAACACAACTTTTATTCATCATCAATTGTCAATTACACTTTACAAATTTCCAAAGTTATCTAACTACTAAAACTAATATCGTCCTTTAGCCCTATGCTCCGAGCATATTGAAGATGCTTAACCCGACTCATTCCCTTCGTGAGGGGATCTGTTGGGTTCTCATCTGATGATACCCTCTTTTCCACGAGGATTCCTTCTTCTATGCGATGTCTGATAAAGTGATATTTTTTGTCAATGTGTCTGGATCTCCCGTGATCCCTTTGTTCTTTAGCTAAGGCAACAACACTTTCACTATCACAGAAAATTTCCATAGGCTCCTTTATAGCTGATACAACCCCAAGGTCTCCAATGAAGTTCTTCAGCAATATTTCCTCTTTTGTTGCTTCGCTAGCTGCTATATACTCTGATTCACAACTGGAATCAGCCATTGTCTCTTGTTTGGAACTCTTCCAAGTGATTTATCCTCCGTTTAGGGTAAAGATCCAGCCTGACTGAGAGCGGAAATTATCCCTATCAGTCTGGAAGCCAGCATCACTCTACCCTACAACTCTCAAGTCATCACTCCCATCGAGGGTAAGACCCATTCCTTAGTCCTCCGTAGGTACTTGAGGATATTCTTTACCGCAGTCCAGTGTGCCTTGCCAGGGTTCCCCTGATACCTGGTAACCATGCTTAAAGCAAATGCTACATCAGGTCGAGTACAATTCATAGCATACATGATCGACCCTACAGCCGAAGCATAAGGTACTCAACTCAATTCTGCTATCTCAGCCTCAGTACTCGGGCTTTGAGTCTTACTTAATCTGGCATTACACTGAATAGGTAAATCTCCTTTCTTGGAGTCCTGCATGTTGAATCTATTCAGCACCTTTTCCAAGTAGGTACTTTAACTAAGTCCAATTAGTCTTTTACTCCGGTCTCTCGAGATCCTTATCCCTAGATTATAGGCAGCTTCTCCTAGGTCCTTCATAGAGAAACACTTCCCAAGCCAGGACTTAACTTCCTGTAGAGTTGGGATATTATTTCCTATGAGTAGTATGTCATCCACATACAATACCAGAAAGCTAACTATACTCCCACTAGCCTTGACATATACACAAGATTCATCTTCACTCCTAGAAAAGTCAAACTCTTTGACTTTCTCATCAAAGCAAAGATTCCATCTGCGAGGTGCTTGCTTTAATCCATAAATTGATTTCTCAAGCTTACATACTCTATTAGGGTACGCTGTATTGACAAAACCCTCTGGCTGACTCATGTAAACATCCTCAGCCAACTTTCCATTAAGGAAAGAGGTTTTGACATCCATTTGCCATATTTCATAGTCATGAAATGCAGCTATGGCTAACATAACCTTAATAGACTTAATCTTGGCGACTGGAGAAAAGGTATCATCATAATCAACTCCCGGTGTTTGAGAGAAGCCCTTTGCAACCAGTCGTGCCTTATAAGTGTGTACATTACCATCCATGTCGGTCTTCGTCTTGAAGATCCGTTTGCACCCTACAGTTTTATGACCTGGTACATTCTCAACCAAGTTCCAAACTTGATTGTCATACATGGACTGTATGTCGCTGTCCATTGACTCTTTCCACTTGGCTGACTCAGGGCCTGCCACGGCTTCCGCGTAACTGTTAGGTTCATCCAGCCCTACTAGTGTCTCATCACTAATAAGTGTATCACCTTCCGTAGTAATATGGAATCCATAATAATGCTCAAGTGCATTCCTAACTCTCGAGGAATGCGTCAGAGGTACAAACTCGTCAATTGGCTCAACAAGAGTTTCCTCCTCATGTTGAGTGCTAGGGTTTGAAGTTCCTTCACCACTTGACTCTTGGATTTCTTCAAGGTCAATTTGCCTCCCACTGTTTCCTTGGCTTATGAACTCTCTTTCTCGAAAGAAAGCCCTCCTAACTACAAAGACCACATTCTCACTAGGTGTGTAGAAGAGGTAACCAAAGGATTTTTGTGGGTATCCGATGAAAATACACCTCTCACTTCGAGGTTCGAGCTTATCATGAGTCTCACATCTCACGAAAGCCTTGCAACCGTAAATCTTGATGTGGTCTAGTTTGGGTACTTTACCAGTCAACATCTCATGAGGAGTTTTGGAAACTTCTTTGTAGGGACTAGATTAAGGATATGGGCGGTAGTCTCTAAGGCATACCCCCAAAATGAGATTGGTAGAGAAGTTCGACTCATCATGGAACGAACCATATCCATCAAGGTTCGATTACGCCTCTCAGCCACACCATTCAACTGCGGTGTCCTGGGATGTGTCAATTGTGAGACAATCCCACATTCCCTAAGATAGTCGAGGAACTCTGAACTAAGATACTCACCACCTCGATCGGATCGAAGCATCTTAATGTTCCTGCCCAATTGATTCTCGACTTCTTGCTTAAATTCTTTAAACCATTACAAAGTCTCTGACTTATTCTTGATTAAGTAGACATATCCATATCTACTGTAATCATCACTAAAAGTCAGATAATAAGGATTAGCATCCCTTGTGGCATGTTTGAAGGGTCCACACACATCCGTGTGTACGAGATCCAACAAACCTTCACCCCTCTCACAAGTACTAGTGAAGGGAGACTTTTTCATTTTTCCAAGCAAGCATGATTCGCAACTATCATCTGACTTTAGGTCAAATGATTCCAAGATTCCATCATTTTGGAGTTGGCCTATGCGTTTCTTGCTTATATGTCCAAGACGACAATCCTATAATGATGCTTTATCAAAGTTATTATCTGAATCAATACACAATACATTATTTCTTAAGTTATCTACAAAAGACACAGTTTCATACACACCATCACAAGATAATGCTTTGAAATAAAGAATATTATTAAACAAAGCATTAATCGAACCAACTTCATTATCAAATGAAAAGGTAAAACCTTGTTTATACAATGCATGAAAGGAAATAATATTTCTTGCTATTTCTGGCGAGTAACAACATTTATTCAAATTTAAACTAAACCCACTACTTAGCGATAAAGTATAAACTGCAATCTTGGTGACAGGTAAAGCTTTCCTATTCCCCATGATCAAGTTTATTCTTCCATGCTCCACATTCTCACTTCTTCATAGTCCCTGCAAATCAGAACAAATATGAATACCGCAACCGGTATCAAGGACCCAAGAATTAGAATAGGGTGAGTTATTAGATAAAATAGTGTAAATACCTGCATGGTTGGGTTTAACATTCCCATCCTTCACATCTTGCTGGTACTTTGGGCAGTTCCGCTTTCAATGAGCCTTTTCATGGCAATAGAAGCATTCAGCCTCTTTTGGGTCAGCAGAAGGAGTGACAAAACATTTCTTGGTTCCATTTGAAGAGGAGCCTTCAAGGGTCTTACCCTTGGTACCCTTCGAGGGGCTCTTCCTCTTCTTACCCTTCCCTTTCCCGATTGCCAAGACAGGGGCGGAGTTGATAGGAGTAGGAGTAACAACCGACTTACCCTTAAGACCACTTTTTGCGGTCTTTAGGAGTCCTTGAAGTCTGTTGAGTGTGACCTCTTCCTTATTCATGTGATATGTCATGTGGAATTGATCATAGCACGAGGGTAAGGAGTGCAAAATGATATCTATTGCAAGCTCCTCGGGGAAGTTCACATTAAGCTTCAACAGACGGTCCACAAATCTTTGCATTTTCTGCATGTGGCCTGTGATGGGTTCACCATCCTTCATTCGGGTTGTTATCATGGAGGAGATGATTTCATACCTCTCTTTTCGGGCACTTTGATGGTATCTTTCCATCAAGTCTTGGTGCATTTCAAAAGGGTAGAAGTCCTCATAGGACTTTTGGAGTTCTGCTGTCATGGTGGCCATCATGATGCATGCCACTTTGGTGGCATCCCTTTCATGTGCCCGGAAGTCAGCGATCTCCTGGGGAGTTGCAGTGGTCTCATCAATCTCTTTAAGCTCCTTATTGAGGACATATTCCTTGTCCTCGTAGCGGGTAATCATCCTGATGTTTCTGATTCATTCTTTGAAGTGATGGGTTTTGAGCATTCTAACACTTCCTAAGTGTACATGCAACCCTAATAACCATGGATCTATGCTTGTCTAATTATCATGCAAAGTTGAACTCCAAGGTTATATTCCTATCTAGCATACATGGGGAACAATTTTTAACTTGAATGAAAGATAGAATAACTTACCTTGTTGTTGCTTATGTTCCTTGAAACCTTGTGAGCCTAGCACCCCAAGTGTGATGCCTCAAATGCTTCACACAACACCAAATGCTCTTGGAATGACTTTAGAGAGAATACACACTTCTAAAATCGGCCTAGCCCTCTTGTTTCATATGTATAGCCGATTTTGGTGGAGAATGGGTTTCTTATATAGTGTTGACACATCTAGGGTTACACCATGTAAACCCTAATATGTCATGACTCTTCATTTCCATGACCCATGGGTTTGTAATTCCCATGGAGCATCCATGGAGCATCCTATGGGTGGAACCCATCTTGATAATCCATGGAGCCTCTTAGCCCACTATACAAGTTATGGATGATTTACATAATCAACCCATATATTTAATTAGTTATCTTTTGATCACTTAATTAATTCTTGCTCAAACTAATTAAATAATATTATTAATATATTAGAACTTATAATATATTAATAATTCCCAAGTGTAATTTCTCTCATTTAGTCTATCCAATTTCATGGTGCCATGCAACCCAAATGGACCATGCCGAGTCAGGTCAGGTACATACAAGAAATAGTTATGGACTTAGACACCTTACCAACAGTCTCCCACTTGGATAAGTCTAATAACTATAACTGTAGTACTTCAGGAACCGATCGGAAATCGTATCTCTTCCAAGGTCTCGCGGAACTGAGAAAATGATGATACACCATTTAAGATAAGTCATCATATAATCCTCTGTTCTAGATATCATCCGGACAAATACATGGAACAATGTCTTACTTATTGTCCAGCAATTTGTTTCTCGATTTCCGATTTGTTTGACAAAGAACTTAATTGAACACATCAACTTAGTTCTGACCGGGCCCGGTACATAGGTCAAAACAAAATCATCGAGGGGCCCAGATTCAGCTTCTAATCCAGAAAGGAACAAATAAACTTCGACTCGTATGTTTGTTCTACCACTCATTGAATTATACACAAAACCATGTTTTATAACATCGAGTTACCAATGCGTTTTGATACAATCAATGCATAGCCAACTCGTAAGTAACAAATCATATTTCTAGGTTTGAAGATTTATATGATATTACCGTCTCATGATCACTCGAGATAAATTCCATGAAGTGATTCCAGTGAGTGTGGGTTGAGTCCAATGCTCAGAACTTATGAGAACTCATGATTGTTGTAGCCATGTCCAACACCTTAGACCTCTGCAACCAATCATGACAGTCTTGATTCATACCTACTTCCGACATATGACCGACTGTGGAGGTTCGAATAATATGATATACCAAACAAAATTATTCTAAAAGTCAAAACATGCAAAAGAAATATAGTAAACGATTGAAAAGAGATAGCAACACTTTACTCATAAATAAAACACCTTTTATTCATCATCTAATGTCAATTACACTTTACAAATTTCGAGGTTATCTAACTACTAAATCTAATATCATCCTTCAGCCCTATGCTCCGAGCATGCTGGAGATGCTTAATCCAAGTCAGTCCCTTCGTGAGGTGATCTGCTGGATTCTCATCCGATGATACCTTCTTTGCCACGAGGAGTCCTTCTTCTATTCGATTTCTGATAAAATGGTATTTTCTGTTGATGTGTCTGGATCTCCCGTGATCCCTTGGTTCCTTGGCTAAGGCAACAACACTTTCACTATCATAGAAAATTTCCAATGGCTCTCTAATAGTTGGTACAACTCCAAGGTCTCCAATGAAGTTCTTCAGCCATATTGCCTCCTTTGCTGCCTCGCTAGCTGCAATATACTCTGATTCGCAAGTTGAATCAGCCACTGTCTCTTGCTTGGAACTCTTCCAAGAAATTGCTCCTCTGTTTAAGGTAAAGACCCAGCCTGACTGAGAGCAGATATTATCCCTATCAGTCTGAAAGCTAGCATCACTATACCCTACAACTCTCAAGTCATCACTCCCACCGAGGGTAAGGACCCAGTCCTTAGTCCTCCGTAGGTACTTGAGGATATTCTTTACCGCAATCCAGTGTGCCTTGCCAGGGTTCCCCTGATACCTGCTAACCATGCTCAAGGCAAAGGATACATCAGGTCGAGTACACGTCATAGCATACATGATCGGTCCTACAGCCGAAGCATAAGGTATTCGACTCATTTCTGCTATCTCAGCCTCAGTACTAGGGCTTTGTGTCTTACTCAATCTGGCGTTACTCTGGATGGGTAACTCTCCTTTCTTGGAGTCCTGCATGCTGAATCTCTTCGGCCCCTTATCCAAGTAGGTACTCTGACTAATTCTAATTAGTCTTTTACTTCGGTCTCTCAAGATCCTTATCCCTAGATTATAGGCAGCTTCTCCTAAGTCCTTCATAGAGAAACACTTCCCAAGCCAGTACTTAACTTCCTGCAGAGTTGGGATGTCATTCCCTATGAATAGTATGTCATCCACATACAACACCAAAAAGCTAACTATACTCCCACTAGCCTTGACATATACACAAGATTCATCTTCACTCCTAGAAAAGTCAAACTCTTTGACTTTCTCATCAAAGCAAAGATTCCATCTGCGAGGTGCTTGCTTTAATCCATAAATAGATTTCTCAAGCTCACACACTCTATTGGGGTACTCTGTATTGACAAAACCCTCTGGTTGACTCATGTAAACATCCTCAGCCAACTTTCCACTAAGGAAAGCGGTTTTGACATCCATTTTCCATATTTCATAGTCATGAAATGCGGCTATGGGTAACAGAACCCTAATATACGTAATCTTGGCTACTGGAGAAAAGGTCTCATCATAATCAACTCCCAGAGTTTGTGAGAAACCCTTTGCAACCAGTCGTGCCTTATAAGTGTGTACCTTACCATCCATGTCGGTCTTCTTCTTGAAGATCCATTTGCACCCTAAAGTCTTACGACCTGGTACATTCTCAACCAAGTTCCAAACATGATTGTCATACAAGGATTGTATCTCACTGTCCATTGCCTCTTTCCACTTGGCTGACTTAGGGTCTGCCATGGCTTCCACGTAACTGATAGGTTCATCGAGACCTATCAGTGTCTCATCACTGATAAGTGTATCACCTTCTGCAGTAATATGGAATCCATAGTAATGCTCAGGTGCATTCCTAACCCTTGTGGAACGCCTCAGAGGTACATACTTGTCAATTGGCTCAACAGGAGTTTCCTCCTCAAGTTGAGTGCAAGGGTTTGAAGTTCCTTGACCGCTTGACTCTTGAATTTTTTCAAGGTCAACTTGCCTCCCGCTATTTACTTGGCTTATGAACTCTCTCTCTCTCTCTCTCTCTCTCTCAAGAACGCCCTCCTAGCTACAAAGACCACATTTTCACTAGGTCTGTAGAAGAGGTAACCAAAGGATTGTTGTGGGTAGCCGATGAAAATACACCTCTCGCTTCGAGGTTCGAGCTTATCATGAGTCTCGCGTCTCACGAAAGCCTCGCAACCCCAAATCTTGATGTGGTCTAGTTTGGGTACTTTACCAGTCCACATCTCATGAGGAGTTTTGGCAATTTTCTTTGTAGGGAGTAGATTAAGGATGTGGGCGGCAGTCTCTAAGGCATACCCCCAAAATGAGATTGGTAGCGAAGCTCGACTCATCATGGAATGAACCATATCCAATAAGGTTCGATTACGCCTCTCAGCCACACCATTCAACCGCGGTGTCCTGGGAGGTGTCAATTATGAGAGAATCCCACATTCCCTAAGATAGTCGAGAAACTCTGAACTAAGATATTCACCACCTCGATCGGATCGAAACATCTTAATGTTCCTGCCCAATTGATTCTCGACTTCCCTTTTAAATTCCTTAAACCTTTCGAAAGTCTCTGACCTATGCTTGATTAAGTAGACATATCCATATCTACTGTAATCATCAATAAAAGTCAAATAATAACGATTAGCATCCCTTATGGCATGTTTGAAGTGCCCACACACATCCGTGTGTACAAGATCCAACAAACCTTCACCCCTCTCACAAGAACCTGTGAAGGGTGACTTTGTCATTTTTCCAAGTAAGCATGACTCGCAACTATCATCTGAGCTTAGGTCAAATGACTCCAAGACTCCATCCTTTTGGAGTTGGCCTATGCGTTTCTCGCTTATATGTCCAAGACGACAATGCCATAATGATGCTTTATCCAAGTTATTATCATTAACAGAATCAATACACAACACATTATTTCCTAAGTTATCAACCACATATACTGTTTCATACACGCCATCACAAGGTAATGCTTTAAAATAAAGAACATTATTAAAGAAAACATTAATCTAACCAACTTCATTATCAAATGAAAAGGTGAAACCTTGTTTATACAATGCATGAAAGGAAATAATGTTTCTTGCCATTTCTGGTGAATAACAACACTTATTCAAATCTAAACTAAACCCACTACTTAGCGATAAAGTATAAAATCCAATCTTGGTTACAGGTAAAGCTTTCCTATTCCCCATGATTAAGTTTATTCTTCCTTGCTCCACATTCTCACTTCTTCTTATTCCCTGCAAATCAGAACATATATGAATACCACAATCGGTATCAAGGACCCAAGAGTTAGAATGGGGTGAGTTATTAGATAAGATAGTGTAAATACCTGCATGGTTGGGTTTAACTTTCCCATCCTTCACATCTTTCGGGTATTTTCGGCAGTTCTGCTTCCATTGTGATTTTTCATGGCAATAGAAGCATTCAGCCTCTTTTGGGTCAGAAGAAGGAGTGACGAAACCTTTCTTGGTTCAACTTGAAGAAGAGCCATCAAGGGTCCTAGCCTTGGTAGCCTTCGAAGAGATCTTTCTCTTCTTCCCTTGACTTTTCCCGATTGCCAAAACCGGGCGGAGTTTGGAGTAGGAGTGTTAACAACCGAATTCCCTTTAAGACCTGTTTCTGCGGTCTTGAGAAGTCCCTGAAGTTTGCTGAGTGTGACCTCTTCCTTATTCGTGTGACATGTCATGCGGAATTGATCATAGCACGATGGTAAGGAGTGCAAAATGATATCTATTGCAAGCTCCTTAGGGAAGTTCACATTAAGCTTCAGCAACTGATCTACATACCTTTGCATTTTCTGCATGTGGCTCGTGACGGATTCCCCGTCCTTCATCATGGTTGTTATCATGGAGCAGATAATTTCATACCTCTCCTGTTGTGCACTTTGATGGTATCTTTCCATAAGATCTTGGTGCATTTCAAAAGGGTAGAAATCCTCATTGGACTTTTGGAGTTCCACTGTCATCGTGGCCATCATGATGCATGCTACTTTGGTAGCATCCCTTTCATGTGCCTGAAAGTCAGCGATCTCCTGGGGAGTTGCAGTGGTCTCATCAATCTCCTTAAGCTCCTTGTCGAGGACATACTCTTTGTCCTCATAGCGAGTAATCATCCTGATGTTTCTGATCCATTCATCGAAGTTGGATCCATCAAAAGTGACTTTCCCACACAAGTTAATAAGGGTAAAGGAGCCATTAGGATTAGAGCCAGAAGCAGCATTGTTTGAAGACATCTGAATGAAGAGGACAAGACTAGTTTAGATATTAAGAGAGTCCTTAATAAAACACCCAAATGTAATATTAAGGCTAGGATCCAATCACAATATATTACAACTTAGAAGAGGTATGTCGTAATGCAAGCTATAACATATTTGAAAGGTAGGTGAATGACGATTCACTAATTTCCACCATAAAAAACGAAATATTAAATATTAGGTTTTTGATTGGTTCTTAGAAATTCCTAGATTCTTTTGAGATTCAATGAACTTTTCAAAGGCATGTTTCAATCTCGAGTGTGCCCTCCAAGTTTTGTGACTGGGATACCGAGGATCTCAAAACGAGGTGTGAAGTAACCATGAAAATCACTTGGTACCCTTAAAGTTTATCACTCAATCCATGTGCCGGTAAACCACACACGCTCTACCGATACTATGATAAACCTTAAGTCACCCTTTACCTACCTTGTTAAGTCCACGTTAGTGTGCCGGTTAACCACACACGCTCCACCAACAACTTAACCAAAGTGTAAAGTGTAATTTCATGGATTAGCACCTTATTCACATTTTTCCTAAAGTAACTAAGATGGGGAATTTAATAAAACATTTAGTTACTTTATAATATTCATCATACTTCTAATGAGAATTTATAAGTCCTTGTCTTACCCATTCGGTTAACGACCCTCCACCGATCAAGGAAGCGGTGGGTGAGAGTGGACACCCATTAAGTTGCCATTTTATAGGCAACAACCTTATACCCCCTTATAGACCGGCTTCATGAATGAGGCGTACTAGCGGTAAGACGACTTGCTCTTATATATATATATATATATATATATATATATATATATATATATATATATATATATATATATATATATATATATATATATATATATATATATATGTATATATATATATATATATATATATATATATATATATATATATTATTAACTTATAATATTATAAAGTATAAGGGTTGAATTTTAACTTTTAAAATTCAAAGGGTTGGAACTAAAGTTTTAATTATGACTTTACTTGTTCTAAAACTTGAGGGCAAGTTTTGTAAACTTTCAAAACTTTTCATTTCTTATAACTTATGGATTAATTGAGTATTAAAAATGAAGACTCTTCATTTTTATAACCCTTGTGTTCTTTTAATGGTTTTTATTAAAGTGTGACCTTTGGTTTTCCATAACTTGAGGACAAGTTATGGAATCCATTAAGACACATAGTGATCAGGAATTAAACTACCAAGTAGGTTAAAAACAATTCCTATGATCATATAATCTTCATAAGTTCAAGAACATGAATATGAATATTTCAAGAATCATAAATTACTCATAAAACTTGTAGTTTTTTTATGATTGCCATTGAAAATGGATTAGCATAAACGTTACACCATCTAAAACATGTTTTAAAACACCAAAACAGTTTAGGGTAATGTTTCTAGTCCATTTCCAACAACAAAAGTCGAAAATCTGCTGTCAGAGCCTCATACTCATCGAATGCATGATCCTACTCGACGAGTAGGATGAATTTTCACTTGGACTCGTCGAGTCCCCCGACGGACTCGACGAGTCCACTGTCCAGACAGCAAGCTGTTTCGATTTTAATACATTTTTACACAAATAACAAACAAACAAGCCTAGGCTCTAATACCACTGAAGGGTTTTGAGCATTCTAACACTTCCTAAGTGTACATGCAACCCTAATAAACCTTGGATCTATGTTTGTCTAAGATTCATTCAAAATTTATTTCCAAGGTTCATGATCCTATCTAGCATACATGGGGAACATTTTAACTTAAATGAAAGATAGAATAACATTCCTTCTTGTTAATTTTGATTCCTTGAAACCTTGTGAGCCTAGCACCCCAAGTGTGATGCCTCATGTGCTTCACACAACAACAAATGCTATGGAGTAAACTTGGAGAGAAAGTATAACACTCAAAAATCGGCTCTAGCCCTCAAGTATGCATGTGTAGCCGATTTTGGGAGAAACATGAGCTTTATATAGTGTGTTGCATTAGGTAAACCCTAATGTAACATGACTCTTCATTTCCATGATCCATGGATTAACTCCATGGAGAATCCATGGAGCATCCTATGGGTGGAACCCAACTTGATAATCCATGGAGCCTCTTAGCCCACTATATAAGTTATGGATGATTTACATAATCAACTCATATATTTAATTAGTTATCTGTTGATCACTTAATTAATTCTAGATTAATTTTTGATCAAACTAGTTAAATAATATGATTAATATATTAGAACTTATAATATATTAATAAACCATAAGTGTTATTTCTCTCATTTAGTTTATCTAATGCATGGTTCCATGCAACCCAAATGGACCACGTCGAGTCGGGTCAAGTACATACCAGAAATAGTTATGGACTTAGACACCTTATCCAACAGATATTACTATGGATTTCATCATGAAGCTTCACAGGACCGCACGGGGAGTGGATTCGATTTGAGTCATCGTGGATCATTTTACCAAGAGTGCTCATTTCATCCCCATCCAGGAGAGCATTTCAGCCGAGAATCTGGCCGATATCTACATCAGAGAGGTAGTAGCTCCACACGGGGTGCCAGTTTCTGTGTTTTCTGACCGAAACGTGAGATTTACTTCCATATTTTAGAAGAAATTTCATGATGAGTTGGGTACTCGTCTACACTTTAGCACGAATTTTCACCCGCAGACGGATGGTCAGAGCGAGCGGACCATCCAGAATGTGGAGGATATGTTGCGGGGATGCATTCTGGACTTCGGTAGTAGCTAGGATACCTACCTTCCCTTGGCAGAGTTTTCCTACAATAATAGCTACCACGCAAGTATAGACCGCCCTCCATTCAAGATGTTATATGGGAGGAAGTGCAGAACCCCGATATTTTGGGGTGAGGATGGACAAAGGGTCATGGGGAGTACCGAGGTGGTACTCAAGATGACGGAGAGGATACTACATGTCCGGAGCAGGCTTCAGACTGCTCAAAGTCGATAGAAGAGTTATGTCGACAAGCGCCGTTTGGACCTGGAGTTCCAGGTCGGGGATATGGTTCTCCTAAAGGTGTCACCTTGGAAAGGTGTCATCCGGTTAGGGAAGTAGGGCAAGTTAGGCCCTAGGTACATTCTTCCTTTCAGGGTTGCAGCCCAGGTGGGCAAGGTGACAAATAGGTTGGATCTGCCAGCCGAGCATAGTCAGATCCACAGTACCTTTCCTGTCTCCCAACTGCGGAAGCGCCTGGTAGATGACTTTGCGGTGGTACCTCTAGAGGATATTCAGGTGGACGACAGCCTGAACTACATCGAGTGGTTGGTAGCCATCCTCGACAGGAAGGCGAAGGATCTGAGGAAAAAGAAAGTCGAGTTAGTGAAGGTGCAATAGGAGCACCGCAAGGGCTCAAAATGGACTTGGGAGTTGAAGGACAAGCTGAGGGAGCACTACTCCGAGCTATTCCCAGATGCAGCAGACTTCGAGGACGAAGTCTAAATTAAGTGGGGTAGATTTGTAACGCGCGGTTCCTGGTATGTATTTTAATAAATAATTATTCATTTTTGCAAAGGGACTCGACGAGTTGGAGGCCCCAAACTCATCGAGTAGGAATAGGACTTTTGGATGCGGGACTTGAAGTCTACTTGACGAGTTGAGAAGCCTCAACTCGATGAGTACGACTGCCATAGTGAAACCCTAATTTTCAAGGTTTGCACCCTATTTAAGGACGTTAACACCTCCTTACAGCCTTCCCCATCCCCTCCCTTAGTCCATCAAACCCTAATTCGTGATCTTGATCCTTATGAGTGTGTGTGAGTGAAAAAGGAGTGATTCTTTGATATTTCCTTGAAGGAGTTGAAGCTAGAAGTGCTTGGTTGAAGGAAGAAGCTTTGTATCCAGAAGTAGAACTTCATTTTCGGCTCATTTGAGGTATAAATTTGATACCTTGGCAATCTATGGCTTAGATGTCCATTTAGGGTTGTATTTTACCATTTTTGGAACCATTCATGGATGCAAGCATGTTTTGGAGTCATGACTTCTGATCCAAAGCCTTTGAGGGACTCCATGGCATAAAGGTGCCAACTTTATGGCCAAGGGAGTCCCATGCATCATATGAACCCCTTTTTAGGGATTTTTGAGCTAAATAACCCACGCATGCACGTAAAGTTAGAAACTTTACATGATATATCGACCCTAGCGAACCAGATCTATGCTTTGGATGCATTAAGCTCGACTAAAAACGACTATATGGATTTAGACTATGGGGACTCGACGAGTTGTTCATATGACTCAACGAGTTGGTTCATGGTCCCCCAACCTTTTCTGTTACTGAGTAAACTCGTTGAGTCTACAAGATGACTGAATGAGTTGGCCATGATTTTGGGTTATGAATGTTGAGGAACTCGACGATTTCAAGGAGGAAATCAGCGAGTTCTGATTGAATGTCCCGACCCTGTATGAAGGAGAACTCGATGAGTTCAAGGAGGAACTCGGCGAGTTGTAAGTAAAAGGTCCCAGCTATGTTATCAGGAAGAACTCGACGAGTTCATGAAAGAACTCGACAAGTAAGATCGGGACTTCAGGGTTTCATGGATTATGGAACTCGGCAAGTTGATGGACCAACTCGGCGAGTTGAGTCAAATAGATGTTGACTTTGACCAAAGGTTGACCTTGACCAGGGTGTTGACCTTGACTTTGATTTTAACCTGAGTTGACCCTTAAAAGGGTTATGAGTATGGAAATGTAATTAAAGGATATTGTTATGTGTAGGAGTTTGAGAGGAGTTGATCCCAGCACCGAGGACAATTCAGCTACTACGTTGCATTGAGGTGAGTTACCTTCCAGTAGAAGTGGGTCTTGTTGGAAAAGGTGTCTAGGCCCATAACTATAATTGGTATGTACTTGACCCGATAGTAGCATGGTCCATTTGAGTTGCATTCATTAAAGCAATATGTTAGGAAGGATATTTTAGTAAGAGGTTAATTATGATTTATTAATATATTATAAGTATAATATATTAATTGAGGAATCATATTATTAAATTAGTATCGATCAATAATTAATTTAGTGACCAAAAGAGACTAATTAAATTGATACATATTGATTGGGCTAATGATCCATGATTGATTTGTGATGGGCTTATGGGTTAGTCCATGAAGTAGTTATCCAAATCAAACGGTTGGATCATAAGCTTATGGGTATGGATTAGGTTTACACATGACCCTTGATATTCTACACACACACACACACACACACACACATATATATATATATATATATATATATATATATATATATATATATGCATCTCTAAGTCCAAAATCGATTACCACTTGTATTTTGAAGAGTAAGAACCGGTTTTAGAGTCTTCATAACCTCTCCATATTCATCCTAATTGTTATTGGTGTTTTGTGCTTCCATTTGAGGCATCACACTTGGGGTTCTAAGCTTTCTTGAGGCCAAGTCATTCAAGCTACTACACAAGGTAATATTCTAACTAGTTTTTATGATTCAAATATACCCTTGTATGCTAGTTTAGGCTTCATGCTTTGGAAAGTGTTTATTGCATGTATAATTAGAGAAAACTTAGATCCAAAGTATTAGGGTTGTATATGCACCATAGGAATGGTAGAGTACATAAAACCCAACAGGTCTAAGGTACCAATGTCGGCCCACTAGTAGGTGTTTATAGTTGAGATGCTTGTCTTTGTGATAATTTTCTGGTTTGCCACTATATGTTATGCTTTATGTACTAGTATGTTACGTCATTATGTGGTAGTGGTAGGGTGAAATAGTCCCCGGTTACCGGTTGAAAGAGACCGAAGGGGAGGCCAGCACCCAGATATGTATGGTTATATATGATTTATATGTTTATGCTAGGGTATTATGTCATAGTAGTAGGGGGTGAAATAGTCCCTGGTTATCGGTTGAAAGAGACCGAAGGGGAAGCCATCACCCAGATATGCTAGGCAGCTACCGGTTGAAAGAGACTGAAGGTGAGGCTAGCACCCAAATATCCTAGGCAATTACCGGTTGAAAGAGACCGAAAGGGAGGCCATCACCCTGATATGTTAGGCATTATGTGATTATATGGTATGTGATATGATGGGGGAACTCACTAAGCTTTGTGCTTATGGTTTACAGTTTTTGTTTCAGGTCCTTCTTCTTCGAAGGGAAAGCAGCCGGTACCGGTAGCAGCGCATCACACACACGATTTTCGCATATGAGATTCTTGGGATTCGTACTCTGACATTGTTACTATGTTATCGCATGATTTTGAGACTTATGATCTGTGGCTTTTTATGAAATGAAATAACTTAAGGATGTTCTCTATAAATTGTTTTTGATGATGAGTCCCTTAGAGCGGGCTAGGGAAAAGTGAAACCCCGACGAGGAGTCCCTAGCGAAGCTTGGGTTGGCAACTCGGCCGCCCCGACCACCCGAGATCCGCGTGAGGAGTCCGCCCTCGCCAAGGGTTTGTCCTCAGCTACAGTCCAAGGATAACGGATCCAGGCGACAAAGGACATGACCAGAGCATTATCCCCTGGACCAATCGTTGGACCGAACACGAATGTGGAGCATGATCCTCCAATAAGGACGACGGATCCTATTAGGGTCGCAGTCCCTGTCCCTCGTATGGATCGTGGAGGATCCTCAGTATAAAAGGCCAATCACTCTGCCTTGAGAGGTAAGCTATTCTCCGTCGATCATACACCCTCATACCACCATATTCATTACACTAACTTGATCGTCGAAGCATCTTTTTGGGACCTCATCCCCGAGAGTGGCTGACGTTTTTCTTTCTCTATGACCTCCCACGTTCCATCCCATCAATCAACGTTCATCAGCCAAGGTGGTTCGGAACCATGTCTCATCATTTGGCGCCATCCATTGTGTGACAACAGATACGCAAACCTCTTTTCTTTCCCATTTAATCCAACATGACGAAGAAGACAGCGTATGAGCTATCGGAACTGCCGTATAGCTCGATACACACGATGGTGTCGTTGGAAACAACTAACACTTCAACAACGCCATCCTTCGATGACCCATCGCCATCTCTTGAGACGACACCATCATCTGGTGGCCTGCCACCATCTCTTGAAGCAGCGCCATCATCCGGTGGCCCGCCACCGTACCCTGCAAGGGCACCAACACCAGATGGTCTGCCACCCTCCGTCGCCACAACCATGCAGTCGATCTTAGCCCAAAGGCATACATCGCCATCCAGTCTGACCCTCACAACACCCCCACCATTCTCAAACGGCGGCTTACCCGACCAACACACTCCGCCCCCTTTGCCACCATTCTTCCCTAACATTACTAGTCCTAGAAACTTCCAAGCAGCACCCATAACACCTTTCGAACACAACCTACATGCAAACAACACTTTAATTGGCCCAAGCGTTACACCACAGAACCACTCGTCACTAATGGCGGAAAATGCGAAAACATCACCACTCGCACTTTACCAGCAAATACCCTTGGCCCAATAGCAAATACCCTTGGCCCAATAGCGAATACCCATATCCTACACTCCATTTCAGCCGTCAAAATTTTACGGATCGGTAACGCCAAACCTTACGACCTACAACAACATGCTAGTGCAGCCTTTCTTGGCAATGCAACAGCCAGGGTATCACTTCAGCCAGCGAACCCCAAACCAAGATTGCTTATCAAGAAGTGTTACGTCACCTTTCTTCAAAGAAATCTAGGAATACGAAATCCCTAACACTGCCAAATTGCCTCACCTTAAAACATACGATGGCACTACTAACCCAGATAACCACATTGACACGTACGAATGGACTATGACGTCCCTCAAGTTATACGAACGATTCTGGTGCACATACTTCCCTACTACCTGGACGGCAACGCGGGGACATGGTTTAAGACACTGTGCCCAGGAAGCATCAACAACTTTAGCCAGCTGAAGTATCTTTTCCTAACTAACTTCATGCAACTCCGGAAGTACAAGGGTGATTGTCACTCAATCATCGGGTGCAAGCAAAGAGAGGGGGAAACAGTCAAGGACTACTTCGCCAGGTTCACCTAAGCAACGCTAGATGTCCCAGGGCACGATGAAGGTTTGATCGCAGGATCATTCACCTGGGGATTGTTTCCAGGGTCGATGTCCCAGAAACTCATGGGCAAGCAACCCCAAACAAGAGCGGAACCAAAGGAGTGAGTGGAACGATTCCTACACCAGGAGAAAGGAGAGGCATCGAAGCAGGCATACCTCAACGCCATGACGTCCTCTAGTGGAAAACGAAATCATCAATTCACTCCCCATCACGATCCCCTGGGGGAGGCAGGTTCATAGGACGAGATAGACGGATATAGGGATGTTTTAGACCCTTCGTTAAAGATGACAGGCGGGGAAGATGGACAGAAGTCTACACAGTCGATGAGAAACCAGCAGCAAAAGGCACCAAGACGTGGTATTGTGAGTACCACAAGAGCAGGACACATGACACGATCAACTGCTCAGTCCTAAAAAGGGAAATTAAGGAAAAGAAATTAAAGGGAAACGTGATAGAAATCACCAAGAGCCTATGAGCCAAGATCGATGCAGAAAACCCCAACAATGCCACTGGAAAAACAGATCGCATATTAGAAATCCTTGCGATCCACCACATGAGGGGGAGAGCAGAACGTGCAACCAACGCACACAGCATCACAGAAGAAATCCAGGGGCTAATGTTCTCCACGGATGACCCAATACCAAACTGGATGGAGAGGGGATAACCCTCTCGTCATCCAAGGATCCATTCGAGATGTCCTCATTCACCGGGTGTACTTCGACACGGGAAGCTCCGCAGATATCATCTATGAGTACTGTTTCCAGTTGCTACCGAGCGCGTGGAAGGAAGGCCTAAGACCAGAGAAAGGCCAGCTCACAGGGCACAGCTAGTGACACCTAGGTACGATTCATTTACCTTTCACGTTAACTGATCAAGACAAAACCAAGCGACAGACTGCCCTGGTGGATTTTTTGGTCATACAACATCCTTCCGAACGCAATTTCATATTCGGATGGACTACCTTGCTAAAATTCGGAGCAGTCTCATCAACAATTCATGGGATAGTAAAGTTCAGCACAAGCCGGGGCCCAGGGAAAATCCTAGCCACTCCCCCAAGGGAGCTCAAATGCTACGAAATCATGCATCCAAAGGACATCTCAGTTGAAACTAAGACACCAAGGCCAGACTCGTCAAATTGGGGAGAGATAATTAACAAGGAATATTCAGACCAGCAGGTGAACGTGGGAACGACACTCCCTGCGAACATAAGGCAAGCGTTGGTCTAGCTACTGTAGAAGTATAAACATGTGTTCGCCTGGACACCCATAGACATGGTAGGGGTCGACCGAGGAATCACAGAGCACAAACTAATGATAAAACCAGGAGCCAAGAAAATAAAGCAGAACAAGCGAGTCCAAGGAGGAGACCAAAACAAGGCAATCAACACAGAAGTGGCCAAACTGGCCAGTGCTGGAATCCTTAGGGAAGCAGTCTTCCCCACATGGATCACCAATCCAATAATGGTCAAAAAACATGATGGTAGTTGGTGCATGTACATTGATTACTCAAATCTCAACAAAGCATGCCCCAAGGATTGCTACCCACTACCAAAGATAGACCAGAAGGTAGAATCCCTGCAAGGCTTCCAGTGGAAATGCTTCATGGACGCATACAAGGGATATCATCAAATCTTGATGAGCAAAAATGACAAAGAAAAGACAGCCTTCTATACAGACCACGGCGCCTTCTGCTACACAAAAATGTTGTTTGGACTAAAGTACGTCGGGGCAACCTATCAACAACTGGTCGCCTCCTTGTTTGCCAATCAAATCGGTAGAAACATCGAAGTATATGTCAATGACATGGTCATTAAAAGCCTGGATGAGCGGGGGCTACTACGCGATGTGGGGGAGACACTGCAGACTCTGGAAAAAGCCAAGATGAAGCTGAATCCCACCAAGTGTACATTTGGGGTGGAAGAAGGATGTTGCTAGGGTATTATGTTACAAAGGAAGGAATTCAACCAAGATTAGCCAAAATAAGCAAGCTCGAGGAGACGCCTTCGCCAAACACACTAAGAGATGACCAAGGGTTAAATGGGAAGCTAACAACACTCAACCGATTCATCTCCAAGTTCCACACACTCAAGGGGTACATCGAAAAGAACAACTTCCGATGGACACCGGAAGCCGAGTCCACACTACAGAAAATAAAAAAAAGGCGTTACACACAGTTCCCACCTTGGTCAGCCCGATACCAGGGGAGACGCTGCAGGTCTACCTGTCCACATCAAAAGACGCCATTTCATTAGTACTACTGGTTGAGAGACAAGGGCGGCAGCTTCCAATCTACTTTGTAAGTCGGGCCCTACAGGGACCCAAAATCAACTATCCAATCATCGAAAAGCAAGTGCTCGCCCTCATTTACGCTGCGTGAAAACTACGTCGGTATTTCCAAGCCCACCAGATAGAGGTATTAACAAACTGCCCAATCAAGCAGGTGCTCCGAAAACCATAAACATCCAGACGACTTGCAAAATGGGCCATAGAACTGGAAGAGCAAGATATCAGCTACCATCCCAAGGTGAGCATCAAAGGGCATGCACTAGCGGATTTCCTGCTCGAAATCCCAGGGGAACTTCAGCAAGAAGTGGTTGACATGACCCGGCAAGGGCATCTGGAGGAAAAATCTAACCAGCAGTGGACGCTCTACATGGACGGAGCTTCTAGAAAGGAAGACTCGGGTACAAGGTTGATCCTAACCAGCCCTACGGGAGAGGAAATCACATACGCTCTGCGTTTCGACTTCCACATCTCCAAAAATGCAGCTGAATACGAAGCCTTACTATCCAGTCTTCGATTGGCAGTAAAAATGGGGGCGGAAAGGGTCATAACCCTGACTGACTCACACCTAGCACCCAACCAAGTCACGGGAGTATTCGAAGAAAAAGATAAATATATGGAAAGGTACGTTAGAACGGTGCAGTGAATCATGAGGTCACTAATAAGTTTCACAATAAAGCAGATTTCAAGGGGAAGCAATAGACGAGCAGATGCCCTCAGCAAGCTAGCATCAACATGTTTCAGACACCTTTCTAAGGAAGTTTTGGTGGAAGTATTAAACAAGAGGAGCATCGACGAACGCCAAGTCAACTCCTTGTCCACAGCACAACCCAACTGGATGACGCCTATCATGGATTACTTGCAACATGGCATACTTCCCAAAGATCACGGAGAAGCACGGAAAACAAGGATACGAGTCCCTCAATATGCGATCCTGGGGGGAGTGTTGTATAGGAAAGGCCATACAGCTCCGTGGCTCAAATGCATAGACGATGAGTCATGGAAGGGGGCCTTAAAGGAAGCCCACGCAGAGTCAGCTGGAGCTCATGAGGGAGCACGGGCGCTCACAGGCAAAGTACTACGTATGGGGCTCTACTGGCCATACATACATCAAGACGCCATCAAACTAACCCGAGTAAGTGTGGAATGTCAAACCTTCTCGCCAGCACAAGGAGTACCCCCATCTACATTAACGAGTATAATTAGCCCATGGCCCTTTTATCAGTGGGGGATTGATATCATTGACCCTTTCTCGGAAGCACCAAGAAAAGTGAAGTTCTTAGTGGTGGCTGTTGATTACTTCACAAAATAGATAGAAGTCGAGCTGTTGGCATGTATCATCGGGAAACAGATAATCAAATTCGTGTGGAAAAACATCATAACGAGATTTGGGACACCCAAAGTTTTGATCAGCGATAATGGTTTGCAGTTTGTTGAGAATCCTTTCAGAGACTAGTGCATCGAAAGAGGAATAAAGCAAAGGTTGACGTCTGTAGCCCATCCTCAAGCCAACGGACAAACAGAAGTGTCCAATAGGACGTTGGTACAAGGGATTAAGAAGCAACTGGGCAAAGAAAATGGCAATCAGGTGGACAAACTACCAGAGTTCCTTTGGTCGTACCAAACCACACCACGAACCAGCACGAAGGAGACGCCATTCAGCCTGGCCTATGGAGCTGAATATTGTCAGGAGCAAGAGAACGATGACAACCAAAGGGAAAATTTGGACCTCTTAGAGGAACGAAGAGAGCACTCAAGAATGCGCCAAGCCGCCTACAAAAAAGTAGTAGAAAGATACTACAACCAGCAAGTCAAGGACAAGGCTTTCTGGGTCGGAGATTACGTTCTGCGAAAGAATTAATTCAGCCATGCGCAACCCCATGGGAAACTGGGCCAGACGTAGGACGGGCCATACAAGGTGATAGAGGCGCATCGTAACGGGTCATACTCCTTGGAAACACCAGAAGGAAGACAAATACCAAGGGCATGCAATGCAAGGAATTTGAGAAGGTTCCACTTTTGAGAAAAACCACAAGTCCCTATACATAAGGGAAGATGATGATACACCACTTTTGAGAAAAATTATAAGCCCCTACATACAGAAGGGAGAGTAAGGAGATGCCCTTTCGCCGGATTGATCGCCCGGACCAACATGCGGACGCTCAAGGTAGTCCGATAGGGAATTATAGTGCAAAACTAGTACGTATCAGAATTACATAAATAAAGGAAAATACATTAATTTTAAAATGTCGTGAAGTGATTATGATTAACATATATACAACACAAAAAAAATAAGAGGGAAAAGAAAGAGAAAACACAACACAGAGGATACTTAGTGAATCCACATGCACACAACGAGACGGTGAATCTCGGAATGACAAAAAAAAACTACACAGAAGGTTCAATATAGTCAAAGTAAGCAAACATACTTAACAAATAAGACAATGTAGCAGCCAAGAGCACAAAACACATAAAGCCATTGTCGATTCATACAGGGGGGGGGGGGCCTTAGAGGCCACAAACTACGTCAAAATAACTAACAAGGTAACACAATAAAAGGCCTTAGAGGCCCCAAATTGTTCAAAATAAAACATTGCAAAGCTTCAAAAAGATTTTTCACACCCTGAAATGACAGATCTAAATAACCTCACGCACCACCACCAATTACACTTACACCACCCGCTTCACCAATTCTAACTCCACCATCACTTGCTCCACCAGTATCACTGCCAAATCCATCACCCGTTCCACTAACACCACCGTTGACCCCACCACCTGCTCCAGCAAGTCCAACTTCCAAACCTTCCGCAACGTCCTCACCTTCATCAAAAGCACACAACGCTTTAACTCCGTCCACATCCAAGTGGCCTAACCCAAGTAATCCTGCAAAATCTATGGTGGCAAAAGACAATAGAGCAACATCCAAAGCCGAAGAATGACTCGACCGTGAGTCACTAGCAGAAGGGTCATAAGTCCCAGCGTCAACCTGCGCCTTTAAGTTAGTCAAATCTGATCCTTCACCAGCGAAAAATGCAGCATGATGGATACAACTAATACTACAGGTAAACTCAGGATGTTCAATAAGCTTATCCATCACACACAAAAGGCCAACCTGGAAAAGCCAATTATGATCGGCTCTTGAAAACTCTAACTCGTGTTCACGGTCGACAAGGTCTATAACGCCCGTAGATTAGTGCTAGTCAATTTAGAGACGATAAGCGTCAAAAATGACTTTTTTGGGAAAGATTATTTAGATGGAGTAATCTTAAATAAGATGAAGTTTATGTTACGAGGTTTCCGAATATATAAAGAACGTCGAAATCCGAGTTATAACGAAGAAGTTATGACCTGTCGAAGTTTCGTGACAGAACCGGCACGACACAGCGCGACATAAATGATGGATTTACATTAGAGAGATATTTATCCAAAACAATCTAAATGAGAATTGAATATCTCATTGATAGTAGCGCAACGACGGAAAGACGGACGAAAACGAACGTCAGACGAAGGAGTTATGAGTTTATAACGGACTTTTCTTGTCCCGGCCTACTAAAAATAATATATAAGTAATATAATTATAATATATTAAAAATAAAGTCAAAATTAACCAATAGAGTCTAAACTAGAGTTGTAGAGCATAATCTCACCTTCGCGTCGATATAAAGAACGTCGAAAACGGAGTTCGTATGCGAAAGTTATGAATTTCTGAAGTTCGGGGTGCGAAACCCCAAAACTGTCAGATACCACGACGTGGCAAGCAGTGCCACGACATGGCCAGTCTTCTGACACCTCCGGGAGTCCGACGTATGCAGTGACGACCAAGCCCACGACGTGGAAAAAGGTGTCACGACGTGGCAAGGACCAATTTTGCCCTATAAATAGATTTGAAGGGCCAGCCGAGTTTGGTTGCTCATTCTCTCATCTCTCACCCATATTGCCTCGATTTACGTGTAAAGAAGTACCCCCGAAGCCCCGGTATCATCCCGAGACCCGAAGCGAGTCTCAAAGCCCGAAGATCCCAAGAAGTGCAATTCCCGAGCCGAAACTCTGCCCGCGAGGAGCCCAGTTTTTGTGAAGATCTTCCAGATCTACCGAAGAATACTACTTCTGCAAGTCATAGTGCTATCTGATCATCTTCTAATCAAGTGAGTGTATAGTCCCTTTCACAAACACGTTTTTAATACAAGTATTGTTTGAATGTATTAAGTAAATGTTTTGTGTGAGTGTGTAGTTACTTTCTTCTAACTCGTAGATAAGAGTTATTCTCTATGAGATACGTGTTATGTGTATGTGTCTCACATTCGCGTCAATATAAAGAATGTCGAAAACGGAGTTCGTATGCGAAAGTTATGAATTTCTGAAGTTTGAGGCGCGAAACCCCAAAACTGTCAAATACCACGACGTGGCAAGCAGTGCCACGACGTGGCCAGTCTTCTGACACCTCTGGGAGTCCCCCAGATGCAACTTGCGATGATGCATGCAGTGACGACCAAGCCCACAACGTGGAAAAAGGTGTCACGACGTGGCAAGGGCCAATTTTTCCCTATAAATAAATTTGAAGGGCCAGCCGAGTTTGGTTGCTCATTCTCTCATCTCTCATCCATATTACCTCGATTTATGTGTAAAGAAGTACTCCCGAAGCACTGGTATCATCCCGAGACCCGAAGCGAGTCCCGAAGCCCAAAGATCCCGAGAAGTGCAATTCCCGAGCCGAAGCTCTGCCGCGAGGAGCCCGGTTTTTGTGAAGATCTTCCAGATCTACCGAAGAATACTACTTCTGCAAGTCATAGTACTGTCTGATCATCTTCTGATTAAGTGAGTGTATAGTCCCTTTCACAAACACGTTTTTAATACAAGTGTTGTTTGAATGTATTAAGTATATGTTTTGTGTGAGTGTGTAGTTACTTTCTTCTAACTCATAGATAGGAGTTATTCTCTATGAGATACGTGTTATGTGTATGTGTCTCATCTATTATTTGGAATGTGTATTGGATGAACTAGTTATACAGGTTTTAAACTATGTATAAAAGTGTATATTTGTATCTACGAAAATGTTGGGTAGAACATGGGTAGATGGGTTAGTTGGTGACTATGGATTTAGCGCCTATTGTATAAACCTTGGTGACTATGGAGTTAGCGCCTACTGTTAAGTAAACCTTGGTAACTATGGAGTTAGCGCCTATTGCATAAACCTTGGTGACTATGGAGTTAGCGCCTATTGTATAAGCCTTGGTGACTATGGAGTTAGCGCCTATTGTATAAACCTTGGTGACTATGGAGTTAGCGCCTATTGAGTAAACCCTGGCAACGAGGTGACTTTGTGCCTATAACTCAGCTCAATCCTTAAGAATGAAGGATAGATGATTCTTAGGGTAGATCCTTAAGATAAATGGAGATAATGGGGATGGGTAATTGGGTTGATTGTTTGATGATTAAATATAATAAATATATTATTGTGGGTTGAAAACCCTATATGCTCACCAGGCTCCCAAGCCTGACCCACTCAGTTTTCTTTGCATTACGGGTAATGGCACAAGAGTATAAGTTGGTGGACTTGACGAGAGATTTTGGATTATAGATCAGTAGTTATAAATAACTGTTGTAAGGTCTATTTTATATTGTTTATGCTTTTGGTCTGTATCGGAACATGACATCCCGAGATTTTGTTAGTTAATGAAAATACATTTCTTTAAAGAAATGCTTTGATAAATTCTTATCATATTTTGTTTTGGGAACAAATTCCGCAACCGTTTTCTTTAAACGATTACTCTGATTTATAAAACAAAGCATAAACAAATCAGTCTTTTCTGGCCGTGAAATTGGGGATGTCACAAGGTCCCACTCCAGAATCTCATTTTGTATCATTAAACCCTCATTCGCCTGGATCAGAGACTCCACCTGGGCCTCTAGAGCGCTCCAAACATCTTCCAACACTGATTTTTCCGACACGAACGACTTGTTTTTGAAGGGTTTTGAGCATTCTAACAGTCCTAAAGTGTACATGCAACCCTAGAAACCTTGGATCTATGTTTTACTAAGATACATGCAAATTTGATTTTCCAAGGTTCTTTACTTAACTAGCATGGCATGGGGAACTTTGAAACATAATAGCTAGTAGAAGAACATACCTTTTGTTGTTTGGATTCCTTGAGAACCTTGTGAGCCTAGAACCTCAAGTGTGATGCCTCAAATGTCTCACACAACACCACAATACTTGGAATAAACTTTGAGACAAGTTCACTTATCACTCAAAATTGGCTAGCCATCTTGTTCTTCACTTACTAGTGTCAATTTTGCTAGTCATGGGGTTCTTATATAGTTGTGTCACAAGTAGGGTTACTCCATGTAAACCCAAATGTGCATGGCTTTTCATATTCCATGATCCATGGGTTTGTAACCTCCATGGACTATCCATGGAGCAGCATATGGGTTTAGCCCAATTCATATAAACCATGGATTATTAGCCCACTATACAATAATGGATGATTTACACAATCAACCCCATATATTTAACTAGTCTCTTTTTGATCACTTAATTAATTGCAAATTAATTTTTTGATCAATACCAATTAAATAATATTATTAATATATTAGAACTTATAATATATTAATAAACCTTAAATGTCCTTTCTCTCATTTAGTTTATCCAAGTGTTGCAATGGCCATGCAACCCAAATGGACCATGCCAACCGGTTCAAGTACATTCCAGGAATAGTTATGAACTTAGACACCTAATCCAACAGTTTTCACACTCCAATTGATGAACGGTGGCACCAAGGTCTGCCACCTCACCTCTCAAACCAGCCTCACTCGCCACAAGAGAAAAATGTGCATGCTCCAGCTCGCCGAACCGCTGCACACGTCGGGACCTAGCGACCAAATATGTCATGGCTTGCGCAGCGGTGCAGGCATGGTTATGAGCCAAGACAACGTTACTCATCGAATCCATATCATCTATAGTGGCGGGAGGAAGAGCATGTCGGGTAAAATCCAACGCAATAGAACGCACAGAAAGGCAGGAATTAGATCGCAAGCTCCATCCCGAAACAAAAGCAGGTTCACCGTAAGGAACCCCTATAGCAGCAGACTCATGAAACAATCGCTCAACACTTTCCTTCGAAGACTGAGGGCTAAAACCGAGACTCAAATAGATTAGAATAGGAACAATGGGCTGATGAGATGCCCCTTGATACCCTCAGACTATTGAAACTCATCATCGGGTATCACAAACACATCCCCTGAATGTGACGGCGTAGAATTCAGTAAGCGCATCAGGCCACGACCCTGCACCAGACGCCGACCAATGGGTCCTGAACTGCCCTCGGGCACCGGCCCACTCATTTCCTACGCGGCATTCCTTTTTTCCGCATACCGACGAACGCTGGCAGCGATCCCGACCTTACTATCCACCAGTCATCAACCACTGGCTCAATAGGTGTAACGTCCGCATTTCCAGGCTAGGCATTTTCGTTGATGTAATAGTCTAGGTTAACCTTTGTAACCCGTTTTGAAATAATAGAAGTATATTATTTGAGTATTATGTGTTTTGTGCTTAATTGCTTAATTATGTGATTTGATTAATTAAGAATAAAATGAGCGTCAAAATTTATGTGTAAAATAAACTTGATATCTTTGGATAATGTTGTAGTAGTTGAAACGAGGTTTCCGAATATATAAAGAACGCCCAAATCTGACTTCGTATGAGAAAGTTATGATTTTCTGAAGTTTCGACTTAGCGGTATGCAGCCCGAAATACTCGCTTTGAGATCGAGCGGTTTTTAGTCGAATCAATCTAAACGAGAACCGAAGAACTCGTTGTTGGTATCGAAACGATCAAAAGTTAGGCGGGAACGGACGTCAAACGAAGAAGTTATGAATTTATGACAAAGTTTTCTGTCCCGGCCTACTAAAAATAATTAATAAAAAATAAAGTCAAAAGTAGCCGACGGAGTCTAAACGAAAGTTGTAGAGTGTAGTCTCACCTACGCGTGGATATAAAGAACGTCGAAAACGGAGTTCGTATGAAGAAGATATGAATTTCCAAAATTTATTAAATAATTTGTATTTAAATTTAATCTTTAATTCGGATGTATATCCGAAGGAGTCACCGATCTGATCCGAAGTACGCCCAGCGTACAACGAAGCGTGACGTCCCTCGCACTCGAGTTCTTCGGATGATGCATGCCATGACGATTCGGACGCGTACGCCCCGCGTACTGCTGTACGCCCAGCGTACTCCGAGGCTCCAGCCTCCTATAAATAGGATGCGAGGGCAGCCGGCTCATTTGCTCTTTTTCTCTCTTCTCTCTCCCGTTTTGCATCGTTTTACGTGCCAGAAGTACCCCGAAGACCCGGTATCATTCCCGAGCCCCGAAGCAATTCCCGAGGTCCCGAAGATCCCGAGAAGTAAGATTCCAGAGCCGAAGCTCTGCCCGCGAGGAGTCCGGTTTTTGTGAAGATCTTCCAGATCTGCCGAAGAATACTACTTCTACAAGTCGTAGTGTTGTCCGATCATCTTCTGATCAAGTGAGTGTGTGGTTACTTTCTTCTAACGCATAATTATAAAGTATTTTATACGAAATACGTGTTATGTGTGTGTGCCTCATTTGTTATGTGGAATATGTATTGATTAAAGCATGCTATACAGGTTTTTAAACTATGTATAAAAATGTATATTTTTATCTACTAATATGTTGGGTAGAACATGGGTAGATAGTTGGTGTGTAATAAACAGATGAGAGGTCTCGTTGTTGTTTTGATTCAGTCATCTAGCGGAGTTTAGATGACGACCACAGACTTTTCTAGACAGTCATGTGGAACACTAGCAGGCTCGCCGCCTGTAGGTGTTAATGAACTTGGGTGTTCATTCGTTGTACTCCATCCCCCTCATGGTTGCCTTATTTGACTTATATTGATGAGGAACCCCCGAAGCATGTGTTGTCACCCCGATGAAATATTCTTAGACTAGGTCCCTTATGTCAGTTGTCTTAGGGATGTAAAGTGAGAATAACGGGAATGGGTAATTGGGTTATTGTTGGTTGGTGGAATTAAATATAATTATTTATTGTGGGTTGAAAACCCTATATGCTCACCAGGCTCCCAAGCCTGGCCCACTCAGTTTATTTGTATTACAGGAAGTGGCGCAAGGGCATAAGATGGATGAACCATCGAGTTGTTTTGTTTACAAGTCTGTATATGTATATATTTGTTGAATGACTTGTAATGTTTTCGTTTATGGTTTATGGTCTGTATCGGAACATGCCATCCCGAGTTTTGATTATATAATGAAAAATACATTTCTTGTATGAAATGCTTTGGTAAACATTGTTTTATCACGTTTTGATTTTGGGAACAAATTCCGCAACTCTCTCAAATCAAAAGGATTTACTCTGAAATTATTTTAAAAGCATAAATGAAAATCGGTCTTTTCTGGCCGAGATTTTGGGGATGTCACAGTTGGTATCAAAGCATTAGTTTAAGCGAACTAGGAATTTGTAGGATTTCTAGACTTAAACTTAGAATGCTAAGTGAAATTTTGAGATGTGTGTCTGTGATATTTTAGACACAAGCACTAGTTTATTTTAGGAAATTTGCCTAAAATGCTTTATGTGCTAAATGTTATATGTTGCCATATATGATATTATTTGTTCGGATCTATGGTCTGTTGCTGACCGGATCTAGAAACTTTATGTGTGTAGGATTCTAAGCGTACGTCTATGATATTTGAACTAGCATGTAAACGTTTCTGAGTGATAAGGATGATTTGAATATCTATTGTGTATGAGGATCTAATTTCACCGTATTCGGTGTATAGATCAAAAATGGTGAGAACAAGAAATGGAGTAGGAAATGCTGATGAAAACAGGAATCAACCACCAGTGATTGAGCAAATACCTATCATAGCAGTAGCACCTGAGCCAATAACCATGGTTGGTGTACAAATGATGATTCAAACAATGTTGGATCGTCAGATGGATGAAACTAGGCGGTTGCTTCAACAGAATCGTGAAGAATTGTCAATTCATGTGGAAGAGCCCGAATTAAATGAAGGGCACTCGGAAGGTGGAAACTTCAGTGGGTCTGTTGGTCAAGCCAAACCACCAATAGTTAGGCAAAACAACCATGACGGAAGGAATTATGGAATGGGATGCAAGTGCAAGGACTTTCTAACTTGCAAACCATCGAACTTCAATGGAAAGGAGGATCCGATTGGAGTTATGGATTGGATCTCAGAGATGGAGTTGGCCTTCATGACTTATGGCTGCAGAGGCAAGTTGCAGACTATCTATGCAGTGCGTCAATTCCAAGGTGGAGCCGTTCGTTGGTGGAACACTCTAGGGAAGACGTTAAGCCCTAATGAGCCATTGCAATTGACATGGGCAGAGTTCTTCGTGCAGTTCAAGCGCAAGTTCTACTCGGCTCAAAATCTGTTGGAGCTGGAGAATAAGTTTTTGTCATTGACGAAAGGCAGCATGTCAGTTGATGAATACACCAATAACTTCACCGATAAGATGGAGTTTGCCTTGTGTATCGTCCCAGACGAGCTGACAAAGGTGGGCCGGTATGCGAAGGGACTCCCATGGGAGTACGAGGTGCCAGTACGTCAGGCACATACTCTAGAGATAGCTATCTGGGCTGCCAAGTCTGTTGAGAACATGATTAAGGGGAGAACCACCAACAAGGTTGAGGTTGGTGAGAAGAGAAAGTTTAAGGGAGCATCTGGTTCCGGTAAGAAAAGCAACTTTTTGAAATCCAATTCGAAAAAGTTTGGTGGAGGAAAAGGAGGCGGAGCGAAATGGTGTGATAAGTGTAAGAAAAAGCACTTTGGGAAATGTAGTGAGGATGTAACCTGCTACAAGTGCGGAAAAATTGGGCATTTTGCCAATGAGTGTCCGAACAACAAAAGGATGTGTTTTGGTTGCAATGAAGAGGGGAACATTTTGAAAGACTGTCCAAAGAGAAGGAGGCAGCTAAGCCCAACATTCCACCAAAGCCGAAGGCGAGAGCCTTCCAGATGACACTCGAAGCTGCGAAAGATGAAGCTGATGTCGCTTCAGGTACCTTTTTCGTAAACGAATTACCTGCTCAAATTTTGTTTGATTCTGGAGCCAACTACTCCTTTATTTCGCACGAGTTTGGTAGAAAACTAGCCTTGCCTGTTGATAGACTAGATAATGCTATATTAGTCGAAGTTGCTAGTGGCAAGTTTGTACCTATTAGCCATCGTATGAAAAACATCTCAATCGACCTTAATGGGAATAAGTTTCACGAGGAATTATTGCCTATCGAACTTAATGGTTTCGACATTGTTCTGGGAATGGATTGGCTTAGCACCAATGATGCCGAAATTTTATACAAGAAGAAGATAGTTAAAGTAAACCCGCCTGGGAAGGATTCATTTATGGTGTACGGGGACAAACGGCGAGTAAATTCTGGAATCATTTCCCTAATGAAAGTCAGGAAGTGTTTGACCAAGGGATGTACATCATATTTAGCATTCGTGATCGATGCTAAGAAGGAAAAGAAGGTGATACAGATTATACCAGTGGTGTGTGATTATCCGGAAGTATTTCCCGAAGATCTTCCTGGATTACCACCTGATAGACAAGTGGAGTTCAAAATTGACTTGTTACCAGGAACCACGCCAATAGCAAAAGCACCATATCGATTAGCACCGACGGAGATGAAGGAGCTGATGATGCAACTTCAGGAGTTATTGGACAAACGTTTCATTAGACCTAGTTCATCACCCTGGGGAGCTCCGGTGTTATTCGTGAAGAAGAAAGATGGAAGTATGAGAATGTGCATTGATTACAGAGAGCTGAACAAGGCAACAATAAAGAATAGATATCCGTTGCCAAGGATTGATGACCTATTTGATCAATTGCAAGGTTCGAGCTATTTCTCGAAGATCGATCTAAGGTCAGGATATCATCAGCTAAAAGTAAGAGAGCAAGATATCAAGAAGACTGCATTCAGAGCTAGATATGGACACTACGAGTTCTTGGTTATGTCGTTTGGACTAACCAATGCTCCGGCAGCATTCATGGATTTAATGAATAGGGTTTGTAATTCGTTCCTTCATAAATCTGTGATAGTATTCATAGAAGACATTCTGATTTACTCAAAAAGCCAAGAGGAGCATGGCAGACACTTGTGAGAAGTGTTAGGAGTCTTGAAGAAGGAGAAGCTGTATGCAAAGTTCTCTAAGTGTGATTTTTGGATTCGTGAAGTCCAATTCTTGGGTCACGTGGTCAACCAAGAAGGGATAATGGTTGATCCAGCAAAGATTGAAGCTGTAATGAAGTGGGAGCAACCGAAAAGTCCCATGGAGATCCGAAGATTTTTAGGATTAGTTGGATATTACCGAAGGTTTATCCAAGGCTTTTCTTCGATTGCTACTCCATTAACAGCTTTGACCCACAAAGGAGCTACTTATGCTTGGAGTGATAAGCATAAAGAAACATTCGAGAAGCTAAAGAAGAAGCTATGCGAGGCACCGATACTTTCTTTACCCGATGGAGTTGAAGACTTTGCTATTTATAGCGATGCGTCTGGGGTTGGATTGGGTTGTGTTTTGACCCAAAGAGAAAAGGTGATAGCATATGCGTCTCGACAGCTGAAGGAGCATGAAAAGAATTACCCGACTCATGATTTGGAGTTGGCAGCGGTAGTTTTCGCTCTGAAAATATGGAGGCATTACCTCTATGGCACGAAGTGAAAACTTTTCACTGATCATAAGAGTCTCCAATATCTCTTTAATCAGAAAGAATTGAATATGAGGCAACGACGCTGGCTATAGTTACTCAAGGACTAGGACTGTGAGATACTTTACCATCCCGGTAAAGCTAATGTTGTTGTTCATGCTCTCAGTCAGAAAGTCAATCTTGAAGGGAAAAGGCCAAGAGCGTTGAGAATTGAAGTTGTCTCGACTATTTTGGAAAGTATAAAGAAAGCTCAAAGCGAAGCTTCTGAGAAGAATGACCGAAAAGAGGAACGTTTGGGCAAAACGTTGGTATTCGGTGTAAACAGTCATGGACTGAAGGTGTTCCAAGATCGGATTTGGATACCTAAAACAGGAGGAGTCAGAGATCTTCTGATGGAAGAAGCTCACAAAACCATGTACTCGATTCATCTTGGTAGCACTAAAATGTATAGGGACCTAAAACCCTACTACTAGTGGCCGACGATGAAGCTTGATGTTGCAAAGTATGTGGCTGAGTGTGTGACTTGTGCGAGAGTAAAGACACAACATCAGAAACCGTACGGGAGTTTAGAACCATTGCCTATGCCTATGGGTAAGTGGGAAGACATTGCAATGGATTTTATCACTAAACTGCCCAGAACAAAGAATGGTCACGACATGATTTGGGTGGTCGTTGATCGATTCACTAAGAGTGCGCATTTCATAGCAGCCAAGGAGAAATGGTCTATGGAGAAGCTTGCAAATTCTTACGTGAAGGAAATTGTGAGGCTTCACGGTGTTCCGTTAACGATTGTGTCGGATCGTGATAGCCATTTCATCTCGAGGTTTTGGAAAAGTCTACAAGAGGAATTGGATACCAAGTTGTGCTTAAGTACAGCTTACCATCCGCAGACTGATGGCCAGAGTGAAAGAACAATACAAACACTTGAAGATATGCTGAGAGCATGTACCCTGGAATTCCTAGGTAACTGAGATGAACATTTACCTTTGGTAGAATTTTCCTACAATAATAGTTTCCACTCGAGCATAAAGATGGCACCTTATCAAGCTTTGTATGGACAGAAGTGTCGTACGCCGTCTTGTTGGCTTGAGGCTAGAGAAAAGCAGTTTATGGGTCCCGAGATGGTCCATAAAACCGCTGAAAAGTTGAAAATAATTAGAGAAAGAATGTTAGCAGCTCAAGATCGTCAAAAGAGCTATGCTGACAAGAAGCGAAGGCCAATGACCTTCGAAGTTGGAGATTCGGTTTTGCTTAAAGTCTCGTCGTGGAAGGGACTTATAAGATTTGGTAAAAGGGGAAAGTTGAGTCCAAGGTTTATTGGACCGTTTAAAGTTCTTTAGAGGATTGGGAACCAAGCTTACAAGCTTGAACTACCAGAGGAATTGAATGGAATTCACAACAATTTTCATGTGTGTTATTTGAGGAAGTTCACAGGAGAAGTTCCCGATATAATTCCAATTTCTGAATTGAGAATTGATGAAAACAAGAGGTTAATTGAAGAACCGGAGGCAATTATTGACCGAAAGACTAAGAAGCTTCGACGCAAGATGGTCGAATTAGTGTTTGTTTGTTGGAAACATTCGAATGGGCCAAATCGCACCTGGGAAACGGAGAGTGACATGTTGAGTCGCTATCCGCATTTGTTTGTTGATGTATGATTTCGGGGACGGAATCATCCTAAGGGGGAGAGAATTGTAACTCCCGTGTTTCTAGGCTAGGCATTTTCGTTGATGTAATAGTCTAGGTTAACCTTTGTAACCCGTTTTGAAATAATAGAAGTATATTATTTGAGTATTATGTGTTTTGTGCTTAATTGCTTAATTATGTGATTTGATTAATTAAGAATAAAATGAGCGTCAAAATTTAAGTGTAAAATAAACTTGATATCTTTGGATAATGTTGTAGTAGTTGAAACGAGGTTTCCGAATATATAAAGAACGCCCAAATCTGACTTTGTATGAGGAAGTTATGATTTTCTGAAGTTTCGACTTAGCGGTATGCAGCCCGAAATACTCGCTTTGAGATCGAGCGGTTTTTAGTCGAATCAATCTAAACGAGAATCGAAGATCTCGTTGTTGGTATCGAAGCGATGAAAATTTAGGCGGGAACGGACTTCAAACGAAGAAGTTATGAATTTATAACGAAGTTTTTCTGTCCCGGCCTACTAAAAATAATTAATAAAAAATAAAGTCAAAATTAGTCGACGGAGTCTAAACGAAAGTTGTAGAGCGTAGTCTCACCTACGTGTGGATATAAAGAACGTCGAAAACGGAGTTCGTATGAAGAAGATATGAATTTCCGAAGTTTATTAAATAATTTGTATTTAAATTTAATCTTTAATTCGAATGTATATCCGAATGAGTCACCGATCTGATCCGAAGTACGCCCAGCGTACAGCGAAGCGTGACGTCCCTCGCACTCGAGTTCTTCGGATGACGCATGCCAGGACGATTCGGACGCGTACTGCTGTACGCCCAGCGTACTCTGAGGCTCCAGCCTCCTATAAATAGGATGCGAGGGCAGCCGGCTCATTTGCTCTTTTTCTCTCTTCTCTCTCCCGTTTTGCATCGTTTTGCGTGCCAGAAGTACCCCGAAGACCCGGTATCATTCCCGAGCCCCGAAGCAATTCCCGAGGTCCCGAAGATCCCGAGAAGTAAGATTCCCGAGCCGAAGCTCTGCCCGCGAGGAGTCCGGTTTTTGTGAAGATCTTCCAGATCTGCCGAAGAATACTACTTCTACAAGTCGTAGTGTTGTCTGATCATCTTCTGATCAAGTGAGTGTGTGGTTACTTTCTTCTAACGCATAATTATAAAGTATTTTATAAGAAATACGTGTTATGTGTGTGTGCCTCATTTGTTATGTGGAATATGTATTGATTAAAGCATGCTATACAGGTTTTTAAACTATGTATAAAAATGTATATTTTTATCTACTAATATGTTGGGTAGAACATGGGTAGATAGTTGGTGTGTAATAAACAGATGAGAGGTCTCGTTGTTGTTTTGATTCAGTCATCTAGCGGAGTTTAGATGACGACCACAGACTTTTCTAGACAGTCATGTGGAACACTAACAGGCTCGCCACCTGTAGGTGTTAATGAACTTGGGTGTTCATTCGTTGTACTCCATCCCCCTCATGGTTGCCTTATTTGACTTATATTGATGAGGAACCCCCGAAGCATGTGTTGTCGCCCCGATGAAATATTCTTAGACTAGGTCCCTTATGTCAGTTGTCTTAGGGATGTAAAGTGAGAATAACGGGAATGGGTAATTGGGTTATTGTTGGTTGGTGGAATTAAATATAATTATTTATTGTGGGTTGAAAACCCTATATGCTCACCAGGCTCCCAAGCCTGGCCCACTCAGTTTATTTGTATTACAGGAAGTGGCGCAAGGGCATAAGATGGATGAACCATCAAGTTGTTTTGTTTACAAGTCTGTATATGTATATATTTGTTGAATGACTTGTAATGTTTTCGTTTATGCTTTGTGGTCTGTATCGGAACATGACATCCTGAGTTTTGATTATATAATGAAAAATACATTTCTTTTATGAAATGCTTTGGTAAACATTGTTTTATCACGTTTTGTTTTTTGGAACAAATTCCGCAACTCTCTCAAATCAAAAGGATTTACTCTGAAATTATTTTAAAATCATAAATGAAAATCTGTCTTTTTTGGCCGAGATTTTGGGGATGTCACAACAGGAGGGCGAGACATCGCGGCAGGGGTCACGGCAATGTTGGAACCTGGCTGGCTCCCCAACTTAGTGGAGCTCCCCACTGGTTGTGGACGTGTCGGGGCAGAAGCGCTTAAGCGGTTGGGAGGAGGCAGAGTCTCCTACAAGGGCACCACGCGATGCTCCAGCTTTCCTTGGTATCGTTTCCACACAACAGAGTCCATGGAAACAGAACACTTGACACCTATCAATTATATTTTAAGCGTAAGAAAACAACACAAGAAAACGAAGCAAACAGGAGGCTCTCATCATCTTTTTTTTTAAAAGAGGGGCGGGGGGGAGGAGAAAGGAGGTAAAGGAATAAGTAAAGGCGACTTACCATTAGAAATAGTGTAGAAGACGGACATCTCTCCCCGAGCACGCCAATTAGGGCTTATTCCAACACCAGCAAGTACGACCTCCGACATCACATCAACTTCCACCTGGAGAGTGCGCAAGAGATCGATGGTCGCCTGGTTGTGGGGAAACAGCTTGGGAGTAGTATCGGATAGTGTGTTCGCTCGGGGATACTCGCGTCTAAGAAGTTCTTGGTGGACCCATAACCATTTGTCATGCCAATGCTTTGGAGGTTTGTTGTCGAGGACAAGATTCTAATCTCCCCGACGGGCAGAAAAAGCGTACTTATCGTTGGTGGCAGCAAACCAGAAGAACTTAAAAACAAAATAGTCAGGGACGATCCCGTTGGCCCAACATATCATCTCGAAAGCTACCATCTTATGAACAACACCATGGGTCAACATTTGAACATTGCACCCATTACGTCGGAGTATTTCCTCTTGGAAGTCAGTCTGTGTAAGGCGAAGGTCGGCGTCGAAGGTTTTCAGATACACACCCACTTTCCCAGGAGGAGGCAGGGTAATCAAAGATCCGGAAGCCGGAAACTCTACTCTGTCAGCCGGAGTGAGGTCGTAAGCCTCTTGAAGGGTGACGAATTCAACAGAACTGGGGATCAAACTCAGAGAGGAATCCATGGCAGAAACACAGAAGAATACAAGGGGAAAATGAATGAAGAAACAAGGTAGAAATTGAAAAAAGGGAAAATCGCCTGAGCAATAAAAGGAAAAGATCAGGATTTACGAAAACCCTTGATACGGCTGACGTAACCGCCGTACACACGTCGAAACGTCGCATCACCGGAAATGAAGCAACGATCAAGCAAGAGCGTGACACGTACGCCAACAGTTAAGTCCAGAACATCATAGCTAGCTAGCATACGCTATGACTACTAGACTGGGGGACTTGATGATGTGCCCCTTAGAGCGGGCCAGAGACAAGTGAAACCCCGACGAGGAGTCCCTAGCGAAGCCTGGGCTGGCGACTCAGCCGCCCCGACCACCCGATATCTGCGTAAGGCGATCGCGCAAGGAGTCCGCCCTCGCCAAGGTTTTGTCCTCAGCTACAGTCCAAGGATAACGGCTCTAGGCAACAAAGGAAATGACCAGAGCATTATTGAATGGACCAATCGTTGGATCAAACACGAATGTGGAGCATGATCCTCCAATAAGGACGACGAATCATGTCGGGGTCGCAGTCTCTGTCCCTCGTAAGGATCGAGGAGGATCCTCAATATAAAAGGCCAATCACTCTGCCTTGAGAGGTAAGCTATTCTCCCCCGATCATACACCCTTACACCACCATATTCATTACACTAACTTGACCATCGGAGCGTCTTTCCGGGACCTCCTCCCAGAGAGCAGCTGACGTTTTTCTTTCTCTATGACCTCCCAGGTTCCATCTCGTCAATCAACGTTCATCAGCAAAGGTGGTTCGGGACCTCCTCCCGTATTTTTGGGTTGTTGCAAAGAGCAAGGATTCCGAATTTTAAAATGGTAATAACAAATTACGTCTATAATTTACATATATTTCCTAAATTTATGGTAGTCGTTATTAGGCAACCGATGTTATTAATCGTAAAGTTTTTTTAATGGGAATTATTATTAGTTGCATTAAAAGTTTGTATATTGAGCTATGTTAGTTGTACCTCTTAAACGCTCAAAAAATAGGCAATATGGTTTATATATATATATATATATATATATATATATATATATATATATATATATATATATATATATATATATATATATATATATATATATATATATAATTAAATTCTTTTTTTTCATTTTTTTAATATCTTTACTACATAATTGAAAATAAGAGTGTTTTTATTTTTTGATTTTCATTTTAAAAAAAAAATAAACGAAATATCGGTTTGAGTTTTTAATAGTTATCAATTATAAAATTTTTAATAAGATTAGTCATATCTTGAATTTTAAGAGTTATAAAATACAAAGCTTTTTGTACAAATCAATTATCCATAACAAAACCATTAATACTTCCCAATATTTTGAAGACTCGAATTAACGAAAGTTAATAAAAAATTAATTTGAAGCAAAATAACAATTTCAAAATATTAAATCCAACAATATAAGTTAATTTATATTTCTTAAACTAAATACCGATAATAATTAATTTACATCAAATGTACAAACATCTAATATAAATATAAGTTTTAAACATATATATTTTAATTAAAACTTGTAATTTTTCTTATTACATAAGAACTAATAACAAAATCTAATAATTATTTTCCCGTAAGAAAACTATTCGTCCGAAACATTATTTATCGATGCAGCTTTGCGATGGCACACATCTACTATATATATATATATATATATATATATATATATATATATATATATATATATATATATATATATATATATATATATATATATAATTAAATTCTTTTTTTCATTTTTTTAATATCTTTACTACATAATTGAAGATAAAAGTGTTCTTCTATATTTTTGTTTTTATTTTTTGATTATTTTGCTTTTTTTAAATTAAACAAAATATCGGTTTGAGTTTTTAATAGTTATCAATTATAAAATTTTAAATAAGAAGAATATTAAGGATCATAATATTTTCTGTTCATACTTATTGTGAATCATATTCTTTTTGGATTATGAAATTTTGAATCAAATAATTTTTAAATCATACGATTGTGGATCAATAACATATTCAATTCAATCTAGTCTTTGTTTAAAAAAAATTATGTATCATCATATATTTAGAATCATGTTATTTTGAATTATAAAAGATATAATTAAGGATTAAAAAATATTTTTAGATCATAACAAATAAAGGATTATAAACAAGTTGTATTAAACGTTTTTTAATCATAAATATTTTGAATTATCATATTATAGATTATATTTTGTTCAAGATTTTTTTTAAAAAAATTAATATTTCTTAAAATTAAAAATAAATACTTAAAAAATTATTTTTACAAAAAAAATCTTATCAGATGTGTGAGGATGAGAGACCATTCATATTGAAACCAAAATCAAACTAACAAAAAAACCCAAAATCATGTTCATCATTTTTTTAATAACCATTGATCAAATATCAATACTAAAAAAACACTTAACACGTAGATATACATACATGCAACTCAAAAAAAGCAGTTGCAACTTAAATAAAACCACCCTCCCCTGTATCTCTCTTATGTAAACTAAAGAAATATAACAATATTAATCTTCATCGAATAGCCATAAATTACAGAATCAATTATATCAACACCCATTTCATACCCATGAACAGTAATACTAACTCCTAAAACAAAACCAAAACCTAAATTATCGACATTAAGATTGAAACATGTGATTATTAAAACAAATCAAGAACAATGAGGTTGTCTTAAAACATTATAAAAAATAATCAAGAATGTAGCATCACAAAATCAAAGCAACATAACCATCCAATGATTGAAACATCATTTGATCATCCATTATCTTCTTCTAATCTCATTCAGCCAAACCAAACTTCACTCCATCGAATACAAACGAAATTAGAATTTAAATCATGTTCATCGAACTGTATCACAAATGAAAAATCATACATTCAAAAACTCCATTCGACTAATCTGCATTACCTTCCCATTTTGAAGCTCACAAGAATCGATAAACAAAATCCCTATTCGTCAACACAAACAATTTTAGATAAAAATTTGAGCACTTATAGCTCTTACATGGTTAATGCCTAGTAAATCGAAACGGAATTTAATGGAAAAATATTAAAATCGATCCATTCACATCTTCAAATGAAGAAGAAGATGTGTTGTCAAAGAGGATTTCGAGACCCAGAATTGCATCACAAATGAATCAAGACCCAAAAATTGTCAAATTTCAATCAAAATTTTAGATAAAAATTTGAGCACTTATAGCTCTTACATGGTTAATGCCTAGTAAATCGAAACGGAATTTAATGGAAAAATATTAAAATCGATCCATTCACATCTTCAAATGAAGAAGAAGATGTGTTGTCAAAGAGGATTTCGAGACCCAGAATTGCATCACAAATGAATCAAGACCCAAAAATTGTCAAATTTCAATCAAAATTCCATCTCCATCCTTCATATTCTTCATATATTTCCATATAAATAACAACCATTTATTTCTAAAAGACTAATCGAGATGAAGATCAAAAACCTAGAAGTGATTATGAGGCGACCAACAGGATGAACTCTTCTTTGCTAATCAGTTGACCACTACCTCCGATTAACAGATATGTGCTTGAGACGGGAAGGATGAAAATGATGGAGAGTAAGAGAGAGTGATATATATATATATATATATATATATATATATATATATATATATATATATATATATATATATATATATATATATGAAGTGGGGAGGGAACTGATAGGGGTATGATGGATAGACTAATGTTTTTTTTCTTATTATTTTAATAAAGTACACAAAATAACATGGAAAAATACAAAAAAGAAACGAAAATGGCAAAATTGTCGTTTCAAGTTTATTAGGGACCAAAACCATGGAAAATTCATGATTTTAAACCTAACATGGAAGTTGGAAAAGTTTTACCCATATCAATAAATTTTGAAAGCATAGGGACCAATTTTGCAGTTTTTTTATTATATAATTGAGAACACGAGAACAAATATTTGCAACATATTTTATTTTTCCACAAAACGCTCACGCGCACTGTCGCGACTGAGGAATGTATATTCATATGTGATTATAAAAATAACCATATTCTCATGTTTACCACCCCCACCACTGCAACCACCACCACAACGGCCACTGCTATCCTTGACATCACCACCATCTCCGCAACCAACCTCCATATTAATATATGAACAACTACTTAAGAACAGACACCGATTTATTCATATATGAATATACTTATATATTCATATATGAATATAATGATTCATATATGAATAAATATATTTACTTGTTTATATACGAATATCCGTCATCGTCACCAACACCTCTGCCACCACCGCCACTGCCACCACCAACCACCATATTTATTTATTTATTAATAATTACGTGTGAATAGACACATACTTATATATATATATATATATATATATATATATATATATATATATATATATATATATGATTATTCATATATGAGTATTATATGTTTCGTCGTCTCGGTACACTGGAGGATTTAAGCGGCAAATTTGAAATATACGAAAATATACATACCTTAATATTCACATATGAATTATACATTCCTCTATCGCGCGAATAGACGGGAGGGTTTTGTGGCAAAAAGAAATATGTGGCCCAATGGTGGTTGCGGTGGTGGTGGTTTCTATTCACATATGAATATTAAATTTCTTCGTTGCGTAGATATGCGAGAGGGTTTGCAACAAAAATAAAATTTTGTGGCCCAAATTTGTTTTCGCGTTCTTAATTTCATAATTGTTCACATTTGAACCTTCCCTTATATATATATATATATATATATATATATATATATATATATATATATATGTGTGTGTGTGTGTGTGTGTGTGTGTGTTTGTGTGTGTGTGTGTTAGGACATAAAATTGTGGTTTATACTTTGTTTTTCAAGGCTTTTATGGTTCTCGATTTAGGACCGAAATCTCCATGTGATTTCGGTTTGGTTAGTGGGTTGGGCCTTGTAACTAGGTCTTAGGTATAAAATGTTTGTTATCAGCCTATTGTAGTGTGTGGTTGTTTTTCGAGAACTGAGAGAAAAAGAGAGAATCGAGAGAGTAACTGTGAATCTTATGTACTAGACTAATATCAATATAGTGTGCATTGAAGATTCATCACCGTGTTCTTATTTCATATTTAAAGTTTTATGTCATTCACTTGATTGAGATTTTGCACCAATTATAGTGATTTCGATTGAGGCGTTAAGATCGGGTCTTACAATTGGTATTAGAGATTGGATCGGTATCAATCGATTTGGCAAAGTATTAAACATTTCTTGGATTTTTTCTTGGTGTTTTTGAATTCTTTTTGATGAAATTATTGCCATTATTCTTTGTGTTCTTCACTATTTTAGAGATTTTAATCAGGTTTGGCTTTGAAAATCTAAAAATTTCATGTTTTTTGCAATTTTTAGGAGTATTCGGTCAAACATTCGGGGTTCTCGATGGCAAGCTCAAGTCCTTGATTAGGGCTTACGAGCACTCGGAAGCCAGCAATCAAATTCGGTTAGGGTTTGTGAACACACCTTCGTTCTCGGTCCTTGCTTCGTAGTTCTCGGTGGCGGCCCATCGTTCTCGGTTAGGTCAAATAGGTTCTCGGTACGACTTCAGTCTCCGGTCTGCGTATTCGGTGCGAGTCTTCGGTCGGCTCTACTTCTCGGTATTCAAGTTCTTGGTCCACGTCTTCGGTTAAGCGTCTTCGGTCTGCACTTTGGCCTCGCACTCTCGGTTAGATTTTCGGATCATCAAGATTTCGACTAAGGCCTCGTTTTCGGTCTCAAAGCTTTGTTCTCGGTCAAGGTTTTTCTTCGCACAAAAGGTTGACCTTCAAGGTTCTCGGTCAACAGAGAGTTGACCATTGGTATTTTTAGTCAACAAAGCTTTTATTTTTTTATTTTCGATCAAAATCAATTCACACAGTCAGATTCTTTTTGATAAATAATGAGTTCTTACAACAGTACTAAGGAGGTTAATGAAGCCTCATGCTCTCAGTCCTGTGAAGCTAAAATTAAACATTATCGTGATTAACATGATTTATTAATTAGGGTAATTGAGGACCTTAAATATGAAGGCTAGACTCTCAGAAAGGCCCAAAAACCCTTAAAAGAAAATTTGGAGACCCAAACCAAATATCTAAAAAGGATTAAGGAAGAATACAACACTTAATGTAAACACTATGATTATGCTCAAGAAAACATTGCTGGTCTAACTGTCGAGCTTAACACATTGAAAATTAAGTTTGAAAATGCAGACTTTAATTTTTAAAAAAATTGATGTGTCAAGTAAGAAAGTTGAGGTTGTGATTGAAAAGCAACTTATATGGCAAGACAAAAAGAATGTAGGTCTTGGGTATAGTAGTGTTCCTCTTCCATTCAATGATAACTTCACTTTTACTCCTATGAATGAGGAAGAAAAGGCAAGGGAAGCACACCTACAGTATCGCAAACCTACTGTAGTCGAGACAGTAAATAATGATAGTGTGAACGATGCTAATGTTTTTACCTCATCTGAAGATAAGGTCACAGTGCAAGATGGGCATGAGCAGAACAAAAATAATTCTAGTTCTGTTGAAAATGACTCAAAAACTTGTGATGAGGTGAACATTACTAATGCTTCTGTCTCATCTGCAGAGAAAGTAACAGTGCAAAATGGGATTGAGCAGAACAAAATTAATTCTAGTTCTACTGAAAATGCTTCAAAAGCCTATGATAGCACTGCTAACAATCTTAAGCCTCATAAATTTGTTAAATAGTCTACTAAATGTTCATGTGCTTGTGCTTGTGGAAGTTCATTGAAACAAACTTCAGTTAGACAAGGACCAAGTCAAAATCTTATTTATATGAAAAGACAGACTTGTTTTAACAATGGGATTCCCGGTCACATTGCTAGAAATTGCCAACGTCGTTCATATGTTCCCTACTATGAACAATGTTAGCATAACGTGCCAAGGAGGAGATCTTCCAAAAGAAATCCTTTGAGGTCACATTCACGAAATGATTATTGGAATGCTAAAAGGGCCAAAAATCATATTCCCAAGGACAATAGGGGCATGTCGGACAAGAAGTTTAATTCCAGAGATAGTTCAGCCAAACCGAAATCGGTGAGGTCGAATTCATCTCAAGGGTCGTCCTCTAGCTCATACTCACAATATAATCCCAAATCGAAAGGCTATCCCACCCCAAAGGCAAGTGAAAAATCGTCCAAAAATCATGTAACTTCTTTATGGTCTTTTTCTAATAAACATGATATGTCATGGGAAAGAGTATCTTATGCAAATAGTAATGGTTAATCCAGTTTCAAAATGGTCTGGTTTCCAAAAACCAACTAATCCCGCACTCTATGTCGGAACAGTTATGGAGGAATATCATCAGAATTCGGTATGTTGATAGTGGCTGTTCCATGCACGTGATTGGAGACATCACTCAACTGCACGACATTCAGAACCTTAATTAAGGGTATGTGTCCTTTGCGGGAAGGAAGAAAGAAAGGATCACAAATAGGGATCGTATTTAACGGCGTGACGAATTTTGAATATGTTAACTTCGTTCCAGAATTGACACACAGCTGAGGTTGAAAACGTTGTTGTGTCTACGTGCTGTTCTCGGGTCATCTGGATGCAACTTCAATTGCTGAATTACAGTTTGAATTTTCTCGATATTCTTGAGTTTTCTTAAAAAGATTCATTTCAAAGATTAATTTTTTATTTATTTTGTTTAAATTTGCGCATTTATTTTATTTTATTTCTTCCCTATGCACAAATTAAGGGGTAGAAATCAAAAATAATTATAGAATACAAAATAATATAAAATAAATATAAAATCAAAAATTCCAAAAAAATATGTCTTCTTTTGTAAGAGTTCTTGGGAAGTGATATGAAGTTTAGTGTTAAAGGGCAATCTGAAAATACGTGTAATGCACTGAAGCGAAATTGTTTAGGCTATGTGCTCAATGTGCTGGTAGGCACGAAGGATTCAAAATGAAAGGACTTGACAATGTTAACTCATCTAGACTTAGAGAGTTACATTTGGACTGACCATACGATGCTTGGACAGATTGAGCAGTGAGATAAATAAGGGAGACTGCAAGATACATTAAAGTTGCTTACCATCTAGAACTGTACCTCAACACTTCTTCGACATACAAAATTATGTCCTTAATTCTGGTGCTGATAGGGTGACTGGGGGTTCCGATAAAGTGGGTATGTGTGAAATTGTTTTTCTTTCTTATCCTCTATGTCAGTCATATGTTGCCCTCTTTGCGTGGTTGGAAGAGATTCGACCTAGGATGCAACATAGGCATCTCTATTTTTATGCATCTCTGTCTATACATCTATCTATCTATCTATGTCAGTCATATTCTATCCCCTTTGCGTGATTGGAGGAGATCCGACCAGGGACACAGCATATGTACCTTTCTATCTCTCTATCCCTCTATCTATGTTAGTCATATGTTCTCCCTCTGCGTGATTGCAAGAGATCTGACCTGGGATACAACATATGCATCTCTATATCTATCTTCTCTCTCAAATAATTGAACACTCACCTAAAGTAAAGAGCTCCCTGGAGTTCCATGATTGCTAGGGTATGTCGTGAAGTGGGGAACACGTTCTGGTGTGCTTAAAATTGAATTGGTTCATGACTAAAGGTTGACTGTAGATCTCACTGTTGAATTTAAGTGGACAACAATATCTTTGGTCATCGTCAGCAAAATGGTCTATTTAGGAATATAATCGCAATATCGTGTCTCTTATAATTTGTCCAACTTGCAAATATCTTTTGTGTTTAAGTGGACCACAATATTGTTGATGGACCAGAGATATTCATGCAGGTGTGTGTTGATAAATGATATTAAATTGCTTGACAACTTTTGATCCCAAAAGTTTTAAATTTCGTTATTAAAATGTGTTTATTTTATTTTTGTTTTTGTTAAATTTGTTCATATTTTTCTTCTATGCACAATTTTAGGGGGAGACTTAAAACCAAATAAAAATCATAAAATTAAAAATCCAAAAATATGTTTATTTTATTTCTGTTTTAATTTCTTTTCAGAAAATTAAAAATCCAAAAACATGGTTTTTGAGCGTATTTTAATGTTTATTTTATTTCTTATTTATTTTTATTGTGTGCTAAGTTTATTTTTATTTTTTTTTTATCCCAAAAATTTCATTTGTCTTAAAATTGAAATTCAAAAGAAGAAGAGACTCAAGGAGATTGGATCAGACTTTTCTAAGCAAGCAGAAGAAACTTGGAAAGGAATTAAAGGCATGAAAATGTACAAACTGTCAGTTAGGCAGTTTCTTTCTAAGAACTGTCGTATTTAAGGAATTGAAAGTCTGAAACTGTACAAATTGTCAAAATTGGTCTTGTCAGTTATCTTTACCTAAGAACGGTCATGGCACCAGGGCGATTCACCCAACCGGGAAATAGATATCGCTGAACATCCCGCCCAGGGTCTAGACAATCCCTTTGTCATGCAAAATTGCGGAGACTCAAATGTATTCTCTAATACATTCTTCACAGGCAAGGCATGATTATCGTTGAACGTATCGCCAAGGCCAAGTTAACTTGTTAACTTGAAAAAATGTATTGAGATCTTTGATTGGGGATATGCAAGGGCTAACATCAAAAATAGCCACGAGTAGTTCTCTAATACTCAAGAAATCGCAGTGCGTTCCTCCATGTTCACACAAACACTGTAAGTAGTCTCCATCTGAGCCAAGGTTGGGTCCTTGAACAACTATGGAGAGAAGGGTCTTTATGACTCTGTGATCCACAAGGACTTTTTAGTCATGGTTACTCTTAAGATGCATCTATGATCGAAGAAGAATATTCATTTGAAGGAACAAGAAGCGAATATTATTTTTCAACACACAATCTTTCAACCCCAGAAGCAAGGTGAAGCTGTTTTTTAAGTTATGTGACGAATTGCATTGAAGCCTCCTCAATCAAATTGTTGCTATCTATGAACTTGCTGAAGTGATCCAGAAGAATTGGTCTCTCTGTAATTATCACTGAAGTTTTTCAAAGCTGAATGTGCTAATTTACAAGAAGCCTCTATACCTAATGTGCGTTCAAAGTCAAATGTGAGGGAAGTCCAACTACTAAAGATGAAGTTATTCATGTAGAATATTCATATGTACATCCTGTAGTCAAGTCGTGAAGAGATCGAGGAAAGAGCTGAGAGTCAAGATCAAGGAAGAATGAAAAGAAAAGAAAACTATAAACCAACATGCAGATTGTTAGGACATAAATTTGTGGTTTATACTTTGCTTTTCAAGGCTTTTATGGTTCTCGGTTTAGGACTGAAATCTCCATGATTTCGGTGGTACTTGGACCGAAATCTCCATGTGATTTCGGTTGGGTTATTGGATTGGGCCTTGTAACTAGGTCTTAGGTATAAAAATTTTGTTATCAGCCTATTGAAGTGTGTGGTTGTTTTTCAATAACTGAGAGAAAAAGAGACAACCGAGAGAGTAATTGTGAATCTTATGTACTAGCTAGACTATTATCAATATAGTGTGCATTGAAGATTTGTCACTGTGTTCTTATTTCATAGTTACGTTTTGTGGCATTCACTTGATTGGGATTCCGCATCAATTATAGTGATTTCGATTGATACGTTAAGATCGGGTCTTACAGTATATATATATATATATATATATATATATATATATATATATTGAATCTATATGCCCAATAATCATTATTGAATGATATTGTGAATAACATATAATCCTATAGGGTCACACCTTTATTAAATTGGCACATTTTGTATATTTATTGTTAATATGATTATTAATAAAAATATATATATATTTGTATTTAATTTGAAAATAATTATTGTTTTCTGAAAATAATAATTAAAGATAATATAACTAGTTATTACATCATATGGTATGATTTAATATGTTATGTACAAAGTTGTGGACACATGGGTTAACCATGATTATGTTAGTAAGTTGGTGTAGTTGGTTGAAAAGACTAGAAGACAAAATTTTTCTTCTTACACCAAGCATGGCCGAAAATTATATTTAAGAAAAGTGTTTGCTCGTCAACCTTCTTCTTATGTCCCCCATGTTTGTAAAAGACTATTGATACTTTATATTATAATACCCATTGAATATTCAATCATAATAGTAGAAGGTTCTTCAAACCTACTCAAATAGACATATAGTTCGGTTAAAGGAAATACAACATAAACCAAGAAATCAAGAAATGACCTATAACGATCAGTGTAGTTTCTAAAGTGGAAGGAACTGAATAGTGAAAGATGAATTGCTTCTCTAATATCACCGAGATGGGGAAGTCTGGCATGACCAAGACTTCATATATATATATATATATATATATATATATATATATATATATATATATATATATATATATATATATATATATGATAGAACTATTTATTTTTCCTTCATGCAATTAAGTATGTTATACTTCTAGGGACACTAATAATTGATATTATGGTCTGATGATTGGAAGAAATAATCAACTGATTACAAACAAATGACATTTTGTGCTAAAGATATAATAAGTGTTGTTATAGTCTGTATTCGAACAATAGATGTTTTGTACCTATTCTTATAGAAACATGTAATAGTTGTAAATTTATGAATAAATCTAGATTTACTTACTATTTAATGGATGTTCACATTCATGTTCTAAAACGATGTATTCAGAGTTAAAGAATATTTTCTCATAATGTTATTTATGAAGTAAATCTATAAGCTTTCAATAAATTGATATTTCTGATGATAACACATAAATATTTAAATGATATTTGATTCAAAACTTATCTATGTCTTAATCATCACGACTATAAACATGAAACACATATAATAACTTCAAAATGATGGAATTTTTTAAGGCAAATGAGTTTGATTCTTTTTATATATGTGAATCTTATTTATATGGGAAGATGATTCACAAGTGTCTTTATCTATTAGTAGTTAAAGAGCAAAAGGTTTGATAAGAATTATACATAAGTGATGTATGTAATATTTTCAATCTATGAATAGATTTGGTGATAGATATTTATTCAATTTCAGTGACAACTTTTATTCGTTATTGTTGAAACTTTTGATTCGCTTAAAATGTTTCAAAGTGAAGATTGAAATACAACTTAATAAGACCATCATTAACCTTTCATTGTGATAAAGAAAATGAGTTTAGTAAACCAAGTCTTCTTGGAACATCTAAGGAGTTGTGGAATCGATTCACAACTCATTCCGTCAAAAACACTCACTCGTCATTCATACGATTCTTGTGGTATAAGATCACCTAGTCACTTGGATTTATCTTATGATGTTCGAGGTAGCCTTCGTGTTCTCTAGTGGGTTAGGGTCACCTGGCCACTGGTTAAATGTTGATAGTACAAGTTTTTGAAGAGAATAAAGCATAGACCTTCTAATATATTATATGATGTTTTTAAAGAACTATTTACTTATAAACTTTTGGAGTTATGCTCACTACAATAAATATATAGTGAATATATATATATATATATATATATATATATATATATATATATATATATACACACCAACCAACCAAGTAGATTAAATAATTTCATTAGACTATGGATGTAATGGTTTATCCTTATCTAAAAAAGTATAAAGTTATGGAGCTTATCTTGACAATAAGCTTAACCACTCTTGTATCTACTAACTACATTTATGTAGACTATCATAAATGATTTTTTAGGATGAAGTTTCTATAATCCCACTAATTGTCATTCCAGAAGACATATTCTTAGAAAATTGTTTTTCTAAGAGGGAGCAATATGGAACTTCAAGAGCTAAAGAACCATAAGTTAAATGCATCATAGTTTGGAACTAGCAAGTTTTCAACTATTGTTGAATATGCTCACTAGTTGATCAGACACTAATAGATCAAATAGAGATGCATTCATGTATGATTATCAAATATCGGCTGGGTTAATCTTCCTCGATATATTATGAATGAAAATCTTTCCAGATTTAAGTTATCATCTCAAAGCAAGAATCTTCTTTCTTATAAGATAATTGAATAATGTAATTTAATTATAAATCAATATGACTCTTGTGTTTTCTATAAAGCTAGTGTGAGAGCAATAATATTCCTAGTCCTATATGTGATTGTCATATTAGTTCTTGGAATAAGGATCTACACAGATAGATCATGGCAACTTAAAGGATTAAGTAAATTTGCATTAATTGTCAAGTATCTTAAAGAGCTTAAGATAAAGGACTTCGAGATATTTATCTTGTTAATACCACATGAAATGATTTTGAACATCCCTTAAAATCCTAGTAAAAAGTTTCGAACTAGATAATATGATTGTATTCCATATGCTGTTGCAATTGGGTTAAGCATATATGTCATGATTATGAATGAAGGTCAGATAAGTCATATGCTTAGAGCATGAGAATGATACCAGTATAATCAGAGAATAATTCATGATATGACTTAAAGGAAAATTCTAAAGTACTTTCGAGAACCAGAGAAATATTCCTAATATGCAGATTATTTGAAATGAAGCTTTGTTTAAGCTATTGCATATATGCCAAACTTCCAAATAAATTAAGATGTTTCTCAATCAGGTGTGACCTCATTTTAAATGAAAGAGAAAATTACATGGATAGTAGTTCCATGTAAATTTTAATTACAGTTACACATCAGAGTTAGAATACATTATTGTTCAGGGAACCACATACAAAGATGCTTACTGTACAGTTCATTATGACTATGAATAATCTCATTACGTAAGTATTGGTATCTAAGTTATATTTAAGCATCTAGAGTATTCTCAATAGTTTTTCTCTAAACATGAGTTATATATATAAAACTGAAAATATTGGTATTCACAAAGTTGATACAAATCAAGTTTGTTGAATCTACTTAACAAAGTTGTTTCATCAGCTAAAGCATGAAAGTCAAGCTGGTACTATAGGGCCATTGCAATTTAGTATTTGGTTATTGGAACAATACAAGCAACATACATTGTAATGAGTTGATATATTGGATATAGTCTTTCATTGAATAATTGTTGTGTTTGACATTAGCATGTTTAAGCTTTGAATAACTAGGTTATTCTAAATCTCCATAATCATTCATAGTTATGGGAACATCTATGAGGTAAGACTAATATGAGTGGATTGGTTGATTTTCATGGAGATGAAAATAGCATGAGTTGCTGCCAACTTCATATGTACTTGATTAGGAGAATAAGTAATGGGCCTGACCCACATCAAAATCACTTTATGGATCGTAGTAATGATTGATGCTTTGATCAAGGTTGTATATTTGTATTCTTAGACCTAAGATACATATTTGGAACATGAAGTGTAGTCATTGTTGTGCTTTAACATGGTTTAATGTCATTCTGTAAAAGGCAATCACAAGGGCCATCATTGGGCATGACATGAACTACAATAATGGGTGTATGTATTCAAGATGAGATTTGTTCCTCTTATTCATTGAGAGTTACACATCTAAGGCCTTACTAAAAGTAAAATAATAAAAGAGATTGATGGTGATCAATATCTCATGTTCAACATGATGTCTGAGACAAAAGAATAACTGATACCACTCCTTTAGTAACAATTATAGCTTCGAGCTCCTGGAATTGGTTGTAAATAAAATGAAACCCTTCATATGTTGTTAGGGGTAGTAGCCCATTGCTAGACATTTGTTATTTTCTATATCAGTCTGTAATGAATCTTATACAAGTGACATATTGTTGAATCTATATGTCCAAGAATCATTATTTAGTGATGTTGCAAATAACATATGATCCTCTATGGTAACACCTTTATAAAATTTTCACATTTTGTATATTTATTATAAATATAATTATTTATAAATAATGTCAATTCTTATATTTAATTAGGAAATAATTATGTATTTGTGAAAATAATAGATAAAAAGAGTAAAACTAGTTATTATATCATAACGTTTGATTTAATAAGTCATGTACAAACTTTTCGACACTTTGGTTAACCATGATTAAGCTAGTTAATTGGTGTACTTGGTTGAACAGGCTAGAAGAAAAAATTTGTCATGGCCAAAAGTTATATTAAAGAACAGAGGTTGATCGTGGCCAAAAGTTATATTAAATTTTGTATATTTATTATTAATATAATTATTTATAAATAATATCAATTCTTATATTTAATTAGGAAATAATTATTTATTTGTGAAAATAATAGATAAAAAGAGTAAAACTAGTTATTATATCATAACGTTTGATTTAATAAGTCATGTACAAACTTTTCGACACTTTGGTTAACCATGATTAAGCTAGTTAATTGGTGTACTTGGTTGAACAGGCTAGAAGAAAAAATTTGTCATGGCCAAAAGTTATATTAAAGAACAGAGGTTGATCGTCAACCTTCCTCTTATATCCCTGATGCATCTAAAATGCTACCAATAATTTATATTATTATAATGTAAAGGCATAACTTTCATGAGAGTATATAAGATAGTGTCTTGCATGAGATTTTGGCTAGTCTTTTGGCTATTTTTCTTCTCTTCTCTCTTGTGGCCGAAACCACTTCTCTTCCTACACATTTCTCTCTTTTGAAGCTAGTTTAGTGAATTAGAAGCTCCACTGAGTTGTCTCCTTTAGTGCTTTATTGGAGTTAAGTATTTAAAGGCTTAAGACACTCAAGAATAGAAGTACAAACTATCATTCCAAGTGCCTTAATCTTGATGGTGAATACTTGTAGAAAAAAATCATACTCTTTGATTTTTCTATCTTCATCAGCACCTAAAAACCAAGTGGTTTCAAAGGCTCCAAGGTTATCATTCAAAAAAACTTTATGGTTGTTTTTAATATCATTCTAACATCTATAAATGGATCCAAGATGGTTTGGTTTTGTTATAATCTCAAAAATAAACTTGTTATTTTCAAAAGCTTTTGTTGCCAGTTTTATGAAAAACTAATCATTATATATATATATATATATATATATATATATATATATATATATCAAGGTTGTAAAAAATGTCTGACGTTAGTTAGTCGGTGGACTAGGGTCTTGGGGTTTTAATCGGCTAGACGAGGATTAATTAGGGACCATTAATTGTTAATTCGTAGCAGTTTAAAAACTTAAATATAACTAATATAATAAAAAAGCTCATAAATACCATTAATATCATAATATTATAAGTTAATATGGTTAAAACAACACTAATGATTCATGAAATAGTTTCTATTGAGATAGGAATTCTTCAAAGTGTTAAAATTTTATCTTTTTATACGTCACTCATTTTGTAGGCAATGATTAATTGCTAGGCACCCTTTAATCGGTCGCGTAATGCCTAGAGATTAATCTGAGATTAATCAATACTTAATTGGGATTTTTAAAACAATGATATATATATATATATATATATATATATATATATATATATATATATATATATATGTCACACCCCCAAACCGGAACGGTGGAAACGTTCGGGGGCGGAGGACGTCATGTTTAGTATCACAACACATGCATCATAGTAATCAAAGTAACAAACAACCATTTCATTAATATGAAAGTGTTTACAAAGTATGATTCACAAAAGTTTGACTTCAAAAGTAAATAAAAAAACAAGACATGAAGCTACTATACTTCATCTTCTGAATCCGAGTGTGCGTACCTGTCTATTAGTTTCCTGAGAATACAAGTTATTTTGAAAGAGTAGATCAGCATTTAAGCTGGTGAGTTCATAAGTATTTTAGTGATGTAAAGTAAACAGAAAGTTCTTTTTAGAAAAGTTCGCATGTTCATTCAGAAAATCATATATCATCTGATGTAATGAAAGATAAGTAAAAATGACTCTATAATTCCTTCTATGAGTACTAATTGGATACAAGTTATATAAATTTCAGATCAAACAGACAATCGGTTGTGCGAATCTACCCTAAGCCCACAACCAAACAAGGAATAGGGAATGAGGCGGAACTCACACATCCCATTGTTTGTTAGATCTTTACTGTATATAACCCTGGCGAATTCATTTGGTACTTACGGAGTTAACTGTAATAGTTATTTTATTTGATTAAAACATTCTTTAAGTAAATCATATATTTCCTTTAGTAAAAATGGTAACCACAATAGTTCCTTCTATAATCACCTAGTTTATACTAGCTATTTATAATCTAATATCGAACGGATAGTTAATTGTGTGAATCTGCCCCAAGCCCACCACCAAACAAGGAATAGGAAGTAAGGCGGAAAGTGCACATCCAACTACCTATCGGATATTAATTATATATAACCCTAATGTATAAACTAAGGTATCATAAAATTAACCACTAAAGGTCCTTTAAGTTAAACTGGTTTAATAAAATGGATTAAACCCTTTTTCTGATAAGTTTCTAGTTTTGAATACTAAATGTTCTATTTGAAAAAGTATATTTTTGTACTAGAAAACGGTATATTGAATTTGTATACTATGACCTAACCAATACCTGGTACTCCTTATGATTACTTGGTGTGTACGGAATATATATATATATATATATATATATATATATATATATATATATATAGAGAGAGAGAGAGAGAGAGAGAGAGAGAGAGAGAAGAGAGAGCTAAGATCGAATAGATAGTAGGCTGGGTGCATCTGCTATAAGCTCACAACCAAACAAGGAACAGCAAATGAAGCGGAAACCACACGTCCTACTGTCTGCCGGACCCGATTAATATATATCCCTGATTTATCTACCGAGGAATCATAAAGTTAGCATTATACGCCCCCTTCTAACTAAATGTTCATGTTACGTGTAAGTTATGTGTTTTATTTATTATTGTTCGGTACTTTGTAGATGTACCCTTTATAAATAAATCTGGTACTTTGTAGATGTATCCCATATATATAAATCATGGCATTTTGTAGATGCACCATATATATAATCCTTATTCCATGTTTATTATCATCTTTTATTTAAAACAATGAGTTAATGATATGTTCCCTTCCTAGATTACTAGGAATAAATAGTATAAGTGTGTAAATCATGATTTGTTCTTCTGTTATAGTATGTTCCTCCTTGTACTAGTTATAGTATGATCCTCCCTGTACTAGTTGTAGTATGAACTGAACCCCTAAATTATACCTATTATAGTTTACGAGTAAGTTTACTTGAACTATTACTGACTTGAAGAAAAGACTCGATTATCTACCGAGTTGTGCTCATACTTTAAAAACGGTGTTTTATAAACAATAAAGTTACATAATTTAAAAAGAGTTTTTGGAATGGTTATGATCACTTCTAAAAGCATAAGAAATCTTTTAATGGGATGGTTATCACAAATAACATTTACACAATTATCATTGTGTTCAACTTGTATTCCCCCCTTAAAAGCATTTAAAAGATTAATTATAGGGGTATGAACTCACCTTATGTGGGTGATTCAATTGAAGGTCCGCATAAGGATGAGAATTTCCACGAATGAATTCCTAAGACACAAACGAGTCCTAAATGACATATGATGGCATATATAGGCATGTAATTAGTGTTTAAAACAACTAACATGCAAGGAAACTACCTTAGGGATAAGGAAACAATTTAAATGAAGTGTTAGAATCACATGTGATTGATCAAAAGGTAGTTTACAGCCAAAGGAAAGTGTTCACGGCCCAAATTGATGAATGGTTCACGGCCATGATGAATTCATGAAGGGTTCACGGCCCTATGAAGGGTTCACCACCGTGAACACCTCAAACTCATGAAGACGGTGATGAATATTGAAGAATCAAGGCTAGGATCTAGTAGTCTTTCAAGTATAACAAGATAAATGATGAAACACTTATGATTTGGGATCCTTAGGAGTTCACGGCCACCAAGAAAAAGTGTGTGTTCTTGGTGTTCTTGGTGAAAGATGATGATCTAGACAAAAGTGGTGAATACATGGATGAAATCATAAGGTTGTACTAGATCATGAAGGATATCAAGGAACAAAAGGAAGATCACTTACGATTTGGACGAGAAATGGTAGTAATTCTTGATGATACTTGAGAGAGAATGGAAGTTCTTGAGTTAGGATTATGAAGAATGATGATTAAATGAGGGAAAGCTATACATATTGGGGAAAGTTCACAGCCATAAGAGAGTTCATGACCGTGAACCAGGTTTGAGGTCGTGAACCTCAAATGTTTTGTTCTCTAGTCCGGGTGAAGCCTTCTGATCTCGAGCTAATACTCCCTCACACTCAACCCTTGAGTGTACTAGGATTAGAGCTCATTAGAATGACCCATAACAAGGCTAGAAGGCAATGGAATTAAGTCTGACTTTTGGTTGATTGGATGGATTTACAAGATAAAAATTTTCGGGTTGTCACATCATCCCCCCGTTAGATGGAATTTCGTCCCGAAATTAGCTTTCCTAGATGTACTCCTGGGGTTGTGCTCCTCTGAATGGCAGAATACCCACTCGCAGACCTGGGCAAATTTACCCTAATGCTCATAATAGGATTCATATCTGGTCCATCTATCATTACTTTGTGTATACAAGTTGTATATAATTAAGATTAGTAAGACAGTTGGATATACGACTCTGCCCCAGGTCCACAACCAAACAAGGAACATGAGATAGGGCGGAAACACACATACTAAGTTTGCATAATCATAATTATATACCACCCTCGCATATACACTTAATAGTGATAGGTGGGTTGTATCCGTCCTTAGCCTCTGTGCTTGAACTTGATATGTTGGACGAGTGGTTGTTCGGGAAGGTCTGCTGAGTATACGGTGGCAAGGTTTCAGAGGGCAAGGTACTCCTCGCATGAGTACTTCGGGATTTAGAATACGAGGTAGACGATTTTGAGGTCTGGGTCTGGCTATCGTTACGAATGACGGGGGTTTCGTGAATTTAACGGTCAAGGCGATGGAAACATATGAACTTAGTATGGTGAGGACCACGCCAATCCATGATGAATGATGACAACGGACTCTTTACAGAAACAAAAGTTAGGCCGATTTGAAAGAAACGTTTATTATACAATGGTGTATCTCGAGTGTGCTCAACAATGTATTATGTGTAAACGTTCTAGTGCTTTTTGTTTTCTCCTTGATATTACCACTGCCACAAATCATACCGCGATGAGCGATTACTAATAGTGCAACTGTTTTGATAACTAGTGTCGATGCTCTATATTGTGATCCTCCTCGGTACCTCTATGATCGTCTGGCATCTACAAGTTATGTGTAATTAAGATGAATAAGACGGTCGACTGAGTGACTCTGCCCTAAATCCACAACTAAACAAGGAACAAGAATTGAGGCAGAATCACTCACTCTAAGTCTGGAAAATATTATTTATGCACAACCCTGGTGTACATACTAAGCCATCATAGCTTCCCTAAACGGATCTTTAGTTCTCTCATGAATGTTGTGACTTGTTCAGATGAGTGAGTTATTATAATTACTTTTAAATATTTCCCCAAGTTTTAATCTTATATAAATATAAATTAAATTTTAAAGAAATTCTTATTTAGAGGGCGTACCAAAATCTCAAAAGAGGGGTTACTCGCTGCTCCCTTGTGTCTTGTCGTTAGATTCCTCCTTATCCTCCGTCATTTCTCTATGTTGGGCAATCTCTCTTGACATGTCCCATTTCACTACATGCATGGCATACCTGAACTACACCAGCATCGGTGGTTAAAGTGATGTGTTGAGTCGGAGTTCCACATAAACGAGCTTCTTCGTCTTTTCTCTCCGTTGGACATTCCCTCTTAAAGTGTCCAAATTTGTCGCACTTGAAACAAGCCAGGTTTACTTGGGGGATTGGTTGTGTTGGCGCCCTGCAGCAATTTGAGCATTGCATCTCTCGGAAAGTTCCTTTGTGGTGGTAGGTGCATTTTCCGCACCTTGGAAGATTTCCAGCATATCGGTTGGCGGGGGTTGTAGTGGCAGATGAAGTGCCCGATGTTGGGACTGTTGTTGTGACCGAAGGGGTAGTCATGGGCTGTCGTCTTTTGGTAGAACCTTGAGCCAACTTTCTCCCCTTTCTGTCTTAGAACTCTCATTTCTTGTTCTTAGGTTTGTGGTCTGTGGTGTCCTTGTAAGCAGACACTTGTGGGTTCCCTTGATTGTTATTATGATTAGCATAACCAGCACTGCTTCTGCTTCCTCTGGTGTTATTAGCATTGAACTGTTCCATGACAGCTGTCACAGTAGCTGTGACCGCAACCTGAAAAGTAGCGGAGTCTATCTGCAGAATTGGTGCCTCGCCTGTTGGTTGGCTGCCTCCTTGTGAAGACATGATTATGTTTCCTGGAGAAAAATGATCTCGTGAGTAATGATGGTCATCGCTAGTTGTATTCCAACATATTAAATATACTTAATAATTTCATGTTTTGTTGGACTGTTCTCAGTGTTTCTGACTACATTCCTGAGATGAGCCCATGGTAGTGGGTAGAAGCAGGTATTGTACGAGTGATATTTAAACTAATTTATCCATGTTCTAATTGTATCTGGTTCTGACTTTCATATGGTTCTGGAAACAATTCACAAGGGAGTCTATATAAAATAAACGTTATGAATCAAAAGTGGCTATCCTCGAATGAATTTATGTGAATTGAATAACTGATACTAGTTGCACGAAAAAGAAATAATCCTAACACATAATGTGAGCAGTGTATCCATTGGCTCAATAAGTCAATCAAAGTTATTATTTATTAGTGTGACGTATAAGATGTTTTGTTTCTTCAGCTGATCCTTCTTTGAAAACTTCTCATGAACCTGCTCTTGTTCCTCCTTGACTCTTTTGCTGATTGTTATGATGGAGTGGTTACATCTATCAGGGTTTGTCGTACGAGAATGGAAGTGTCTAAAGAATCTATGAGATTAAGGGTAACATTATGGGGTGATCCTTACCGGGTCCTCCTATAATTACGCAATGTATACAAGATGTATATAATTTAAGATCAAATAGACCTTCGAATAAGTGATCCTCCTCCAAAACCACAACCAAACAAGGAACAAGAGGTGAAACATAGATCACAAATTCTAAGTATATAAAATCTCAATTATATAAAACCTTGGAAGTATACACTCCGGAATCATTGACCTGCCAGAAGGGTCTTTTAAGTTCTCACATAAGTTATTTATAGTGCCTAAAATACTCATATAGTGTTTTAATGTAATGAACTTGGTATGTTTTAAACTTGTTGTTGTCTTGTAGTATCATAAAATACTCCTATAGTGATCTAGAAATCCCATGTGTATAGAGTTAGGTAAGTTTTAAGACTGTTACAACACCACATCACTCCCAAGCACATGTTGGTCATATCTCAAAAGAATATAGTTGATCAGGCTATATTGATCCCATATATGATTACATAACTGTACAGGTTTGACCGCAGTGTCCAACCTTTAAATACTTATGTTTTGTTCTTCTTGTGATACTTGTTCTAGTATGTATATATGTATTCAGGTATGTATACTTTTATAAGAATATTGGTATACTTTAAAAATATACCTTTAGTCAGAGCACTTCGGCCCCTATTGTATTTATAGTTGTATATATTTTATAGGTTGATATACTTAGTTCACTATAAACAATGCTTTGATACCAATCCGTCACACCCCCAAACCGGAATGGAGGAAATGTTCGGGGGCGGAGGACGTCATGTTTAGTATCACAGCACATGCATCATAGTAATCAAGGTAACAAACAACCATTTCATTAATATGAAAGTGTTTACAAAGTATGATTCACAAAAGTTTGACTCCCAAAGTAAATAACAAAACAAGACACGAAGCTACTATACTTCATCTTCTGAATCCCAATGCACGTACCTGTCTACTAGTTTCCTGAGAATACAAGTTATTTTGAAAGAGTAGATCAGCATTAAGCTGGTAAGTTCATAAGTATTTTAGTGATGTAAACTAAACTGAAAGTTCTTTTTATAAAAGTTCGCATGTTCCTTCCGAAAATCCTATATCTTCTGATGTAATGAAAGATAAGTAAAAATGACTCTACAATTCCTTCTATGAGTACTAATTGGATACAAGTTATATACAATTCAGATCAAACAGACAATCGGTTGTGCGAATCTGCCCTAAGCCCACAACCAAACAAGGAATAAGAAATGAGGCGGAAGTCACACATCCCATTGTTTGTTAGATCTTTATTGTATATAACCCTGCCGAATTCATTTGGTACTTACGAAGTTAACTATAATAGTTCTTTTATTTGATTAAAACATTTTTTAAGAAAATCATATATTTCCTTTAGTAAAAATAGTAACCACAATAGTTCCTTCTATAATCACTTAGTTTATACTAGCTATATATAATCTAATATCGAACGGATAGTTAATTGTGTGAATCTGACCTAAGCCCACAACCAAACAAGGAACAGGAAGTAAGGCGAAAAGCGCACATCCAACTACCAATCGGATATTAATTATATATAACCCTTATGTATAGACTAAGGTATTATAGAATTAACCACTAAAGGTCCTTTAAGTTAAACTGGTTTAATAAAATGGATTAAACCCTTTTTCTGATAAGTTTCTAGTTTAGCCTACTAAATGTTCTATCTGAAAAGTATGTTTTTGTACCTAACCCATACCTGGTACTCCTTATGATTACTTTGATTACTTGGTGTATACGGAGTGTATATATATATATATATATATATATATATATATATATAGCTAAGATCAAATAGATAGTAGACTGGGTGCATATCCTCTAAGGCCACAACAAAACAAGGAACAGGAAATGAAGCGGAAAGCACACATCCTACTGTTTGTCAGACCCGATTAATATATATCCCTGATGTATCGACCGAGGAATCATAAAGTTAGAATTATAGGCCCCCTTCTAACTAAATGTTCATGTTACGAGTAAGTTATGTGTTTTATTTATTATTGTCTGGTACTTTGTAGATTTACCCTATATAAATAAATCCGGTACTTTCTAGATGTACCCCATATATACATATATATATATATATATATATATATATAAATCATGGAATTTTGTAGATGCACCATATATATATATATATATATATATATATATATATATATATATATATATATATATAATCCTTATACCCTGTTTATTATCATCTTTTGTTTAGAACAATGAGTTAATGATACGTTCCCTTCCTAGGCTACTAGGAATAATTAGTATAAGTGTGTAAATCATGAGTTGTTCTTCTGTTATAGTACGTTCCTCCCTGTACTAGTTATAGTATGAACTGAACCCCTAAACTATACCTATTGTAGTTTACTAGTAAGTTTACTTGAACTGTTACTGACATGAAGAAAAGACTCGATTATCTACCGAGTTATGCTCGTACTTTAAAAACGGTGTTTTATAAACAATAAAGTAACATAATTTAAAAAGAGTTTTTGAAATGGTTTTGATCAATTATAAAACCATAAGAAGTTTTTTAATGTGATGGTTATCACAAATAACATTTACACAATTATCATTGTGTTCAAATTGTATTCTCCCCTTAAAAGCATTTAAAAACATTTAAAACATTAATTATAGGGGTATGAACTCACCTTATGTGGGTGATTCAATTGAAGGCTCGCGTAAGGATGAGAAGTTCCACGAATGAATTCTCAAGACACAAACGAGTCCTAAATGATATATGATGGTATATATACGCATGTAATTGGTGTTTAAAACAACTAACATGCAAGGAAACTACCTTAGGGACAAGGAAACACTTGAAATGAAGTGTTAAAATCACATGTGATTGATCAAAAGGGAGTTTACGGCCAAAGGAAAGTGTTCATGGCCCAAATAGATGAATGGTTCACGGCCAAGATGAATTCATGAAGGGTTCATGGCCATATGAAGGGTTCACGGCCGTGAACACCTCAAACTCATGAAGATGGTGATGAATATTGAAGAATCAAGGTTGGGATCTAGTAGTCTTTAAAGTATAACAAGATAGATGATGAAACACTTATGATTTGAGATCCCTTGGGAGTTCACGGCCACCAATAACAATTGTGTTCTTAGTGTTTTTGGTGAAAGTTGATGATCTTGAAGATCTAGACAAAAGTGGTGAATTCATGGATAAAATCATAGGGTTGTACTAGATCATGAAGGATATCAAGGAACAAAAGGAAGAATCACTTACGATTTAGACGAGAAATGGAAGTAATTATTCATGATACTTGAGAGAGAATGGAAGTTCTTGAGTTTGGATTGTGAAGAATGATGAAGAAATAAGGGAAATCTATACATATTGGGGAAAGTTCACAACCATAAGAGAGTTCACGGCCGTGAACTAGGTTTGCGGTCGTGAACCTCAAATGTTTGGTTCTCTAGTTCAGGTGAAGCCTTCTGATCTCGAGCTAATACTCCCTCACACTCAACCCTTGAGTGTACTAGGCTTAGAACTCATTAGAATGACCCTTAACAAAGCTAGCAGGTAATGGAATTAAGTCTGACTTTTGGTTGATTGGCTGGATTTACAAGATAAAAAATTTCGGTTTGTCACAATATATATATATATATATATATATATATATATATATATATATATATATATATATATAGTGTCAAGATCTGTTGCGAAACCATATTTTCCTACGAATCACTTTTAAAATGCGCATTTTTTGTGAAACATTTTTTTCAAAAAAAGTGACATACAGCACCAAATTTATCTTATAGAAGTATATTCACAAAAAAAAATCTTCAAAAAAATGTACATATACGACAGGTGCATATATGCACATACGTCGGAAATTCACAAAGTTGGTAAAAATGCACATATGCACCTGTCGCAGGAAAATATGGGTTCACAAATAATTTTGACCATATATATACATACACACATACATATATATATATATATATATATATATATATATATATATATATATATATATATATATATATATATATATATATCAGTCAAAGTCGGTCCTAATTGGACTAAATCGGACCAACTCGGACTCCAAATCGGACCAATTCCGCTTGGCTAACTCTAAAGCGTAGGTGGGTTTGATTATCAAAGGAGCTAACTCCCCTTTATATAGAATATGTTATGACTTCATCTATTATCCTACCAGCGATGTGGGAAACTTTTAACTCTTTAGTTCTTTACACAAAATTTTTTTGTAACCTGTTATAACATCATCGCCATTGCCATCATCGGGAGAGAACCCCCTCCTTCTTTATCCGAAATGTGAATTGTCACAGTTCCCTTGAACACCCTCTACACCACCTATTAAAATTAAACCACACTGACCCTCTACCTTCAGGATATCTCCTTGTGATCTGATTTGTGTCACCTTCCTACCTCGCTATCGCATTCTCGACTCAGTGTTGCTGCCCTTCTTCTCCGACGCCGTCTATGACTTTGGAAGCCCTCTGACACCAATCTTTCTCATCTACACAGGTTAGTTCTTCAATATCAGTTCAGATTAGTTGCTAGGGTGTAGTATGTTGGTAAAATCGATTCTCTATGTCGACTTAGATTGTTAAAATCAACTTAATTTACTGTTTTTATAGATTGATAAACTCATAAACTCGCTTGAAGTTGATTTTAGCAATTGCAGACGTCTATTTCTCGGTATAAAGAACAGAATTCAAAGTTCATCCCTCATCAATCTGAATTGCATGTATCTATTCCTCATCTCCTTCTCGATTCTAGCTCTTTTATGTGTATATGTATCGGTAGCAAGAATACAATTCCAAGTTCATCGTTTAAGAATCTAAATTTTTGGTGAACAATTGCTCCAACTGATGAACACAAGTGCTCAAGAACTCGATGGATAGGGAATTTCTTGTAGGTTTTCTCCTTTCTCCTTGTTCTGATTTTAGTATCCAATTTAAGGTTAGTATAGTAGACAAGATGGTTAGGGCATGATTATGGTATCGTGTTGATTCCAGGCCTTTGCGTAATGGTGAGATTTGTTTCTAGTGGATTTACTGTCAAAACAGATTCAAATGGAAGGTCATGGACTTTATGGACTATTTGACCCTTGGGAGTTGGAAGAAGTATCTTCGTATGGTTTTTATGGACTGTGTTGTTCCTTCGATGGGTAACATATACACACATAGATTTTTTATCATATGATGTTGATTTTGGGATAGTGGCTTAGTTTGTTGGTGTTTAGTTATGATGATGGACTGGTTTGCCCAAGGGTCTTATATGGTGATTATCTAATATATATGGGAGATGTAAGTATTGGTTGGAGAATTTACATTTTAGCAGATACAACGGTAGATGTACGATATTTTCATTTTGTAGTTGGAATTGGGTAGATGCAGTATTAAAAGGTGGAGTTATATTTCATGTTTTGATTTTGAGAAATGGAGGTTTGTACGGTTGTTATTGATGGTTTTCTTTTTTGCGGACTTGTTGGATGGTTATGATCGTGAAAAACATATTTTTTATGATAATTTGTTGTGTTTGTTAAACTTGTTATTAAACTTTTATGTTTATTACTCATATTATTTAGATTAAAGTTGGATTTAATAATTGTTGAACATTTTTCTTAATAATTAATGGTCTCCGATTAATCTCCGCCTAGCCAATTAATTCTTTGATCCCAGTCCACTGCGTACACAACAAAAAACGTAACCTTTAGCAGCAACAAAAAGCGTCGCAATTGATGCCCCTTGTCGTCGCTAATACCTTTAGCGACGACAAGTCGTCTCTAAAGGGTCGTCGCAATTACCTCGTAACAAATACTCGTTTTTCGTCGCAAATAGCGTCGTCTCTAATACTCGTTTGTCGTCGCTATTAATGTCGTCTCTATTGACATTCCGGCCCCCGGCCAGAGTTTTTCCAACAAAGCTTCTCGGAGTTATGGGTCCACCGGCGAGAGTTTTTCCAACAAAACTTCTCGGAGTTATGGGTCATCACAATTGGTCCACGTCGTCCCTAAAGGTGTCGCTGCTAATGGTTTTTGTTTTGTTTTTTTTTTTTGAGAAAAAACATATTTTTTATGATATTAGTTTATATATATATATATATATATATATATATATATATATATATATATATATATATATATATATATATATATATATACTATAAAATGCAAATTTGATAAAAAAAAATACATAAATAAATACATACCACATTACATAAAACATCAAATATATCATATTACATAAACTATCTAATAAATCCCAAATGAACATCTAACATATCATTCATAAATTATCTAATGAATCCAAAATAACATCATCCATAACATTAAACAAGAAATACTATGTGTCTTCGTCTTCCCCATCATTGTTTTCCTTGTTGTTGACTTGGTTTTTAAACAAGTGGATAATGTCTCCAATGGCCGTCACAAATGTTGGGTTTTGAAGAAAAGCATTCACATCAACATCCTACAATTAAGTCACAAGCACATTAAGTCATTAAGAATTTAACAAACTATCAGAGCACCAAATGAATTAAGTCAATAACAATTTAACAAACTATTAAACAACCAAATCAATTAAATCTTTAACAATGTAACAAACTACCGAGCTACCAAAAATTACCACAGATATGTCAAGTTCTTAACAATATAAAAAAGCTACCAAATTCTTTAAAATTTTAACAAGTACATGTGTTGGTTGTGGTGCTTGTGACCGTGACTGCCATTGGGAAGGGGCACTTGTACCCGCAGCTGAAGAAGGTTTAGGCCCAATGCCTCTCACATGCCCCCTTCGCGTACCCAACACCTTCTCAAATATTGCGATCCAATCAATGGTGTCTAGATCACTACAGAAAATGAATTAAAAGATAAGAACACTTACGTAATATATTTTCTGACTTCCTCACCGCTATCAAGCACAAACCAATGTAGACGTTTTTTCTCCTCTAGACTGAGATTTTTCATTTTCTTTGTGCTAGCCGGTCGACACTTAGACTGAAACACCAAACACTTTGTTTCTTCTATGACAACATCCTCATTTCTTTCGAGGCGATTGAATCAAGTCTCGACATCTTCAAGGTACATCGAACAAAATGATAATGTCTCTTCAACGACATAACCCTCTAATATCGTCGCCCCTAATACCTATATTTCTTGTTGTGGTAGTTACTATCAAACGTTTTTTACAACCTTAATATATATATATATATATATATATATATATATATATATATATATATATATATATATATATATATATAGAGAGAGAGAGAGAGAGAGGGAGAAAGAGAGAGAGAGAGAGAGAGAGAGAGAAAAAGAGATAGATTCAAATGTTTCTAGTAAGTATTGTGTGCCTCTAACAACCAATCAGAATTAAGAAAAAATAAAACAATAATAAATCATAAAAGGGTATAATAGTAATCTTAATTATGATAAATATGCTAAATAATTAAAATCATTAATAACCTTTAAATATGGAAATTTTGTTAATAAACACTACAAAATCACAAAACATATCCCTTTATTCGACATCCTCCTCTTCTAACCCTAGCCCACTGTATTTCTCCCATTGTCGATTCTCCCTGTTTCACATCTTGTTCTCTCTTAATAGGCCCAAAAAAACCCTTCTCCTCTTCTTATTTTGACACCAATAGAGCAGTAGCACCACCCCACACCATCGTCGAACCACCAGCTTTATGAATCGGAGAACCACTAGCTGCGAAATTTCTAGGGTTCGAAAACCCTCTGATAGAAGGTGTTTTTCCACTTGTTGCTGCCAAGAAGATGAGAACTTTTGTGAGTTTTTTCATTGTTTAAAATTTCTCCAACTTCATTTGTATCTATGTGCAAGTTCCAAATATATTTCACAATTCGTTAGATGAAATTGGATTAAATAGTTTGTCTAATAATCAGTGAGTTAAATTTGGATTAATTTTTGTGTTTGTTCATTTTTCTTCTATTATGTTACTCTTATGCACATAATTTAGTGTATCACAATCTCGTTCCTGATTGTATAATTCATTTGGACATTATACATTTTGTTAATGTAAACACTTTCAACAGTTTCATTTACAAACAATTTGGTTTATTCTGATAAAATTTTAGCATTTATATGTTGATAATGCATTCAAATAGAATTCTATTGTTGCATTCTAATAGAATTTTACTATTTATATGTTGGAAGAATTTTTAGTTGCTAAGTGTGCATTATAATAGAATTTTACTGTTGCATTCTAATAAATGTATTCTGCCAGAATGTATTCTATGTATTATGTCATATTCTATGTATTCTACCAGAATATATAAAGTGATAGTTAATTGCAAGTAACATGTTTTTAACCATTATTAGTTTTTGTTGTATTTATGATAGGAATGGCTGGAAGAATGCGTTGAAAACCTAATAGGAATAACTTGAAGAATGAATAAAGTTTGATCATACTCACAATTTAAGAATGTTGTTATTTTTTAATAATTTTATTCATTTTTTTATATTCTTTTAGAATATGTATAATTACGTTAAAATGTATAAGACTTTTAGTCTGTAAGAATATGTATGAATTTGTATTTAAGTTCGGACGTATAAGAATATATTAGAATGTTGTTATTTTTCAACCTCGGATTCAAGAATTTTGTTATTATTCAATAATATTCTAATAGAATAAAATTCTAAAAGAACATCATTCGAACAAAATAGATATTCTGACATAACGAAATCGGTTATGTTTTCAAATTACGTTAAAATTAGGAGAATTAATTATCCCTAAAAATCTGAAAATTTTCTTTTATAAATGTAGTTAATTGTCCAAAAGATTCTTTTTCTAAAATTTGTATGATTATATGGTACATGTTATCCCATTGTAATATAATACACTCTCAAATCATGTTCATGGATTAATTACATCTGTTGGTCCAGATATGTGGATTCTAGCATACAATAGTTAGTGAAAACAAAATAACCTAAGTATATATATATATATATATATATATATATATATATATATATATATATATATATATATATATATATGACATTGTGAATATGTGGCTGTCTTGTACCCAATATTAGGTATAGAACCACCAAAACTACATAGTTTTACCTTATATTAAATCAAATATCTCCATTTTTTTTGTCGGTCAATTATATTTATTTGTCAATGTCTCTATTGATTAAAATTTCTCCTGGTTTTATACATTTTTATAGCGTTTTACGAATTCGACCAGATACTATAGCAATATTGATCATGAATAACCATCAAATTGTTTTATCAAGTAGGCTTTACGTATTCATAAAATATTCATAAAATGAATAAACAAATTTTAAATTAACTAACGATGAATAAACCAAGACTAGAGAAGACCCATTATAATCTATAGATTAGAAGCAAGAATAATGGAAAACTAAAATGAAGATATATGATAAAAACATGATACCTGCAATTGCATATCATACACTAATCCTTTTTCATTTTTTGATGAATATATTTTTACCATGTAAGGCTATGCGCCAAAATTCACCTCAAGATGAATATTGATTGTGACCATAATTTGTTCAAATATATTTTCATTTGTATTTGTCTGCACTTTTTAGAAAGAAGTAACAAGGAATCGGCATGGAAAAATGGAGGCGTCAACAAGGTAAGTTATCTTTTAAGAGAAAGTACGAGAACATCAAGGAGTTTTCTTTAAAGAAACAAATCAAAACTAAGTGGTGTTGATGAATTCTACATATAATCTTGTATACCTAATAGCCACATATTCACTTTTGTTATTATATATATATATATATATATATATATATATATATATATATATATATATATATATATATATATATATATCCGGTAAGAAATTTTTTTTGGTAGGAAGGTAAGAAGTTTTTTTTCTACATATTTTTTTACGAACAAAAGAAATGAATCACTAGATGATTCATTTGTAAGATGATTCACAAGAAAAAATTCCTAAAAAAACATCTTTATGATTCATTTTTAAGTAAATTAAGAAAAAATTCCTTTCTGTGACAATTTTAGTGAATAACAACAAAATCATTGTATAAATGAATCATCGAGATGTTTTTTTAATAATTTTTTCTTGTGAATCATCTTACAAATGAATCATCTAATTATTCATTTTGTTTGTTCTCGAAAAAAATATGTAGAAAAAAAATTTCTTACCTTCCTACCAAAAATTTCCTTCTTATTTGATCTTGACTATATATATATATATATATATATATATATATATATATATATATATATATATATATATATATATATATATATATATATATATGGGCTTAGGGAATATGTGGCTGTCACGTACCTAAGCTTATATATAGAATCCTCCAAACAATGTAGTTTTGATCCATTTATATCCAAACTAATCGTGATATCTTTTTTACTATTATTCCTTAATTATGTGACTAACTAAATCGATCAAAATTATGTTCTTATTTTTTATTGTGTCTAAAAACTTAAAGCATTAAAAGTCATGACCATTTAATCAATCCTACTAAATTCTAAATGAAAACTAATAAAATAAAAGATAAAAGAAGAATATGTAATAACTCAATCAAGTTTTTCACAAAATCATTTGATATAGTTTCTCAATTGAAAGGCAAAACGTTTGAGTTATATTCGTTAAAAAATATGAGTTTTTTATTTTCTTTATAAACTTCAATACTTATTTGCAATAAAAATATAAATAACTGGTCTTTTTCATTTCATAATTGGACTTAATTCACTGGTATTCTATTAAAACAAACTAAGAGAAAAATGAAATTGGATTTGTTTTGTTTAAAATTATGTCGTTTAAAAGGTTCTATACCTAAGCTTAGATACATAACAGCCACATATTCACTTTTCTCTCTCTCTCTCTCTCTCTCTCTCTCTCTCTCTCTCTCTCTCTCTCTCTCTCTCTCTCTCTATATATATATATATATATATATATATATATATATATATATATATATATATATATATATATATATATATATATATATACACACACCCATTAGGCATTTGGTCGTGAACAAGTTAATGAGAACAATCTAATGATATCTAAGGTACCTAAGGCAGATAAATATCTTGATAAAAAGAATAACCTACAGTCTTAATTTCACTTGCATACATACCATATACCAAATGGTACTCGAACAATGTAACCAAAACACTAACTTTGGTCTGGTTATAGTTCTTTAAGCTACAATTAATGACCGGAGTGTATTCCGTTTTAGAAGACTTAATGTGATTGGGCAAGATATTATTAAGGTCCAGGGTCATAGTTAAGATGGAGGCTCACATTCAAGTACTCAACCATGGGTCGCAACCCTTGGCTACTTTCTACCAGGGACCCATGCTACATGTCCCAACTCACGACTATAATATGTCCTTTTGTTCGATGAGTAGGTGGTCAGTTGTTTTCGAAGTTCATGACCCTACAATTCTCAAAAGCTTGCACCAATTCCAAAGTCTGGTGCCTCATTATGAACCTTCTATTCCATTTTCATGTCTTTTTTCTTTTGCGAACTACATTATAGTAAAGTGTATTTCGTATACATTAATTCATCTGTACGCATATATGCATTCATATAAATCATGTTATTGTCCTTGTTGCTTTTCTGTTATCATTATCTCTTTCGTGGGATGTCCAAAGAAGAAATGAGTTTGTCTATGAACGTAAATGGCCATTCTAAAGTGCCTCCAGGGTTCCGGTTCCACCCTACTGAGGAAGAGCTTCTTCACTACTATCTGAGAAAGAAGGTTGCGTATGAAAAGATCGATCTTGATGTTATTCGCGACGTTGACCTTAACAAGCTTGAACCATGGGATATCCAAGGTGATTGATTCTTTATTCGTCATCACATGAAAAGTAATTAAAGTTGTTGCTTGTTCAATTCTAAACTTTTTAATCGTTTGTGACTTTGTAGAAAAGTGCAGAATTGGATCCACCCCTCAAAACGATTGGTATTTCTTTAGTCATAAAGACAAGAAATACCCCACAGGAACACGAACAAATCGGGCAACTGCTGCGGGTTTCTGGAAAGCTACAGGTCGAGATAAAGTTATTCACAGTAGCTTTAGGAGAATCGGTATGAGGAAGACGCTTGTGTTCTATAAAGGTCGAGCACCTCATGGACTAAAATCGGATTGGATTATGCATGAATATAGACTTGATGACAACACGATTACTAATATCAGCCAAGATTATGGCTCTGTAAGTTATTTATAAAGGAAACTTAACGTTTTTCACCTTCAAAAACCTTTTTCTCAAAAAAAACAACGAAATTGTTTTATGATTCAGGGCTCCAACATGTGCGATTCGGCTCAAGAAGAGGGGTGGGTTGTTTGCCGAGTGTTCAAGAAGAAAAACTACCACAAAGCTGTGGAGAGCCCACAGAGATCATCTTCTTCGGCTCCTTCCATTGATTCAACCACTAACATGCAACCTCTGAACAAAGATGGAAGTACTAGTGTTCGTGATCAGTTTCTAGTGTACGTCAATGGCAGATCCTGCAAGCGAGAAATGGAATCTCCTTCGCTCAACAATATCACCATCACCCATGATGTCTATAACCCTATGCAACAATTTGCAAACCCCATTGATGAAAGATTCATCCACCTTCCCAGACTCACCAGTACGACCACCATCGCCACCTCCGGTCACTTCAGCTCAGCCACCTTTGATCATCAAGACTCCACCTTTCACGCCCATAACTCCATGAACCACTTGCTTACGGAAACCGAACACTCTAGAAACACAAGTACGACCATGGTGAACGAGCATGAGAGAAGAGTTCATGATCATCTTGACCACTGGGCTGATCTTGATCGCCTTGTGGCCTCCCAACTCAATGGAAAACTAAGCTCATCGAATCAGTTGTATGCTTCCTACAATGAACCCAATGAAGAATTATGTTTCACTGTTGATCATGAAGAGCAAGAACAATCACAGCTCCATGGATCCACATCCATGGCTAAACCAGCTTATACAAGCGAGATAGATCTATGGAGCTTTGCCCAATCTTCATCACAGTCGTCGTCCCCAGATCCCTTTTACCATATGTCAGTATGATTCACATCATTTCATTCCAGTTTACTTGGTATATTTTCCCCTCAAACATTTGAAGAACGACGTACGTATCCATTATATATAATCCACTTTATTAGTAATACAAAACAAATAAACCACTAAGGGCATACAATACATTGAACACTTTTATAGATTAGTTTAATGGATTGTCAATCTATTCTCCATATACCTCTCTATCAAACAATATATTAAACTCTTTTGGGGTTCAACCGATTGTCAAATTATCATTTAATTCTTCATACACCCCTAAAAAAATTTCTTATAATGGATTTACAAAGTTTGATGAAACATATTTTCAATAATTAAATAGCTTCATTTAATTTTCTCAATAAAATGTTCCCTTTGAAATCAATATACATTAAAGGTCAACATGGAATCCATTGGAGTTTGTATAAACAAGTAGGTAGCAATTTTTATGAGTATATTTGTTGACCATCTTGTAAAGTCAAAATATATAGTATCATTGTATTGTGATTGATGGACACAGATATAAACATTCCCACATCTTTTTTTTTTGTATATATATATATATATATATATATATATATATATATATATATATATATATATATATATATATATATATAAAAGCATGAAAAAGGTGATCTTTTGAAAATTTGATGTTCTAAATAATGGGTGGATTATGAAATCATGATACTGACACATCGTTGAAAATCGAATATAAATGATGGAAATGCATGTATTACAAAATAATCGATGGAGTTTAATTGGTTGGGTTGGATAGGTCCCATTTATAAAAGTGATAGATGATGATAACGATTGTCCAACCAACTAACCAACTAGACAATGTATGAAGGTGGACTATCAAAAAAAAAGTTGGTACGATGAGAAATTGAAGGTTACAATACCTTAAAATTAACAAAGAGCGTATCCAGAGAAATCATAGCTTTATAGTTAAGTATCCTTTGACAATCGTACTAGACTATATCATCGTATATTGTCATATTGGTTTTCATTTAGTTACGTACGTATTTTTTAGGATTTACTAGAGCATTCTGATTTAAAAGAAAAGTTGAGACTATTCAAGTTTATCACATGGAAATTTGTTGTGGCTTGGTCCTACATGTCTTTATATTAATGATGGGACTTTAGCAATCATTAATTAAAGCTTATTGATTATATATCTTGGAAAAGTTGTAATATGTTTTAGTTATGGTCTGTAACATAATCATTGTTAGCTTTGTAGAATGTGTTGAAATATGTGATACCAAATTAATTTTGTCTCCACCAATGCCCATGTAGCCAAAATGTACACTCTGCCAAATACCTTCTCTATTGCATAATCGCTGCTACGTCCTGCCCATCATAGCAGCCAATTGCCTTGTTGTGGTGGTACGCAAATTTTGTATGACAATCCGTCGCAACACAAAAGTATTATGGAATATTTAAGATATTTTCATTGATCTCAGAAAGTGAAAGAAATGAACTGAAACTGTTGCTTCGATCATTCTACTGCAACTGTTACTTGGACCATTCCATCTCAGGTCTTTATACAAAGAGTAAAGTAAGCTACGACAGGTTACCTAACTGCTAAAAACCTTCTAACAACTCTTAACTAATTAACTACAGTTAAACTACAAAAATGCCTTTGTCTCTAGTATAAGCCTCCTCAAGATGGAGATGGAGAATAGATATTCTTCATTCCCATCTTGACCATAAAAGGCTGTAACTTTGTAGCTGGTAATGGCTTGGTGAACATGTGAATGAGTTGTAGTGCAGATTTAATTGGCATCAACTTTATTTTATCCATTACTTTGTCCATCACAAAATGACAATCGACTTCGATTCGCTTCGTACGTTCATGAAATGTAAGATTCGTAGCAATTTGTGATGCAGCATCATTGTCACAATATAAAAGAATAGAATCATTATGGAAAATGCCAAAATCTTTGAAAAGTTGTTTTAGCCAAACAAATTCAGATGTTGTAATGGCCAAAATCTTTGGAAAGTTGTTTTAACCAAACCAATTTAGATGTTGTAATGGACAACTAATTGTTTCTTGGACTTCCATGCTATTAAGGAATCTCCCAAAAAGACACAGAATCCAATCACGGATTGCCTAGAATCTTGACACTTTGTTAAGTCAGAATCACAAAATCCCTAGAGTTGAAGAGAAGAAGATGCCTTGACTAGGAGAAGTTTTTAAGTACCTTATGAGATGAGAAGTTGCATTAAAATGTTGAACTTTGGGATTTGACATAAATTGAGACGTATCTGGTCTTGTTATATTTAGATACAATAAGTGTCCCGCAAGTCGTCTATATTGAAGTGGATCTACATAATCTTCACCTTTTGCACAAAAATTTGACCTTGGTTCCACAAGGGTATTTTGGGTTTTGCTCACAATAAATGTAACGACCCAAAAACAGTGATATTTTTTTTAAAACCATTAGTTTCATGCATCAAATATCTCAAATTCAATCACCATACACAATGTCAAAACATCAAAGTACAAATAGCCAAAAGTGCAGAATCATGAGAGGGATGTTGTGACATCACGTCGGGCTCTTCCCTTTTGTACTGGAAGTACCTGAAACCATAAACATAAACTATAAGCACAAAGTTTAGTGAGTTCCCAAAGTATCACATACCAAAAATACAACCGAGCCTAGCCCTGGGATATATTCCAACCTGAAATACAATCATAGGCCTAGCCCTGGGGTCTCTTTCAACCCATCACATACTCATGGGTCTAGCCCTGGGGTTTACTTCAACCCAATCATATAATAATGGCCCAACCTTAGGGTTTATTTCAACTCAATCATACAAACATGTAAGAGTCACAAAGACAATTAGCATCCTACATACACAACTTAGTTGGTCGGCATTGGTGACTTCGACCCACAAGTACAAGTACAGTGAGAAGACTCGCCTTTCAAAAAGTGCTCAACCGTTGCAGCTCTCACTGACAGAATACTACAGTTACGCACCACCTATTCAATTATACCAAATAAATCCTTAGCTCTTTTTTCAACTAGCAGTTTGACCAAAAGTCAGATCAAGTCAAAAGTCAATGGTCAAAGTTAACTCGCCACGTTATTGTTGGATTAGTGTCTAAGTCCATAACTATATTTGGTAAGTACTTGAATCGGTTGTTGCATGATCCTTTTGGGTTGCCTTCACCAAAGCAACTTGAAAGGATGATTTATGGAGAGAGATGATATTATGGTTTATTAATATATTATATGAATAATATATTAAAAGAGAAATCATATTGTTTAATTAATATTGGTCAGGAATTAATTAAGAAATCAATTATGTGATTAAAAGAGATTAATTGAACTAAGGGGACTGGTATTGCCAATTATAAGATAATTGGATTCGGGATGTGGATCCTTATGGATATGAGGGGGACGAAATTAGAGTGGAAGTCCACTATGATTTCGTCTATGGCCTTATTCCAGAAGGTTCCTTGGACTACTTAAGGCCTAAGCCATCTAATTAGGGTTTTGACTGAAACACTAGCAGCACACCAATATAAAGGACCCCAGGGCTACAGATTTTGGCTACCAGAAGAAACCCTAGAGTTCCTATAGTCGAAATTATGCCTCATTCCCTCTCTTCTCAATCATCTTCTTGCCTTGGTGTTTGTGAGCCATTAGAGGTATTACAATTGTGATATAAGTTCTTGAAGATTGAAGATTATTGCTACTATCAAAATGTAATCATCTAAACTTGTATTAGTTGTAGATTTCGATTTTATAGTATGTTAGATTAGGGCTTACAAGCTTTGGATGAATTTGCATATACAATACAGAAACCTAGATCCAAAGCTTTAGGGTTTTGCATGTGCACATAGGAATGTTCTTTTGCTCAAAACCCATCAGTGGTATCAAAGCCTTACTTGGTTTCTATTGTATTTGATGCATCGTGTATTTGTTCATTGCTTGAAATCGTTTTTCCTGCCTTCTGCCTGATAGACTCGTCGAGTCCCAAGTTGAACTCGACGAGTCCATTTAGGGACTCGGCGAGTCGGGCTGGCAAACAGATGGATTTTCGGGATTTTAGCTTATTTTGACTTAGGATAATTACCAAAAATGTTTTCAATTAATAAAATTCGATTTTTATTGATTCCATGTGATTATCTTAGCTAAAATAAAAGATATTTATCATTTAATTAGATAATTATTGCCTTATTTGATAAACCTTAATTATTTGAATTATTCGATCAATTATCTTGCATGAAATTGGATTAGGTCAAAATTAGATAATCACCAATTAATTGTTTAATTATTATTATTTGAATTTTGACCTAGATAGTTTTGAAATGTTTCAAAACTTGCCCTCAAGTTTTGGAATTTAAATTTTGATTAAAATTTTAATTTTGAAAATAATGAAATTCCAAACCCTAGAATTTTACAAGTTTAAAATTCATCCCTATACTATTATAATGTTATAAGAATAATTATTATATATGTATAAGATAAATGCTAGTCTTACCGTTAGTAGGCCTCATTCACGAAGTCGGTCTATAAGGGGGTGTAAGGTTATGGCCTAAAAAATGACCATTTAACGGGTGTGCACTCTCACCCACCGCTTCCTTGATTGGTGGAGGGTCGTTAGCCGAACGGGTAGGATAGGGAAACTATTTTGCATTAAAAGTATAATGATTAATAAAGTAACTAAATGTTTTTATAAATTTCTCAATCTTAGTTAATTTAGGAAAAATGTGAATTTGATGTTATTCCATGAAATTACGCTTTTTATACCCTTGCTAAGAAGTTAGTGGAGCATGTGTGGTTAACCGGCACACTAATTTGGCTCTAAGAAAAGGTGGCAAAGGGTGACTCGATGTTTGTCATAGATCAATGGAGCATGTTTGGCTAACCGGCACATTGATTAGGCGACTGTAACATTGGGGGCACCATGTACATTTGCATGGTTATTCACACCTTGTTTGTGATCATCGGTATCCCAGTCACAAATTTAAAGGGCATATCGAGATTTAAACATGTCATTGAAGAGTTTAATGAATCTCAAAAGATCTAGGAGTTTTCAATACATTTAAAACTTATTTTTTTTGTTTTTCATGGTGGAAATTAGTGAATCGTCATTCGCTTACCTTCAAATTATTTGTTGTTTAGATTACGTCCATCTTCTAAATTGCAAATAATGTTGTTGGATCCTAGCCCTAGTTTCTCATTTTGGTGTTTAATTGGGGATTCTTATCTAATCAAACTTTGTCTATTTTCCTTTTCAGATGTCTAACTCGAACAACAACAACGCTTCAGGCTCAACCTCTTCTGGCTCGTTCTCACTCATGAATTTGTGTGGGAGGGTAATTTTTGATGGGACCAATTTTAATGATTGGATCCGGAACATCCGAATGGTTACCCTCTACGAGGAAAAGGAGTATGTCCTCGACAAGGAGTTGAAGGAGGTGAATGTAAACACTGCTACTCCCGAGAAGATCACTTCCTTCGAGGCCCACGAGCGAGATGCTATGAAAGTCCATTGCATCATGCTCGCGACTATAACTGTAGAACTCCAAAAGGCCTACGAGGACTACTATCCCTACGAGATGCACCAAGATTTTCTGGACAGGTACCACCAAAGTGCCAGGAAGGAGAGGTGCAAGATCATCACTTCAATGATCACGACCAAGATGAGGGACGGAGAGTCTGTCACTACTCATCTACAGAAAATGCAAAGATATGTCAACCGCCTGCTGAAGTTAAATGTTAACTTCGATGAAGAGATGGCGATTGATATTATTCTTCACTCCTTGCCGCCCTGTTTCAACCAGTTTTGCATGACCTACCACATGAACAAAGAGGAGGTCAGCTTGAGCAAGCTTCAAGGCTTGTTGAGGACTGCTGAGAGGAACCTCAAGGATAAATCTGTTGCATCAACTCCCGCTATAGTTGCCCCCGTATTGGCTATTGGGCAGGGGAAGTGTAAGAAGAGGAAGGCTCCTTCAAAGAGCCACCATAAGGGAAAGTCCCATGATGGCACCTCTTCTAGTGGAACCAAGGCTGGTCCCGCTGCACCCACCTCAAACATGAAGGATGCAGAGTGCTACCACTGCCATGACAAAGGACATTGGAAAAGAAAATGCCTGAAATATCTGCAAGATATCAAGGATGGGAAGATCAAGTCATCCTTCGCAGGTATTTATACTATTCAATCTAATAACTCATCGCATGCTATTTCATGGGTTCTTGATACATGATGTGGTTTTCACATTTGTTCTGATTTGCAGGGCCTAAGAAGATAAACATGATCATAGGGAACAGAAGATCGTCGCCTTTCACCAAGATTGGATTTTATTCTTTAGTGCTTAGTAGTAGGTTAGGACTAGAGTTGAATAATTGTTGTTATTCGCCGGAAATGGCAAGAAACATCATTTTTTTCATGGTTTGTATAGACAAGGATTTAGATTTTCATTTGATAATGAAAAAAAGGTTCTATTAATGCTTTTCTTAATGGTGTTTTCTATTTTGAAGCATTACCTTGTAATCGAATATATATGAAACTGTGATGGTTGTAGACAACTTAGGAAATGATGTGTTGCATATCGATTTTTCCAATACTTTGGACAAAGCATGCTTGTGGCATTGTCGTCACATGTCAACAAGAAACGTATAACCCAACTCTAAAAGGAGGGAGTGTTGGAGTCATTCAACCTTAGGGACGATGACGTGTGCGAGTCTTGTTTACTTGGAAAGATGAACAAGTCACCCTTCACTGGTACTTGTGAAAAGGGTGAGGGTTTATCATATCTCATACACATCAATGTGTGCGGGCACTTTAGATCCACTACAAGGGATTCAGGCCGCTTCTATGTGACCTTCACCGATGATTATAGCAGATATGGGTATGTCTACTTAATCAAGCACAAGTCAGAAACCTTTGAAAAGTTCAAAGAGTTTAAGCAGGAAGTGGAGAATCAGTTGGGCAGGAAAATCAAGATGCTTCGATCCGTTCGAGGTGGAGAGTGCCTTAGTCTTGAATTTCATGACTACCTCAACGAATGCGGAATCGTTTCACAATTGACGCCACCTAGGACACCGCAGTTAAATGGTGTAGCTGAGAGGCGTAATCGAACCTTGCTCGACATGGTTCGTTCCATGATGAGTCGTGCTTCGCTACCTATCTCATTCTAGGGGTATGCCTAAGAGACTGCCGCCTATATCCTTAACTTAGTCCCTACAAAGAAGGTTGCCAAAACACCTCATGATATATGGATATGGAAAGCTCCCTCGTTGGCACATATCAAGGTTTGGGGTTGTGAGGCTTTCGTAAGACGAGGGACTCACGACAAGCTCGAACCTCGTAGTGAGTGGTGAATTTCATCGGCTATCCGCAGAAGTCCTTTGGATATTTCTTCAATATACTGAGTGACAATGTTGTCTTCGTTACGAGGAGAGGGATTTCCCAAGAACGAGAACTCATAAGTCAAGGGGACAGTGGGAGGCAAATCGATCTTGAAGAGCTTCAAGAATCGAACGATGAAGGAACCTCTAACACTGGCGCTCAACTTTAGGAGGAAACTCCTGTTGAACCGATTGACAAGTCTTTACCTCTTAGACGTTCCAGTAAAGTTAGTGTTCCACCGGTGATGTATGGTTTTCATATAACAAGTGAGGGTGATACGTTTATTAGTGATAGTACACTAATAAATTTGGATGAACCTAATAGCTATTGGGATTCCATGGCAGGCCCGGAGTCTGCAAAATGGAAAGAGGCTACGGACAACGAGATTCAGTCCATGTATGACAACCAAGTTTGGAATTTGGTTGACAATGTTTCAGGTCGTAAGACGGTCGGGTGCAAGCAGATCTTCAAAAAGAAGACCGACATGGATGGGAAGGTACATACTTATAAGGTGTGATTGGTTGCGAAGGGCTTTACTCAAACTCCCAGAGTTGACTATGATGAGACCTTCTCACCAGTTGCAAAGATAAAGTATACTAGGTTGATGCTAGCCATCGCTGCATTTCATGACTATGAAATTTGGCAGATGGATGTCAAAACCGCTTTCCTTAATGGGAAATTGGCTGAGGATGTTTACATGAGTCAGCCAGAGGGTTTTGTCGATGAGAAGCATCCTAATAGAGTGTGTAAGCTTGAGAAATCCATTTATGGATTGAAACAAGCATCTCGCAGATGGAATCTTTGTTTCGATGAGAAAGTCAAAGAGTTTGGTTTCCTGCGAAGCGAGGATGAGTCATGTGTATATGTCAAATCCAGTAAGAGCATAGTTAGCTTCCTCGTATTGTATTTCGATGACATACTGCTCATAGGAAACGACATCCCGACCCTACAAGAGGTTAAGTCCTGGCTTGGGAAGTGTTTCGCAATGAAGGACCTCGGAGAGGCTGCCTATATTTTGGGAATAAGGATAAGGAGAAACAGGAGTAAAAGACTAATAGGACTTAGTCAAAATACTTACTTGGACAAGGTACTAAAACATTGTAGTATGGAGAATTCCAAGAAAGGGAGTTACTGATCCAAAGCGATGCCAAGTTGAGTAAGACTCAAAGTCCGAGTACCGAAGTCGAGATAGCAGAGATAAGCCGAGTACCTTACGCTTCCACAGTTGGCTTGAACGTGTATGCTATGACTTGTACTCACCCTGATGTGACCTTCGCTTTGAGCATGATCAGCAGATATCAAGGGAACCCTGGCATAGCACATTGGACCGCAGTCAACAATATTCTTAAGTACCTTCAGAGGACCAAGGAATGGTTTCTATTCCTCGGTGGAGTGATGACTTAAGGGAGCGAGGGTATGACCCCAATTTTTAGATCGACCGGGACAACTACCGTTCTCAGTCGGGCTGGGTCTTTACCCTGAATGGAGGAGCAGTGACTTAGAAAAGTTCCAAGCAAGAGACCGTAGCTGATTCAACGTGTGAATCAGAGTACATAGCGGCGAGCGAAGCGTCAAAGGAGGCGATATGGTTGAAGAACTTCATCGAAGACCTTGGAGTTGTGCTAGCCATAAAGGAGCCCATGGAAATTTTTTGTGATAATGAAGGAGCAGTTGCCTTGACCAAGGAAATGAGGGATCATGACAGATCCTGACATATCGACAAGAAATATCACTTTATTATACATCGGGTGGAAGAGAGACTCCTCATAGTGAAGAGGTATCTTCAGAGGATAACCCAGCAGATCCCCTTACGAAGGGACTGAGTAGGGTTAAACACTTGAAGCACGCTAGGAGCATTGGTCTGAAGGAAGATATTAGTTTAGATTAGATAGTTTCGAAATGTGTAATAGATAAAATGTAATTAATATTTGATGGTTAAATAAAGGAGTATTATTTATGAGTAAAGTTATTGTCTTGTGTTAATTATTTACCTATTGTTTCAGTTTGCATGTTTTGACTTCCTGGATAATAAGATTATTCGAACACTCCACAGTCGCTCATACTTTGGAAGTAGGTATGAAAGAAGAACTGTTATGAATTGGTTTGTATACTGTCTAAAGTGTGTTAGACATAGAAAAAGTTTGTTGCAACGTTCATGAGTGCTTATGAAATAAGATTTGAGCATTGGATTAAACCAATGCTTGCCGGCATCACTTCATGGAATTTATCAAGAGTGATCGCAAGATGATAACATCATATGGTCTTTAAACCTAGATATATGGTTTATTTTTTGCAAGTTGTTTGTGCATTGATAATGCGTAAACGCATCAGTAACTTGATGTTATAAAACGCATTGTTATGCATGATTTGATGAGTGAATGGTAAATGCATATAAGTCGAAGTTTATCTGTTCCGTTTATCCTAAGAGGGTAAAAGAGATATTTGGGCCCCTAGATAATTTGGTTTAACTTATGTGTCAGGCCCGGTCAGGACTGAATTGATGTGTTCAATTAAGTTCTATGTCAGACAAATCAGAGACCAAGAAACAAACTGCAGGACAATAAGTATGACTATGTTCCATGTAATTGTCTGCACGATATCTTGAACAGAGGACTATACGATCCCTTAACTAAAGGACGGGTTACTGATAAGATCAGAGTTCGACAGCAGTTTTCGAGAGCTACGATTGCTAATCGGATACTGAAGTCATACTTGCAAATTTAGTTATTAGACTTATCCAAGTGGGAGACTGTTCGATTAGTGTCTAAGTCCATAACTATATCTGGTATGTACTTGACCCGGTTGTTGCATGGGCCTTTTGGGTTGCCTTCACCAAAGCAACTTAACATGATGATTTATGGAGAGAGAGGATATTATGGTTTATTAATATATTATATGAAAAATATATTAAAAGAGAAATCATATTGGTTAATTAATATTGGTCAGGAATTAATTATGTGATTAAAAGAGATTAATTGAACTAAGGGGACTGGTATTGCCAATTATAAGATAATTGGATTTGGGCTGTGGATCCTTATGGATATGAGGGGGCGAAATTAGAGTGGAAGTCCACTATGATTTCGTCTATGGCCTTATTCCATAAGGTTCCTTGGACTGCTTAAGGCCTAAGCTATCCAATTAGGGTTTTGACTAAAACCCTAGCAGCACACCTATATAAAGGACCCCAGGGCTATAGATTTCGGCTACCAGAAGAAACCCTAGAGTTCCTATAGCTAAAATTGTGCCCCATTCCCTCTCTTCTCAATCATCTTCTTTCCTTAGTGTTTGTGAGCCATTAGAGGTATTACAATTGTGATACAAAGCTCTTGAAGATTGAAGATTCTTGCTACTATCAAAAGGTAATCATCTAAACTTGTATTAGTTGTAGATTTCGATTTTATAGTATGTTGGATTAGGGTTTACAAGCTTTGGATGAATTTGCATGTATAATAGAGAAACCTAGATTCAAAGCTTTAGGTTTTTGCATGTGCACATAGGAACGTTCTTTTGCTCAAAACCCATCAGTTATGACCCTCAAACGACAAAACAGACGCATTTTCTCCAGTCTCCATACCGTGGCGACCTAATTCATGTCATGGGCACTCGGTTTTTAGCAACTTAATGGATTTAGCTGCTTTCTTAGATCCTAAGGGTTTCAATTTTATGATCTGGTCTGAAACAAAATCTAGAATAATAAAGTTTCCAACTTTACCCGTTAAGACCACCCAAAATGTCAAAATCCCAAACCCTAGATTCAAATGAGCTAAACAAGAGATAACTTTCTCCATTAAGCACCTAATCCAAAAAGTTCATAGCTTATTTACTCCAGAACAGATTCTAATACCAAATCTAACATAAAAGTTGGTGCTTTATAGACATGTATGTCCGATGCATATCTTGAAGCTATAATGAGCCAAAAATGAGGTGTTTTCCATGGAAATATCATGCATGGATCTAAACCCCACAAGAATCTAGATCTAACCCAACAATTATGTGAAAAGTCCCAGAGATTCATAAAGTTGCAAATTTTATGATATCCTAACACTCTAACTCACATGAAAATGAAGACTTAGGGACAAAACATAAGATCTATCAACTTAGCATGATAAAAATCACATCTTGGACACTTACAAAGGTCCAGGAGATTGCCAACACAAAGGATGAGGACTAATTTGCTAAATCTAAGCTCACTTCTTCTTCTTCCTTCCTTACAAGGCTTCAAAGAAAACCAAAAAGGTTCGCAATAAGAGAAGGAGGGATTTAGGGTTTCTTATATCTCAAAGAGGCTGATGGAGGTTGAGGGTGAGCAAATCCTATCCTCCTCATTCCTTTAAATAGGGAGAAAACCCTGGAAAATAGTGTTTCTCACTTGCCAACTTCCACGTCCTGGCCTATACTGCCACGCCATGGCGGCTTAAAAGAAATATGTGGCCTGAACTTGAATCGCCATGTCATGGAACCTTGCCACCACATCGTGGCAGACCTTAAAATGCCTAAATTTGCAAAATATAAAATACATTGGGATTCGAGTGTTATAACTCTCCTCCACTTGAATCATACTTCATCCTCGAAGTTCTCCTCCATGAATAACTCGGAGTAATGCTCTCTCGTGTTGTCCTCCAGCTTCCATGTCCACTCAGAACCCCTCTAATGTTGTCATTGTACTTTCACCAGATTAACCACATTGTTGCATTAAGTCTTTGTCTTCCTGTTGAGAATTATAATCGGTCTCTCCACGTAATTTAGGTGCTCAACGACCTTAACGACATCCAATGGAGTCACCCCAGAATCATTGGCTAAATACTTTTGTAACTGAGATACATGGAAAGTGTTGTGAATTTAACTAAGCTCATCAGGAAAATCCAGCAGGTATGCAACCTTGCCCACCCGGGCGATAATCCTGAAGGGACTAATAAACTAGGGGCATAACTTGCCCAGCTTCCGAAACCGGACGACACCTTTCCAAGGTGACACCTTCAGAATCACAAATTCCCCCACCTGAAACTCGAGGTCTGAACGACGACAGTCTACATACCTCTTCTGTCAGCTTTGCCTGACTCGCAACCTGTGACGTAATTGTTGTATCAGTGCGGTGCTCTTGAACACTACATCATGTAACATCCAAAATTTCACAAAAATTTTAAACTTTTAAAACAATCCAAAATCATGACTTGTTTACAAAGATAGTTCTCCAAAACATGTCAATTATGAGAGTTTTCCTAAAATCACAAACAAAACATGAGGAGGTGTATGATCAAGCCTTTTCCTTCCCACGATCAACTGAGGTGCCTGAAACATAACCCAAAACTGTAAGCCCAAAGCTTAGTGAGTTTCCTCCTAAAGTACCAACACATCACAAAACCAGAATAATAAAAATAAATAGCACGCATACAATGCCTTTAGTCTGACTGGAACGCCCCACTAGGGATGAAAGTGGGTGCAAACCTGGACCTGATGGACCCGGACCCAGAAAAACCCGGAACCAGTTAACGGGATTTTGTAGAACCGGACCGGTATATAGGAACTGGTTCCGGGTATGGTTCTGGGTAAAGTGGGTCTAGAACCGGAAAACCCGGAAACATCAAAGTGGGTAGGTTGGAACCGGATAAAGTGGGTTTAGAACCGGAAAACCCGGAAAAACCGGAATTTTTTGGTAATTACTTGCTGCTTAGTGGGTTGAACTTTGAAAATTTTCGTATTGATATCCCGACTTTGGGGGATTGTAACTCATTGAATATGAAACCAAAATTATAGTCTAAAATCATGTATAAACTCTAAAATAAACTCTGGAAATAACCCCATGTATATCCGACTTTTAACGAATGTGATACGCATGTGTTAACATTTTCACATAATACAAAGTACAAAAACAAATAGCTGAAAAGTTAAAAATTTTCAGTTTTGATATCCCGACTTCGGAGGACTGTAAATCATTATATGTTAAACCAAAAATGACAAAATTATAGTGTAAAATCATATACAAACTGTAAACTACAAGTTGGAAAAAACCACATGTCAATCTGACTTCAAACAAATTAAATATGCATGTTTTAAAACTTTCATCGAATACAAAAAAACTGAAAAATTAAAAACTTCCAGCTTTGATATATTGACTTTGGGGGACTGTAATTCAATTAATATAAAACTAAAAATGGAAAATTTATAGTCTAAAATCATGTACAAACTCTAAACTACATGTTGGAAAAAATTGTATGTCAATCGGAGTTGAAACGAATGAGATATGCATCTTTTAAACGTTTCACAAAAAAACAGTTCCGGTATTAAAAGTGGTTCCAGCTCCAAAAACTGGTTCCGGTTTTTAGACCCGGTTTACCCGGACCCGATAGACCCAAACCCGGATTACTCGGAACCCGGATAAAGCCAATTCTTAAACCCGGAACCGGAACCAAGTCTATATATTCTGGTTCTAACGGTTCCGGTTCCGGTCCGATTCTGGTTCCGGTCCGGTTTTCCGGTTCTAAATCTCATCCTTACGCCCCACCGACCTACAGTCTACCTGGACCGCTCACAGAACCTTCAACATGATTGGTACGCCACATCGGGCCTTCATCCTATCTGGACCGTTCTTCAGGCCTTCAGCCTGACTGGTATGCCTACTGGCCTTCAGTCTATCTGGGACGCCCTGGGTCTGTTGGCCTTCAGCACAAAGCAGGTCCATCTCAACCCAACCATTCATACATTGTGTCGACACAGACACACACACACACACACATATATATATATATATATATATATATATATATATATATATATATAACAGATAATCATATAATTAACCAGCCAATAACAACAAACAAATCTTATAGATTACTAAGCATAGCATCATCCTATCTACCAGGATACTAGATCACTATAATACCCAATCATGCAATAATCAGGATAACAATCCAAAAGGATTGGCCTTGGTGCCGTCTACCCAAAAGTACAGTGAGGAACACTCACCTCACAAGCATCACAGAACTGATAAGGCCCGACTCCAAATCTTAGCTCTTAACTCAAATGCCTACAACCACCAAGTGACCAATTCCATCGAAACCCAATAATACCCAAAATACCCTTAAAAGTCAAACTTGTTAAAACTGTAACACTTGGAATCTAGAAGGTTAAATCGTTGAAATTAAGCTGAATTCGAGTTGAACTCGGCGAGTTGGAGGAGCCAAGTCGACGTGTTGAAGATGGAAGAATCGCGGGGATTTAATGGGCCAACTTGACGAGTCGAGGTGCCTCAACTCAATGAGTTGGGAGTTGTTTGAGAAAACCTAATTTTTAGGTTTCAATCCATATAAATATATTATTATGTCCCATGCCCCAGCCTCCTTAGCTCAGAACCCCTAAAACCTAACCCTTATCATCCTTGTGTGTTCTTAACCATGTGAATATCATTTTCGGTAGCTTGGAGCCTTGGAAAGAAGAAGAGGAAGTTGGTGAAGAAGAGTTAGTGAAGCTTGAGCTTGAAGATCTGAAACATCATCATCATTTAGCACTCATTTGAGGTATAAAGTTTAGAACTTGCCTTATAATTGCATAGATCTCTTCTTGGGTTAGAATGTAAGTTTTTAGCCATGTTTGGTGGATAATGGGAGTATAGGTCGTCCCAGGTGCTTATTCTTTCAGATCTGAAACTCTATGAGCTCTTTTGGCATAAAGGTGCCAAATTTATGGTTTTAAGGGCTTCATGCATTCATTAAGTCCTTGTTATAGCCCTTTTTAGAACATTTGAGCTTCTTCTAGTCATGCATAAGTGTAAAGTTGGAAAGTTTACATGGCCATTCAGCCTTTAAGGCCAGATCTACAGTTTAGGGCCATGCCTTTGGAGAACAAGTGCTTAATGATTAAGCCTTCACTCTTTTAAGCTTAGGGTTTGGGTTTTGAACCCATTTTGGTGGTTCTTAGGGGTAAAGTTGGAAACTTTACCCTTCTAGATGTTATTTTAGTTTAGATCTGAGTTATGAAGCCCTTAGTCTCGATAATGTTGGCTTAATGGATTAAGAGGTTGGATTTATAGAAAACTCGGTGAGTTTATTGATGGACTCGGCGAGTTGGATCAGTTTCTTCCAGAATGTGTAGTATAATGGAGAAACTCGGCGAGTTGAAGGACAACTCAGCGAGTTGGGTCAACTTGGACCATTGACTTTGACCTTTAAATTATGTCTTTGAACAAGTTTTCCCAAGGGGTGCTTGTGGTAATCTGATTTGTATCTAAGGAAAATATGGGCTTAGGATAAGATCCATATAGGATTGGGCCCAATTTGGAAAATAGGGCTATTAGTGGGCCTTTTTGGATCTTTTGGTTTTGGGCCTTTTTGGTTTGGTTTTGGGCCCCAGTTTTGGTTCATGTTGGTGTCAGGGGTAAAATGGTCATTTTAACCCAAGTATGGTTAGTGGCCCTTGGAATGGAATCCAATTGCTAATTAGGTGTTATTTTGATCTGATAGTTCGAAGGTGTCGTCAGGGCAACAGCTAGGGAATTCTTTCAGTGAGCTTCTGCATTCGAGGTGAGTTTTCTCACTATATTTATGGGTCAAAGGCACCAATGTCAGCCCATTAAGTACTATGTGGTATGCTAGTTGTCTATGTGATATGTGGTATGCTAATTGTCTATGTGATACTTGCATGGAAGGCATCGAGGGGAGCCCATGGCATTTAGATATCAGACCATGGGGCGAGCCCATGGCATTCCAGGTAAAGACCATGGGGGAGCCCAAGGCAACTATATGTATATGTATGATATTACATGGCTGTATATTGTGTGGTATTTCGGGAAACTCACTAAGCTTTATGCTTACGGTTTTCAGTTTATGTTTCAGGTACTTTAGTTTTTTAAGGAATGAGCTTGAGATGGTTGCAGGGCACACGCCACATATTTATGTTTAATTAGATAAACATATTTATGCCTACTAAGAGCACCAGTGAAGGTAATAAAGCACCTTTTACCATGTCTGGTGGTTGATCTGAACAGTTCATATATATTAGTGTGTACAAGTTCCAATAAATCTTTGCCTCTTTCATATATATTAGTATGTACAAGTTCCAATTATCCATATCTCATACTTCTACTTCAATTTAGTCCTTACATATCAGTTCAAATGTGAATACCAAATCTAATGTCTAACACTCAGGATTTAGAAGTAAAAGTACTATATAGTTTAATCAGATAAAATACCTAAGCCACCGGACTGCTTGGTTTTTAAATTCTTCGGCTCCTCTAGGTATTTTTGGAAGGCTTTGTTGGTGATTTTAGTGTCACCAGGCATTTTATGTAATTGGAAATAATATGTGAGCTAAGGGGCTTATCATTTATACTCTACATTATATGCTTGGAGAATGCAGAGTGCATGCATATATATATATATATATATATATATATATATATATATATATATATATATATATATATATATATAAGATCGAATTATAAGTCAGTGCGACAGAAAGTCGGGGGTCAAGGGGGTCGTGCCCCCTTTCAAGGTCCTATGGGCAGCGCCCTTAGTAGGGTCCAAGGGGCAAAGCCCCTGGCGGTGGAAAAACCGAATTCTAATTGGTGATTATGGTAAAAATGATAAATCTTATCAATTTTGGTAACCATTAAGTATGCCATTAAATTCATGATTTTCCTAACTAATATAGAAGAAGAAAACCCTAATTTGTCTGGGATAAATACGACTCCTTAATTGAGTTGTGATATACCTTTCTCGGTTCTTCTTCTTCTACACGAAGTCAGAACCTTCTGGCGATTTGGCGATTTCAACTCTAGTTATGTTAGATGAAGGAGCTTCGAGAAAAGGTTCCTCAATGGCTTGATTTTTCTTATCATACTTGAGTACAATTCTCAGGCGCTGATACCAATTAAGATAATTTTAGCCATTCAGATCCTTCGTGAGGAGAGTCAACAATAAAAAGTTTGAACCAGAAGAAATTTACATTGAAGACATCTATAAAATAGATTTTTTTTTTTTAATTAATGATTTGTTTAATTATCCTTTGCAAAACCAATTGCCCAAAATTATTTTATCAAAAGTTCGATCCACATTTCATTTCTAATTAGAAAACTATATTATGTTTTAATCCCAAAGATATGTTATTTAGCTAAATAAAACTCTTTCCAACTTCAGTATCTATGGAACTCTTAGATATGTGTGTGAGATTTATGGACTTTTACTAAATCAATATTGGCATGTTTAATCTCTTCTACGCTTATGTTTTTTTTTTTTTTTTTTTTTTGTGATGGATACATCATTAATCATAAAGAAATAATAAATCGTCCATTTAAACATACGTGATGCACAACCCAAAACTCTAGTTTATCACAAACTCTTCACCTTTTAATCTTCACATTTGGCTAATGCACTTTCCCATACTAAAAGTCAATTAGAACAAATATTTATTTCAAATGGATAGCATATGAATTACATTTAAAAGATGGGTTTTTGTTTTTGGTTAAAACATCTTTAACTTTCTTTCAACAAAATAAATTTTAAAATTTCTTTTTAAACATGTATACAAATACAACTCTTTATGGCTCTTTGTCAATATTTATTTGCATGTCCTTTGTTAATACTTTAACAAAAATGTTGTAGTTTAAATTTGAGTTTTTCAAGTCTTTTAATATAAACAAAACATAAAGATATTAATCCAGGTTCTAATATGAGTGATTTTCGATGACAAAAGAGAAAAATATGTATTTGATGAGAGATTGAGGCAAGAGATAATGGTATTTTCTCATTATTTTGGGATGATTACAATTAGACATTCAAGTCTTTTACATAAACAAATGGAGTGTTTGAGATTGTTTTTTAACCTAAAAAAACTTAAGTCTTTTTGACTTATAGTTTGTTCCAAATTAAGTTTTTAAAATGTGTTTGGATTTTTGTAATTGCTAGACATCTTTTTAAACCTTTTTGCTTTTTGAAAAAACCAAAATTTCAAAAAGTCAATATAAAAAGTAATCTCAAACACCCTCAAAATATCAAAAATAATTCATTTCCCATCTTATTCCACCTTTTTTTATAGAACCAAAAGTCCAATGCACACACTAAGCATACTACACCATATCCTATCATAAACAATTGAAGGAATCAGTAGTGGTGTAAACATAAATGCATTGAAAGCCATAACTCAAAGTTAACCAAAACTAAACCACATAATGCCTATTCTAAAGTTTCACAAAATAAAACTTCGAATACTTACTTAGATACAAGAAAAGAACTATTGTAAATCGATCAAGAGATACTGCAAACTAAAAGGCAGCACTACAAGAATCATACAGACTAATTAAGGTCAAGTCTTACCACATTGATGGTTTCATGATTTCATAAATATCATCTGGATTTTATTTATAGTTTTTCATCCAAAAAGGAAAGGATATTCATGAAAATAACAAACCAAATACCAATGATGGATGAAGATGAAGATGAAGATGAAGATCAACTACAAATGGGGCAACGAACCAGTCCATTCTCATTACAATCGCTACATTGCACCCTCACAGTCTTCCCCAATTCTTCTCCATCAATCTCTTTCTTCAAAACCATCACCATTTTACAGCTTCCATTACAAGTAAGACATGGCAAGAATCTTGAACCACAACAAACCTCACATACATACCCTGGTTTTGATTTGGGTAAACCTTCAAGCAATTTACCCAAACACCCTTCTTCCGCTATCCTCAAAACCTCATCGGATCCACCCACATACCTCCCTTTTACAAACACCCTGGGTGGCACCAATTCGTGTTTATCTTTCCCTTTCATGAGTTCCCAAAGCTCTTCTCTAAAACCTCGATCCATTGATATATCTCTCTCGCAGAAAAAAACCCCAAATCCCTCGATCACTGCTCTGACTGCATTACAAGCTTCAAACGTCTTCCGCACCCCTCGCAATGTCGTGGTATAGATGACTACCTTGTTCTCTCCCTTGGGCGGACACAGCGCTTCAAATTTATCCAGGAAATTTGGTTTAGACGCTAAGGATTTGACAAATTTAGGGTTTTTATAATTAGGGCTTGAGGGATCTTTGGTGGGGTTTACGTTTTCTGAATCGAGAAGGGCGTATCTGAAAGGGGAAGGTTTAGACGGTTGTGGGGAGAAACGGAAGCTATCGGCGGTGGAATCGAGTCCAGCCATGAGTTCCCATGAGTTAATGACTTCAGGCGGTGGATTTGGATCGGAGTTGGATTCAGAAAGTGGGGATGGAGAGGGGAAGAATGAGCTGAGGGTGAAACGCGGCGGTGGAGTGGGGGGTACGGTGGTCGGGGAGGATGATGGGTCGAGAGTTAAGAGACCGTATGTGGTGGATGTAAGAGAGACGATGTGGTGGCCCAAGGCGGAGCTGCCGATTTGGGTGAAATCGTCGTCTTGATTTAGTAGATGCGATGATACACAACCCATGTGTAAAGATTCAAGAATCTAGAGACTAGAGACTGGAGATTGATCTGATGTGTTTGATAACTGATAACTGATGAAGATTAATGGCGAAGTGGAGGAGTTTTGGGATAGAAAGAGTTGAAGAGGAGTGTTGAATGCGCAAGTTGTTTATTGAATGAATTCGATTTCAAATCTGGTTTGATGCTTGGTTTTAGCGCCTGATTTATTATTACTTTTTTGAATTCAGATGGAGGATGTCAACAGTGAAATTCAAGGCTTGTGCTGTCATCTCGGATGAATCACGTTAAGACTTAACACTAGTTAATTCACATTTGTCACGTTATAAACTTATAATATTGAAATTTTAGGATAATATTAAGAAAAGAAAACACAAATATAACCAAAATATTAATATTTTTAAGATTTAGACAAATAATTAGTAAAGTTGTCATCGAATTGGCTAACGAAATGGGCTATTCTATGACAATAAATGTTTACCCATTTTTTAGTGTCTAAAATAAGTTTTGGCCATTTTTGTTTTTCCATGTTGCTTGAAAAATGGTTTTTGGCTATTTTTAGATAACTTTTTGTTTTGCAACTTCTATCATGCGGAATGTTAAAATTTACTTGGAAATATAGGTATTTTCGATTACGAGTTTAGGTATTTTTGTAGGAGTAATTTTCGAAATTCCTACAAAAATACCCATTTTTGGTATTTATTTTGTATTCAAAAATAAACCAATTATTATTTATTTTGTAATTTTTATAGGCTAACGCTATGATATGTGAAATATCACAAACGGGTATTTTTGCACGTAACTCTCTATTATTAGTATTTTCACATAACATTTTTGTTGTTGTTAACTTTCGTTTGTTTGTATTATTATAGTATTAGTCGAGATCATCGTCTCGCTAAAAAATAAACCAACTAAACCTATATAGATAGGATAAGTTGAATAGAATCCATAAGAAGTTTATGATTAAACTTTGTGTTACAATAGTCTACATAAAAACTATCACCCGCAATTTTTATGAAATTAATTTAAACTAAAAATGAACTAAGAAGCCTGAAATTTATGTTCAACCTTATTCAAACAAATACTATGAATGAGAAAAGCAAGGTAGTTTCGGTTCAGTTGATCATATGGTTGGATTTTGTATGTTTTTCTTCCCTTAAATTCAAATTTAATTACCGATACATGATTAAGGTTGCTTTACATGCACTGTGTAATTTTGGGCACACACAATTTTGATCCAACTAATTGTATCACTCCTTACGATCTAATTGGATTAGGAACAATTAGTGATTTGGTGATGATGTGTCTTTTGATTACCTATTACAATGTTAAGCATATAAAACTACAAACTTGGAATTTAAGTGGTCACCTGAATTCCTAATCTACTTGAACTCTGAATGGTAAATAAATTGACAATGTGATATCTTAATTACAATACCAACACAATATTAAAACCCAACTCTGATTATTGCAAATAAAAATCATAAGATTAAGAAAAAAACAATAACTTTTATTGGAATATAAGTAATAATCAAAACGTGTTCATCCTGACATCCTATAAAATTTGCGGAAATAAAATTAAATGATTTAGCATTACATATTAATTAATTAGCAAACAACTTTAGAAAGGACATGAGAATTTGACTTAAAATTTATTAACAAAGGGAAGGTCATAAAAACTAGTCATGTAAATATCTGGAAAAAAAAAATCGGGACGAATGAACCTTATGGAGTAAGTAATATAATTGTAGAATTTGGAGAAGACGATGATGAAATTATGGTTTGACGATCTTCATTGATTGATGGTGAACTCGATGATTCGTATCCTCATATCCATAATTTGTGAACGGAAATGTCGTTGGAGAAGGTTTGGAAGTGTTTTTAGACCTCCAAAGTGCAAGAACACCGTAATGCAAGTTCTCATGCACACCATTTCTCACTATTGTCCCATAAAGAAGTCAAATTGCCCTACTAAAATATGGGACGGCGTAAGTTCCAATTCCTCTTTTCTCTCTGCCTTGAACCATAGTGAATGATGGAGTTGTCCAAGTTAAAAAGTCGGTCACCTATCTTCTTCATTTGAACGTGTAACTTAATGAATTAAATTGCTTAATTTAGATTTTCATATTTGATCATTCTTATCTTTTTAATCCCACTTTCACACTTTCTCTTAGATCTTTATGTATTTCTTCTCCACTCTTTTTCAACCGATATTATTTTTTCTTTATCAGTGGCGAGGCTATGTTATGGGAAGGTCGCTTGACCCACCTAAAATTAAAAAGTTTATGACAAGTAATATACAAAAAACATTTAGAACATATCTTAAATATGTGTTTTGTAAAAAAAAATAAAAAGGAAGGAAAAAAATATATAAACTAAGACAATAGAAGGCATATCATACATGAGATTAAGTAACCCCACATTAACTCTAAGAAAACAATAATTAAGGATCCTACCTAATAAATGAAAATAATTTTGTCACATGTCACTCTCTCATTAACTTGGACACATGTCATTTTTTGGTATTTTTGATTAAATGTTTTTTCCATTTGTCATTTTCTTATTTTTTATCTTTTCTTAATTAACACATCATATTTACACCTCAATTAATAATTACCTTAATTCAAAATAACCAATAAATTATAATATTACTACTCATATAATATTTAATATGTTTCCTTTTAAATTCAAATTTTTTATTTTAAATTTCAAATCTAAAATTTTAAATTTAAATAAATTTTTGTTTAAACTTTCATATTTAATTTTTTGTTTTATCGAACCCGTATAACATACGGGTCTCACACCTAGTTTTCTATTATAAATAGATGTTTCTTCTTTTACATTTGTACAACATAAGCTTGTTGATGTCTGGTTTAGACAGACTAACTCCAAGTATATGCTGCTTTTAGTAAAAAAAATTAAGGAATAACCGATTCCGGCTCAATCATTTTAACTGCAATTTTTATACATACTAAAACATTTATTTTTCTTGGTGAACTGATTCGATTGAACCCATTTTTTAACCGGTCTGATTTTTAGTGAACCACACGTTTTTCCATTCTAAATTCGACACTGGTCTTCGTTTATCTGTTATGTTCGTATTTATTTAGTCATTCATTAAAGTATGGTCATTCTTGAAAAAAAACATATATTGATTTAAACAATTTAAAACAATTCACTCTACCTCAAAATGGTCAGATTAAACATCCTCAACTTTATTCAAAACTCGTTCCGATGTTGACCCGATATCATCATTGTAGTCTTGTTCTTTGATCTTAAGAAAAGCTCAACTGAATCACGAACTCCCAACATTTTGCCAAAACTACAAATGTAAAATCAAGAATTCCGAATAAGCAAGATATGTTGACTTTCTTTAAATAATTTCTCATTTAGAAATTTAAAATGTAACTAAGTTTTATACCGACTGATCCTGAATAATCATCTTTTTCCAAAATTTGTTTCTACAAGACTTCCTCATAACAACCAAATTTGATTACTCTCCCCAGCTTGCACCAACTAATCATGACATCCATATTGACCACGAGTTCTCTTACTCTCTTAAGTCATTGTCATATAAACTTCTGTTTCTGGAGGTCATGGTATATATTATCTTTTGGTATGCAACATTGCTTGTGTTTTTGCCTAATATTTAATGGATAATACAATCGATTTAAAATTTGTTTGTTGATATTTTCTTTCTTTTCTCTTTTCTCCTACTTTTTATTTTATTTTTTTAATGGGACATGATAGCTAAATATTCTTTTTTTTTCTAAGAGACTAAAATATGGGACATATCTCACAAATCCCTTTTAATTAAACTCACGAAGGTGAACATTGTGCCATAAGGTGCATTCATGCTTTAGGATGTTTTTAATGTGTAACTAGGTGGGGACCCCCGCATTGCGGGGGTCGGATGCGATATTTTTTTCCATTGCTTTTTCTTTGTAAATGTCATTTGATCAACTATTTGTTTATAGTTTGAGTATTGTTGTGAAAGAATATGTATGTTTTTACTGCTAAAAGTAGTCAATTTAAAAAAAATTACATTTAATTGAATGTTACTTTCATGTGTATATCTGCAAGTGATCTAGATTAAGTAAAAATAAATATTAAATTAAAGAAACAGTTGTTCATATTACAGAAAAGGGAGAATGAAAAGAGTCATCATGCTTCACAAAGTTGTGATAACGCTTAACGCTTGAATCCGTTTAACTGTTGTTTTTAGCATAAATCTATTAACATGCTATTATCAAATATACTTATCGAAGCTTTAATGAATTTTCCATGATTAGATGATGCCAATAAATAGATAAAAATGTGATTGTTTTTACTTGAACAATTTCATTCGCAGCCTTTGCACTTCATACGGACATGGAAGCCTTCATATTTCATGTTTTTTAAACTGGGTAAAAAAATCAAACCATCTACCTTTTCCCTCATAAAGACTAATAGATATGAATCACAATCAATCAAAAAAGTCATGCTGATTTAAAAACAACTATTATAACATACAGAATGAAGAATGCTTTTATTTTACCATCAAAGTGTTTCTTACCCAATACCCACTACAATATGAAAGTTAAGTGCAAACATAACATACAAAAGCAACAAAGTCGTGTTGTTTGAGGTGGTAGAAAGAGCACCAAATACTAAAATCTGAAACCACAATGCTACATTTCGCATTCAATTACATATCTCTGGACTTGAAATTACAAAATATCACCTTCCAAAAGTAAAAATTGACAAGAAAATGTTAACTATCATTCATCAAAATCTTTTAGTTAAAAAGATTACCCATCTTAAAATAAGCTCTGAATAGAAAAACAAAATAAAAACAAAAACAATAGCAAAATAAAGAAGACGGACCTGTATAAATCTTAGTGTTTGTTGGTTTCAAGCCTTGAAGCTTTGATTTGCATAATAACTCTTTATACGAAACTCTTCGTATGATACTAAAACCCACAAAGAACAAATAACCAATAAACAAAATTAGAAATTTAACATTAGTGTCAGCGACAAAGAGTAAAAAAAAAGTTGAATATCTGAAATAGTAATTTAATTAAAAAAAAGAATATTGAATAAACAGTGGTAACCTCACTGTCCACAACTGTTTTACTTATTAATCTTTCCCTGCTAAAATTGGATATCTGAAATAGTAAAAAAAAAAGTAAAATAATAATAATAAATTAATTAAAAGAAATAAAGAAGCAGTGAAGGATACGAATTAATTGCCGAGACTTCTTTTTGTGTAACTAACATAGTACAAATCATTCGCATTACCTGAGAAACACGCAAAACTGAAAGAAAAGAAAAACATGAAAGAAACTCGATAGAATCTTCATGTACAACAGTAACCTAAGCATCAACCTATCGGGCAGAATGCCATGTTCGAGTGGTGTGCGGTGGTGAGCGAAACAGATGAAGAGAAGACATAAGAATGCAACAACTTAACTGATATGAGGTTAGTAAAGAGAAATGAGTGAATCCGAGGAAGTAAACCAAATACTACAACATAATCAGTCCCTAAAGTGCAGTCACATATTCCTTCAATCATCCTAATATTTGTTCCCAAATTACACAATTTCCCCCGTACATCAACATTGAAAACACCATTAAAACTTGGAATTCCCCAATATCATCCACAAATGCCTCTTTTCTTGAAATCTGCACAGGAAATTATGATTTTAATCGCATGTAGGATCTAAGTATACAATAGAAAATGTTTTTGTTACAGTTACTTACCCTCTGCTAATGAATATTTTTATGGCTTGCTCATTGCAGCGTTGTTCTTTGGATTTCTTGCATTCTATTGCACTGTACATTTTAGATTTTGTTATTAGTTGTGAATATAGGGTCTAATAAAGAAAAAATTAAAACAAAAGATTTAATCTTTATACCATCTGATCAGTGGATCTTGTTTCTTATTTACCCCCAACTATTATCAAAGCAGAGCACACAACCTAGAAAATATCCATGCCGAGGAGGCAAAACAGCAAACACCTGGCGTGCAAAAGTGTAAACCAAAACAATAAAAACCAAAATCAATAGTCGGGCGATGGCCAATGATTTCAAGGTTTTCGAAAAACAAAAATTAAAAGAATAGAGTAAAGTTGGCATAGCTGTGAACTAAATTACAAAGTTTGTGTTTATCTGGGTTCCTATTGAGAAGCCCTAAATCTGACCATTACCGAATTCAGATAGACAGATGTATGGCGGTGATGTTGTGGCCGAGGCGGTGTGTAGAAACGAAACTTGAGATGGTTATGCACAATTTGCCCCTCAAAAATCCAATAGTTTCTCAGTAATTGCATTATACAGTTAACCATATTAATTTATAGAAACAAATCAAATAAATAAATAAATATGTACACTTTTAGTGGTGAAAAGAAACTTTAAGGATACAAAAAATATATATACACTGCAATTACCTTGGCATACTGTAGGAAAGGAAGTTGGTAGCTTCTGAGGAGCACCAATCCTTTAAGCTCACACGTGATCCTGGAAACCCGAATTGAATCAAACTCATGCCCTGCCGAATCAAACAATTTAAAACCTTAACCCTATAAAAAAGCCAATGTACCAAATTGAACAAAAAAGACTCAACAATCAATGTACATAGTTGTATTAGCATAGTAGAGATAACATATGTAAGAAGAAGAGGGATGAAGGAGGAAAGGTAGCGGGAACATAAGATGGAGATACTGGTAGAGGGTTTTCACTGGCTTCCATCTCCGATATCTCTTCTTTGAAGGCACAAGTAACAAATTGAAAACATAAGGACATCACAAACTTACCGACACCATTTTCTCAGTGCAAATACTTCCTCCACCCGCATCTGCATCGGCCACGGCAAAGTCATTCCGTCATATACTGCTACGCAACGTGTCGCCGCGTGAGTGAAATCGGTCGAATACTTGAAGTGAGCGTCTGTTCTGGTGTGCTTTTGTTGGGCGTCGCCGGTTACCGGTCGCTATACGCCGACTTTGCTACTCAATTTGTTGTGGTCAGATACAAACACCAACACATACCGATAGGATTCCATCTTAGCCACTGTTGTTGTGTGTTGTTTGGTTGGCCCGACTGCTACCTCTGCTACTGAAATTGATTTTCATGAGTAGGGTTTTAAGGTTTGGACGGTAACCGCCACGACCACCACCATCGTATCTCCCGCTTCAGTGGCGGAGGAAGACGACGACAAGCTGCAGTCGATCCCGACCTTCGATCTTACACGATGGAGATCGGTGCTGAAGGCCGTGTGTAAACTGTAAAGTGCAAAGGTTGAGCCGGTGGATAACTGCGCCGAAGCAAGGAGGTTTGAAGAAGAATAAAATAAGATGAGGCGGTGGGTTGTTCGGATGAAGAAGGATGCAGATGAAGCGGTGACCAAGGTTAAGGAATTAAACCCATCCTGGTTAGACACTATTCCTAAGAAGTGCTCCCATTTAATATATATATATATATATATATATATATATATATATATATATATATATATATATATATATATATATATATATATATATATATATATATATAATGTATTTTAGTTAAATGTCTAAAAACAAAGGAATTAGTTGTGATCGAGATGACTTTTAAAAATAATCTCTCGATCATTCAAAGAATGTGAAAATGAGATAAGATGTGAATAATTCTTCTTCCCTTTAAAAATTATGTTTTCCAAATGTTTAAGATAGCATTATATGCGAAGCATATATTTGGTGTCCCGGTCAGCAATTAATGCATGTAAAATCCTCAAATCATATAAGCTTACTACTCCTTTATCACTCTATCTTGATTTTACATTCTTCCTAACAATGTCATCCATCAAGGACTTAGGTAACGACCTCAACTTCATACATTTATCTTGGTCTTGAAGGTTCTCCCCTTCATTTCTAGTTAAAAACAATATGTTTCGATACTCGTTCCTCTAGTGTTCTAGAAAATCACCATCACATTATTCCTCTTATTCGAATTCAAGCACTTGTACCTAGCGTCGACACCTTTTTCACAACAAGCATTAGTACCAATGTCTACTGAAAACTGCTCACATATGTCAGCTATAAAGAGAATGTACTCAATCCTCCAATCGTTCCCTTAGTTCACAATTTTCAAGCTTATCATCTATGCACTCTCTATTCAATCTACTCATCCATTCTTGTATTGTGCTGTAGTGGATGGCAGTATGGTTGAAGTTAATCACCCCATCCTATCCAAAGTATTCCAACTTATATATGGCTCCATATGGTGCTAAGATCTTGCGATCTACTAATTTCTCAATCACAGATTTTGCATTATTGTATGTAGCCACAAAGATCCTCGCCTCTGCTCTTCTTCATGATCTTTCAATGTTTATGTTTCCGAGTCCCATTTGGTGTTGATATTGTAGCTTTGTTGTTTCTAATTCCACTTGAGGATGTTTCTTTTGTATTTCTTTTAGGTCTAACCATGATCCTTGGATTCGGAATGTACGTGGACAATGATGAAGAGTGGAAATAATTTTCAGCAAAACCTAATAATTTTTTTGAAGCCCTAGGTTTGAAATGTTGTCATTTTTGGCCAAAATAATTAGAAAAAAATCACAATCTTGGTTATGTTCGATGTTTTCTAAAATATTTATGCAAGAAAAGTAAGAAAAGTGGGGTGGATATCTTCTTCGTTTGAACGTTAACTTTATGAATCCATTTGCTTTCATTAAAATTTTCACATTTAATCCTTCTTTACATTTTAATATCACTTTCATCCACTTTCTTTAATATCTTCATTTATTTATATTCAATCTTCGTTACTCAATGGTAACGCCCGTTTTCAAGAATGGATCGGTTGGTGACCTATAGGCAATGTTTTAATTATTTGAACCGGTATGATGACCGACCGCCAAATGAATCGGTTTCTATATTTTTCATGTTTTTTCCAATTTTCTACACATACATACATATATAAGTCATGAATTTGATGTTTACAAGTTCAAACATTAAAAATACATATAAAAATAAGTTGTAGATAAATTCAAATACATTAAAATAACACATAACCATAAGTTTTAGTGTTTTACATCAATTCATATACGTCAAAAAAAAAATAAAGTATAATACCGAAACTAAATATGGTTTTGGATGAATAAAAACACATCAAAAAACTTTATAACATTTACCATATGTTTTTATTTTGAGAAAACTAAATAGATATGAAAAAAAATCACCAATGTTTATTATGTAAATGGTTCTTTTTCATGTTTTTTTATCGGTTTAACCGGTTCAACCGGTTTATTTTGACCGGTTCAACTGGGTTTTCTAAAAACAGGCCAATTCAATTCGGTTTAGGAATCAATGTAAAACCGGTGATAATTGAACCACTCCCTCCCCCGGTTCCCGGTCCAACCGGTTCAAACCGGTTTTTAAAACATTGCCTATAGAAGTCAAAGGTATGATTTTTTTAGGAAAATCGTATGTCACGACGTGGCGCATGGTATGACACGATGTGATATCGCATCCAAGGAACATGTATTTTATTGGACACCACGATGTGGCAAGTAGTTTGCCACAGTGTGGTGGCTGTAGCAGCCCAAGCCCATGATTTTAGGATTTTACCCATAATTAAGCATCTTAATTCATGGATTAGGTCCTCTCCATCAGCCTCCATCTCTTCATTTCTAAACCTTATCTTGCATGCATGGCTGAGAGCTTGTTTTCTTGATTAAAGAGTTTGTTCATGGATTTTGGTCAAGCTTGATGTAACGACCGCAAGTTCAAGATAGACATTAAAATATAATAAGTAATAATTACTCATAAATAAAAGAGTAAATTACACGAATGGTCCCTACGGTTTAGGGTAATTTGCGTGTTTGGTCCCTAACTTATTTTTTTAACTCGGAAGGTCCCTACTGTTTGTTTTTGTTACGCGTTTGGTCTCTGTCTTAGCTAAAAAGACTATTTTTCCCTTGATTTTTTAATTTATTAAGATAAACACACTCCTAACCCCACCCCATTCACCTTACCTTACCTACCCCACCATTTTTTCCTATTTAAATAATAGTATTTTTTAGGGCTGGCAAAATTATACCATGGAAAACCAACCAACATGTTACCAACCGAACCAGAAAACTTGGTAGCCAAGATATTTGGTAGCCAACATGTTTGATTAGTAGTACCGTACCAATTGATCAATGTTGGTACGGTAATGGTACAAAAATTGGAATACCATGGTAATACTGTACCAACCAATTCATTTGATATATATATATATATATATATATATATATATATATATATATATATATATATATTTCAACTGTTATTTGTATTTAGTGTTTACTGTTTTAATAACATTATATTAGTCATTTGGTCGTGTTGGTCAATAGTTATTACCACGTTAAAGCGCAATAGTAAAACGTTACTTTAGCGTTACTTTAGTAGAATTCTTTTGTAAACTAAAAGAACTATGTAACTAATTTCTATACTACACATCAAAATCCCGATGTATTTGCTTATTTTTAAATATTATAATAGAAAATTAAAAGAATTTGGTATATACCATTACCAATTTGTACCAACCAAACTTGTTGGTAGCCAAATAAATTGGTACCAAGTATACTTGGTACGGTACTGGTAGCAATTTTTTTATACCAATTATAGTTGGTACGGTACACGGTTTATAGAAAAATGAATTGGTACCGTACCAATTCCACCCCTAGTATTTTTAGGTAAGTTAAGGACCAAGCCCGTAACAAAAACAAATAGTAGGGACCAAACACGTAATAAAAGCAAACAGTAGGGACCTTCCGAGTTAAAAAAATAAGTTAGGGACCAAACGTGCAAATTACCCCAAATCATAGGGACCATTCGTGTAATTTGCTCTAAATAAAATCCTCGAATAGGACAATTATTCGTTCTATGTGTTGCAAGCAGTAAATAAAATTGTAATTAAAAAATTATTTAGGATAAATAATCTTAACTAAAGATATAGTAGTCGTAATGACGATCTCATAGAGAGAAATTATGATCCTTCGAAGTTTCGCCTTTAGCTCTATACAACAAAGCATGTCGTAAAGAGTGAAAGGTCGAACTAGGTATATGGAATTGAAGGGCTATAAGTTAACTCTTGTCAAGGGTTAGACGCATCCTTATCAAATCAGCTTGAATTAAAGATTAGGGAAGAGTTGTTTTACATTGTGGAAGAAAGACATCTTAGAGACCAGTTGCTTGTTAGCTTAAGTAATCTAAATGAAAGTAATAGTAATCGTAAAGGCAAAAGAGTGCAAATAAAGAACGCCCAAATATGATTTCGTATAAGGAAGTTACGATTTTTTGAAGTTTCAATACAACAGTTCGCGCGACACAGAAATCGAAATTTAAATCGGGTTAGTGTTTTCCAGAACAATGTAAACGAGAGTTGAAGATCTCATAAATATGAATCCATCGGTATAAAGACAGTCGAGAACAGAGTTCGGAAGAAGGAATTATGATTTTCGCATGGATTTTAACAATCTAATCTCTATAAAAATATGAATTTAAAATATTGTAACACCCAGAATCAGAAAGGCCAAGAAAGGAAAGGAAAACCCTAAGTTAAAAGGGGGTCAACTCGTCGAGTTCAAGGAATGACTCGGCGAGTCGGCAAGTGGACTCGGCGAATCTGGTCTAGGATTGGAAAGCCCTGATTTTGGGACTTGGTACCCTATTTAAGCATCTTATTCCCTTACCTAGGGTTCATTACAGCCTCTCTCGTCCAGAACCCCAAAACCCTAGCCACCCAATGTCACAACTAGGAATTTTGATGTCTTGTAAACATTGAACAATGATAACAAATGTGAACCAACAATGTGAAAGCATGTATGATGCTTATTCAATAACAACAAAACTTCCATCAAACACTTTATACAAGCACATCAAATAGTCAACAAAGGATTGGAAACCCTAGAAATCCCGGTTTAAGTCCATTTTGGACTAGGATTTCCTTATTGGGCCTAATGGACCAATAAGCTGCCAATTTGACTACTTTGGGCTTAGAACTCTTATATGGGCTCTAATTTGGACCCACTTTCATTTATTTTAACATTTTGGGCCATATTGGGCCCAGAATGAAATAAAATACACTAATGGACCTTATTGGGCCAAAACAAAACTAAATAGACATAATAGGCCATAAAGCTCATACTTTGATGAATTTTGGACCTTGAATTACCCTAAAAGGGCCAATGGGCTGAAAATCATTAACTTGGGCTCCACAATATAGGTTTAAACACAAAAGGCCCAAACATTCTATTCTTCCTACTCTCTCTCGGCCCAACTACAAAAGAAAGGGGAGGAGTTGACTTTTGGTGCCACCTCACAATTGTACATGGGGTATCCATGCACTCTTCTCATGTTCCCGTGCATGTTCACTTGAACACTCTCTCTTCTCTCTCTTATCTATCCTCGGTCGAGAGCAAGGGAAAACACACACACACACACAAAACACTTAAAACTATCTCTAAGTCTTAAAGTTAATCTTCTCACTTCTCTTTCAAAACCTTCGAGATTTAAGAGCTTTTCAAGGAGGATTTTTCACAAAATTCATCATCTAAGGTAAGTTGATGTTTAATCTATGATCTAACAACTTCATGTTAGGGTGCAAAGTCATGCTTGGATGTAATGTTTTAGGCTTTCCTCTTTGTATGTGTAAATGGGTTGAGTCTTTTCCTATAAATAGGAAGTGAGTGACTCCCATTATGTAAGAAAGAAGAGTCCATTTTGGAGTGTTAGACTAGAGAGAGAATTTGTATACAAGACCCATTTGTATAATCTTTCTAGATCGAATAAGAGCTTACAAAGAATTATTTACTCCTTGTGTTCTTGAATTTGTATGATGAATCACTAGATCTTTTCTAATTACGCACATGCCATCATAATCAACACCACTACAATTGGTATCAGAGCGGGTGTTCTTGATTTTCATCAAGAATTGATCCTTGATGGCTATTTTGATTTGGTGATTCTTATTGTTCATTGATCTTCGTGTTTAGAGAGTGTTTTTGTGTTCTGGAAGTCGAATTTTTCCTTGATTTGATCCATAATTCGACTTTCTCTCTCTAGAATACTTGTGTGTATCACTTTCTCTCACTAGAATATGATTCATATTCACTTTATCTCTCTAGAAAACCCAAGTTCATATCAATTGATCAAAGATGGAAGAAACAATTTGTGAAGTTTTTTTTATGGAGGATTATCCATGGTCATTTAGTTTTGAAGGAGTTCTCAATTGTTTTGTAACCGGGTATTTCAAACAAAATACACTCATTTCTAGTATGAAATGTGAATGTGGAAAATTCAATGGTTATCCTCTTGATCATGATCATCATAAGACGTTGCTTAATCGTTTGGTAACAACTTATCATGAAAGAAGAAAGAAGAAGAAAGATGATGAAGTAATTGAAGGAATTCGTCTTGATGAATGCATATTTGGTGATAATGTTCTTGCTTCTTACCCGGATGTTCTTGATGTTCAAGAAAAAGGAGTTCAAGTTGATTTTCAAGATGAAAAAGTTTTTTGCTCGATTGGAGTTCAAACCGATGATATTTTGTGTTCTTGTGATTCGTTTGAAGGAATGATTCCTTATCGGAAGCCGGTGGTTCAAGAAATTCACAAATATCAAACTCCAAAAGATTTTATTCAAACTCAAAATGTTCATGTTGTTGAAAGTGGGTTTGTTCATGAAGTCAAGTCTTCAAGATGCAAAAAGATGAGAAAGAAAAAGAAAAAGAAGATGAATCGGAAGAACAAGCGGGTTTACTCACAAAAATTGTCATATGTTGTGAAACCAAAATCCGTGAAGCAAATTTGGGTTCCAAAGCAACAATCTCCAAAGGTTGCATTGAATATGAAGTCAAAACCCAAATGTGTTGGTGGTTCCTTTGAAGATGTTCTTGGATCGTTGAAGAACATGAAGAACACGAAGAACGAGTTGTACATCTCGCATGGTGGGTGGTACAATGTTCGATTTGGAGATTTTCTCATTCCGACAAAAGAACCAAGATCTTCCAAATTTGATTCATTCGTTGAAAATGGAACTCGATTCGTCAAAAAAGTAACTCAAATTCTCAAATGGATTCCAAAACATCCATGATTTCGATTCGTGCTTTGCGTTTTTCAATTTTGATCAATTTGCCTCATTAGATCTAATCCGTTTCAAATCCCTTTGTTTGATCCAATTATTTTTTGTTTAGATCAAAACATAATTCAAACTCATTTGTTTCTTTTTCGAAATTATTGTTCATTGATTCAAGCCCAACTAAACATATTGAATCTGTTACTATTCATCAATCCACTTTAGTGAGCCCAAATTCAATCACAGTTTAGAGAAGTCTTTGATTTAGTCACACGCTTTCAAATGATCGATATCTATGATGTTCTTCATCTTTCTCTCTTTGTCTGTACATTCCGATCTATAAAAGTCATTCATTGATTTTCTTTCGGTTTCTACTAATCACTTCTATGAATCGATGAATATTGGTTATGATTCTAAAGTTGTGAATCGATATTTTCCTTTATATCGATGATGTTCACGTTATGATTTTGAAACCGAAAACTGATTTTTAGATCTTATTAATCTTGGAAAAGAAAGTGATGAACAATTGATGAAGAATTGTTCGAATAGCTTATTTGATTTGAAAATCAGTGATAGAGTCGTGAATTTGGTGTTTCTTGTCCTTTAATTTTGAAAAGTCAAACACAGCAGAAAGTCAAAGTCGAAATTTATGGGTTAATTCAATGAATTAGATGTCAAAATCAGTTGATACAAGTTTAACAGAGGCTATGAATGTTGAATTCTTACTCGATTTGGAATTTAATTTCGAAATTAGTTGGGTTCATAAACGTGATGTTGAACACGGTGCGTTGTTCATGTTCGCATCTTGAAAGCGATTGCGAAATCGATGTTTGGAGTTTATATTTTGGAATGGATTCGCTTTTGGATGACGAGTTGGAATGATCGAGATTGAAAAACTGATTCATAAAACTCGATTTTGGTATTCGCTTTTGGTAAAAGTTGCGAAATCGATTTTGAGTTTGATTTACTGGAAACTGGATTTGGAAGTTGATGTTTGGAGTCGATTTCTTGCCTGGATGTTGATGTGAGGTTCTTTGATGATATCGATTTGAGTTGTTGTGGTTAATAGATGATTCGCATCTACAGGGAAGCAACAATTATGAATGTTTAATTGAAGGATTGGAGTCGATATTGGAACGGGATATATGGGAGCAGTTAGCATATAAACAATGTTCGCATATTGATCTTGTTTGGGTTCGCATCTGCAATGTTGGTTCAGTTCGCATTTGGAGTCAGAATGCGAAGTCATCTCATTTATGATTCGCATTTGGTGTGAATGCAGTTTGCATTTGGTGTTTAGATCGTAGGTTTTTGAGAATCATCGAGAAAATGTGCGAAGGGTCAAAATGCGAAATCAAAAAGTAAGGAACGTGCGAAATCTTTTACAGTTAAATGAGTGGGGAAGAAAGCAAAAAGTTTCAGATTTGACCCCTTATATTTTTGCGAAATGCCACAAGTAGTCCAACTTCGCATGATTGGAGAACAAAAGGGAAAAAGATTCGAAAATAGTCCCTGGAGTTTCGCATTTTTGGAAATAAATACTCAACTTCGCAAATAGCAATAAAAGCTGAGAAATTATCTTTTTTTAGATCAATTCAAAATCAAAATCTTATTCTAAATTTTTTTTTCACTATTCATCACGTGCCCAATCAATTTCAACAAATTCATTTTGTTTAAACAATTTATTGTTCATCCGATTATAAGCCCATTTAATTGAATTGTCACTGTTCATTGATCGGATTATTGAGCCCAAATAGAATATGAACCCTGTTCTTCAGCTGAGTCCAATTCAACATCTGTTCTCAATTATTTCTTTCGCATAGTTACATAGATGAATAGATGAGAATCAAACGAAAAATTGATTTATTTTGAATCGAGCCTTTGTTACTATGCTCAGACCTCCATGGTGTGATTTCAATTTCATCTGGTTTTTGTTCGCATGTGTGAACGTTTTGAGGGTTAAATGTGTTTGATTCTGTTTCGTTCGCATCCTCTTGATTTGGGGTCAATAATTGATTTCGATTTTGTTTGTACTTGGAATGAGTCGATTGAAAAACGGATGTTGATTCATCTGATGTTTGTTGATCGAATTGAAAGAGTTTTGAGAAATTTTGACTTGTGAAGGCTAAAGACAAATTAGTTTTCGATTTGGTCTAGAATCAATGTCGATTTCATCTATGTCATGTCTTCATTAGAATTGTTTGAAAATCGAGTCCTAATACTATTGATTGGAGTCCGAAATAGAATCACAAAATCTATCGATTGAAGTCAAAATAGAGTTCGATTATTGAAGAATCGCTTGAAATCGAAATTTGATTCAAGATGTCTAGCCTCAATTTCGACTGATATTTTTGGAAAGCAGATGAATCTTGAAGTTAACAGTTGATTGAATCAAGTATTTGGAAGTCAAAGAATCAGATTTGAGAATATGATTTTGATTAGAATCGATGATGAAGTTAGAATCGATGATGATTAGAGTCGATTGATGAACAAATTGTCGATGCGAAGTCAAGATGGAATTGATAATCGATTTTGATTGGAAAGTTGGAATCGATGGTCAGTTTGTGATGTCGTGTCGCTGTTGATGAAAAACGAAACTGGATTTGTGATTAAGGGTCGAACAATCGATTATTTTGGTTGAATAGATATTGGATTTGTGATTATTTGATGTCGATTTTTGATTTTGGAGTCGAAGATCTGGGATCGTGGTTGAGAGTCTCATTTACGGAATTGATCTCATATTTGAGAGTCGAGCATCAAGCCTGGAAGTCTAGACTTGACAGGTTTAAAGTCAATTGAGTGTTCGCATCTATGGATTGTGTTCGATGTGTGCTGATTTTTTTTGGGTTCGCATATGGGTGAATCAACATCGAGTTCGCAATCTGGATATTTTTTGGATATATTCGCATATAAGGACAACAAGATTTGCATTTGGTGTGAATGCAGTTTACATTTGGTGTTTAGATCGTAGGTTTTTGAGAATCATCGAGAAAATGTGCGAAGGGTCAAAATGCGAAATCAAAAAGTAAGGAACGTGCGAAATCTTTTACAGTTAAATGAGTGGGGAAGAAAGCAAAAAGTTTCAGATTTGACCCCTTATATTTTTGCGAAATGCCACAAGTAGTCCAACTTCGCATGATTGGAGAACAAAAGGGAAAAAGATTCGAAAACAGTCCCTCGAGTTTCGCATTTTCAGAAATAAATACCCAACTTCGCAAATAGCAATAAAAGCTGAGAAATTACAACATTTTCAGTTCTGGTCCTTGCAGTTTGTGTGAATTAACGCTTTATGCCCGGTTTCACAAATGGGCTAGAGTTTCGCATATTTGACTGTTTTTGGCGCGACGGGTCCCTGCAAGTTTTAGAAAGTGAAAATATCTACCCGATTTTTGAAAAATCTTGCAACTTTCACCCGAAAAGTCAAAAAATTTCATAAATTGGAAATTTTTTTGTGGCTTTTTCGTGATTGTTTTTCCATGCAAGATTTTTGGTGATTCATTTTTGGTACACATCAAGGGGGAGTATCGTGAATTTTATTCCTCGGGCGCTTCTCATCCTTAGTGGGTTTTATAATCATTTTTTGATTATAAAAAGGGGGAGAAATGATGGGTATTCGAAGCTTCTCGGGTTTGTCGAATATTCATTTGTGGATTTGAAGACCGGTGTTACTTCGAGGGGGAGTTTGGTCTTGATCGCGCTAGCTCGTTGGAGATTAAAGTCGGACATCCAATCCTAACTTTGAGGGGGAGAATGTTAGGGTGCAAAGTCATGCTTGGATGTAATGTTTTAGGCTTTCCTCTTTGTATGTGTAAATGGGTTGAGTCTTTTCCTATAAATAGGAAGTGAGTGACTCCCATTATGTAAGAAAGAAGAGTCCATTTTGGAGTGTTAGACTAGAGAGAGAATTTGTATACAAGACCCATTTGTATAATCTTTCTAGATCGAATAAGAGCTTACAAAGAATTATTTACTCCTTGTGTTCTTGAATTTGTATGATGAATCACTAGATCTTTTCTAATTCCGCACATGTCATCATAATCAACACCACTACACTTCATTTCATCAAAAACCTCTTCGTAATCTATTCAAACTCATGATCACCATCTTAGAAGCCTCTAAGTTTGAGATCTTCCAAGAAGGCTTGCTAGGACCAAATCTTCTTCATTTCTCTCTTAAAAAACCGAACCCACAACTCAAGGTGAGCTTCATACCCCTCTCTTTTTGGTTTTCATGAGTTTTATGGGGGAGAATACAAATAAAATGTGTAGATCTATGTGTATGTGTATGCTATGTATGATTTTATGCATGTATGTGTGACTTTATGTGTTTTTGTGTTGAATATGTAAACAAATAGGGAAGAAATCTTGAGATCTATGACATAAGAAGGAAATCAAACATGATCTAAGTTATCTTACACTAAACTAGTCAAGAATAATAACTTATAAGATTGTGATAAACATATTTCACCACAAAACTCATTTTTGGGCTTAAATTGTCAAATTTTTCAAAGTTGGGCTAAAAGTTTCTAATTCACGTTTTCCTAAAGTTCTAAAGGGTCAAAACAGTTACAATAATTGTTTTTCTGAACATTATGATCTTCAAAGGACTTAAAATGTAAATATTAGCTTAATGGGCAAAATTTTGGGCTTTCGGCCCAATAAGCCCAAAATTGCGAAAATATGACATTTAAAAGGGCTGAAGTAGTAAACTCTTCAAAACAGGGGATAAAAAGTGTAACAAAACTATTTCAAGGGTTAAAGATGGTTTTCATTTCCAAAAAGGATCGAAAATGTAAAGTTTTTGGATTTTGGGCTAAAAGTGTAAAAATTGCAAAAAGTTGGGCTTTAACCGGAAAATACTATTCTGGAAGGGCTGAAACTGTTAAGAAAATAATTTTCGAGTTAAAAATATCATTTCAACAAATCTATGATGCAAAAGTGTCAAGAAAATGTTTTAAGGGCCAAAAATGACTTTTCTTTTATATTAAGGACTACATTTGTTAATTTATAAAAAGAAAGGGGCTGAAAAGGTCAAACCACTATTTTTAAACCAATTATTTTATTTATAGAATATTGAGTCAAAAATACTAATCTACGGTTTACAAAAATCGAAAGACAAATACACGTATAACTCCAAATATCGTTATAAACAAATCGATCGGTCTCGAGTCGATACAAAACAACAATCATTAAATCGAACTCTCCAGTAGATATGTGATACCTAAGACAAGTAAACATTCTACACTTGGGCTTAAAAGTTTCAAATCATGCTTGTTGGACCTTGCAAGTCCATTAACATGATATTTGGTCCCAAGGGATAATGATTATATGTTATTGGGCCTTCTATGACCCAATTCCATATAAAGGGACCTTCAATGGCTCTCAAGTGCTATTAGGCCCTAGTGATCCAATAGTATTGCCAGTAAGGTCAAAGTAATCAAATGCGAGATGGGCCAACGAGTCTTTCGCATCCCCGACAGCCTAAAGTGAACTCACGGAAGTAGCAGGACTTTGTACTCCTCTTCTCCTTGTTTGCTAGGATTATGAGTAATCAAAGTAAATAGATACAGGTTGTTAATCGATAGTATTCAAGGTTGTTTGGATTAAGTGAGTGATAACGGGCGACGCCTCTAAGGATCATTCGTAGTCGGTAGTTATAACTCGTCATTATTAATGCATGATTATAACGACTCATGACCCGTAATTAATCCAACACCCCCCGAGTAATCAAGCAAAAGTAAACAATAATCATTCATTGTAGCGGTATAGAAACTCATAAACAAGTATGTCATGCGTTATCGGAAAACATCGGGTTTTCCGGGGAAGTTCAACATTGTGCACTTGTATGGTTAATACAAAGTTTTTCAATTATACATGTGTTGAAATCATTATGCATATATTTACGGATCTTCACACCCTTTTTTTTATAAACAATGGTCTTTTCAGAAAATATCAAATTTTCTGGGTTTTACAAACTACACAAATCATTTTATCAAAACATTGCTTATGAACTCACCAACATTCCATATGTTGACCGTTTTTCAAAATAACTTGTTTTCTTAGGTAACAGGTAAGCCGAGGAATAAGTACCAAGTATGTTAGTGTGTTTTGTTATTGAAAACTATTAAACTGTTTATGTATGGGTTTGTAATGTTAAAACAATGTACTTGATGTGAAGAATTCCAGTTGTAATATAATAATGCATGGTGATGTTTATGTTATGAATCATGTATATTCATTGTGATGATATTCAATTTAAGTCACGCGATCCCTCGGACGTTTCCGCCGTCTGGTTCGGGGTTGTGACACCCAACTTCATTTTTGGAGCTTTTGGTGAAGATTAAGGTCCATTGGAGTGGATCTTTAAGGCTTGGAAGAAAGGAGCAAGGAAGGAAGTGTAGATCCAGCCTTCACATCGATTTAGCAACTGTTAGAAGATAAAAAGTCTGGACCTTGAGATTTCAATTGATAGATCCTCTTTCAACCTTGCTTTCGGTCACATTTGGATCATTTCCAAGGTTAATCCGAGTATTAAACCCTTGAGGACGGTTTGGACAACAGATCTGGACACTCTTGAGCTTTAGAAGCTCAAAGTCGTTGGCTTTATCCAGATAAGGTCCCATTTCATGACCTAGGTATTCTTTGAAGCTTGGATTAACTGTTTTAGCCCCATAACACCTTGCATGCAGGTAAAGTTAGCAACTTTATGTGCAATGCTAGTGATGATATATGGTCCATTAGCATGGCCTAGACTACTCTAGCGCGCCAGCCTGACCTGGCGCGCTCCTGCCAACCTTGCTGGTGACTCCCTTGTCAGCCTTACTGGGGACTCTCCTGCCAGCCCGGCCTGGCGCTCCCTTGACAACCTTACTGGGGACTCTCCCGCCGGCCCGACCTGGCGCTCCCTTGACAGCCTTTCCTGGTGCGCGCCCGCCAGCCCCGCCCGGCGCCTCCGGGCGACCTTGCCCAACTCCTTGCTAGTTGGGCTTGAATTGGGCTGGCCCAAGGCTTGACCTAATTCCCCTTGACCTAGTTTTCCCCTATAAATAGATTAGTGCCTCCTCCATGAAGGAGGAGCTTTTCCGTAGGACCTCTCCTGGACCTTTCCCTAGGATCTTCCCCTTGGTTCAGCCGCTGCCCTATACTCTAGTCGGGTGTCTCAGCCGCCACCCGCCACCGTCAGCCACCATACACCACCAATAGCACCAAGGTGGTTCTCTCTAGCTAAGGGGAACCATCTCAGATCTTCCAGTTGATCTAACTTGACCGTCGGAGTCCGCTCCCGGGGCACAATCCCTGGGGCGGCTCTAACACATCTCTCTGATTGTGACTAGCAGATCTCCGCCGCAGCAGAAGACCAGAAGACTCGTCGGATGTCCATGTCGCATCATTTGGCGCCATTCGTGGGACTTGTCGAAGGTCCATGTCGCATCATAAGAAGTCCAGATCTATGAGTTGGAGGTGTTGGGATGGACTGTAATCGACAAAATAGAGATGTCACAAGATAGACTCGGCGAGTCAGTTCATGGACTCGCCGAATCGGGCCGCAAACCCAAACCCTTTTGATTATGAGTCGGATCAATGAGTGGGGTTAGAGAAGGACTCAGCCAGTCTGTGTCCGTAATGGACATGAAGATCATGGTACTCGACGAGTTCAAGGAGGAACTCGGCGAGTTCAAGGCAATCTCCTTAGCTTATGAAAATGGACTCGACGAGTTGAAGAACAACTCGGCGACTCGGTTGAAGATGGTCCCGAATGTTTAGTTGAAGGAGAACCCGTCGAGTTGTTGCTAGACTCGACAAGTATAGTCGAGGTTGTTTTGGGATTTGAGGAGCATGGAATCAACGAGTTAGTAGAACAACTCGGCAATTCGATTCAACTAGAAGTTGACTCTGACCGTTGACTTTGACCTTGAGAAGGACCTTGATCAGAGTTGACTTAGTTGGATTCGGGAGGACAGTTAGGCTAAGTGTTGTTATTGGTATTGGTAAATCGGGGAGCTAGAGGAGCAACAGTTCGGAGAGTTGTTGGATAGCAGCCAAAGAGTTATCAGAAGAGTTCAGCAGTGCAGGTGAGTTTCCCTTTGTATGAATGGGTCTACAGCCACAATGCCGGCCAATGTAGTTATGAGTAGGAAGACCGGGGGTTAGCCCTAGGAACTGTTTGCTAGTATGATATTCAAGACCAAGGTCCAATGTCGGGCGGGTGCCCGAGGAATGGTTTGCATGATAGAGTATACTTATTATCTGTGTGATACTTGTATGTGCCTGGTAGGGAGGTGAGTGTGGACGAGGTCCTATATCTCACCATTAGCAGAGTATGGAAGGGGTTCCATATCTCATCAATAGCCAACAGGGGCGAGCCCCAAGTTAGGAAGGGAGTGTGTAACGTCCCGGTTATTTAAATAAATTAATAAATATAAGTCCCGAACTAATTTGTGAAGAATTCTAGAAGTCGGGGGTTAAAAGTGTAAAATCCGAATTTAATTGGTAAGTATTATATAAGACAGGGACTAAATGGTAATTTTTGGGGCTTAATTTGAAGAGATTTTATGGAGTAAGGGGTTGTTGGTAAAATTCAGATTTAACTTTTAAAGAATTTTAAAGGGCAGGGTGGAAAAGGTAATTTTTGGGTTTACTTTGAAAGAAATGGAGAGAGGAGGGACTACTTTTGACATTATGGGAAAATTCTATTTGATTGGGGTATATATCTCGTGAAACACTAACCCTAGGGGATGTATGCAGCCGCCAAACCCCCCCAAGCATCGGTTGCCATTATTCCCCACCCTCCTCCTTCACCTCCGATAGCCGCCATCACCGGAGGACGTACAGCCGCCACCATCTCCACTGTAGCCGAGAAGAGCCGCTTTGACCGACAAGCCTGATTGTCGTTGCTACCGTCGTGGTTGAGGAAACAAACCCTGTCTACTATGAGCATCCCAATTGCTGCCATCCATGTTGTTGTTCCGATCAGGTCAATCCGCCTCTCGGCCACCTTGCCATCAAAGTTCTGCCACCGCGACATGTTGCTGGAGTCGTTGTGTGCAATTAGAGTCGTCGGATCAGAGAAGCAAGCCCTATGTGGGTCAGGAATTGATGTTGTGTGCGCCTCCTGACACCATTTGCTACTTTTGTGTCACCACCATAGTCGTGGTGGGTTACTATAGTTATCAGTCGCCACTCCGCCGCCGCTAGAGACCATCATTCAACGATCTTCGCCGCTATTGTCGGCTGTTGTGCCACTGCCGCCTCGGACCACCGTAGGTGGGAGTTTTGCATCCATTTCTCGAGCATAGAAGAGTATTTTTCTTAGTGTGTGTTGTTTGTGTTCCATGCTTGGTCGGAAAAGTGAGAAGAAGGGCCACCACCACGAGCCACCGTCGGCCACTACGGTGTGGTTGTGTGTGTGTGTTATTTAGTTAGTGTGTGTTTATCCTTGAGTAAAGCATTGTAATTGTAATTTCCAAAAGATTAATGAAAAGAAACTCAAACCACCACTGTAAGGTGGTGGCCGCCGCCGTGAGCCGCCATTGACCACCACTACCCGAGGTGGTAGTGGGTGGTGCCCCACAAGCAAAACCCTAATGGACCTAGCAAGACCTAAATGGGCTTAAAGACTTATTTGGCCCATGTTTGAGTGAAAAACCCTAATTGCAAGTATTTGGACCTTGGACTTATTGGACCCACTTTTGGGCTATTGAGATTGGATTGTGTGTTAAGCCCAATTTCTCCATATCAATTATCTAGTAGAGTAAAGGAGTTAATGGAATAAGTCCTTAATGGGCTAAGTGAGAAAACCCTAATATTCACTTGGGCTTTGTGTTGGGCCATCCAAGAATAATCAAATGGACTAGAGTAATTAGTTGGGCTTTAGGGTAAGGCTCATATGAAGGATTGGGCCCAATTTGGAAAATTGGGCCATAGATGGGCCATAGTTTGGGCATAGGTGGTTGTATGATATTGGGCCCTTAGAATGAGACATGTTGGACTGGACTGAATAATTGGGCCTTAAGGGAAGTCCATGTAGAGGTTTGGGCCAAATTTGGAAAATTAGGCCATAGTTGGGCCTCAGTCCATTATTAGACTTTTGGGCCTTTGGTTTGGGCCTTGGGCTGGAGTCAAGCTAAGATAGGGGTAAAGTAGTCTTTTACCCAAGTATGGACTTATGCTTATGAGTTGGAACCCAATTATTAATTGGGTGTTATTTTGGTGTTGACAGTTCGGGAATCTGTCATCCAGCAGCTGGGGTTGAGTCTGCGGGATTTCAGCAGGTGGGATTGTGTCTACGGGACTTCAGCATTGTGAGGTGAGTTTCCTTCCAGTGGGCAATGCCTAATACGTTTTTATATGTTATTGTATGGTATGTGGTAGTTTGGGGGAGCTCACTATGCTTCGTGCTTACAGTTTCAGTTTTGGTTTTAGGTACTCAATATTCAAAAGAGGAGCTCGGGAAGATTGCAGTGCACACACCATTCGTTCAGCTTGGGATTTTTATACTCTGATATACTTGACAGTTGTTATAATATTTTGAGATACATTGCTTATGATTTTTATATGAGGTTTATTGACTATGGTTTTTTTATTATTAAATTAAACGAAATTTTCAGTGCACACACCACCCAAGACTCCGGTCCACCCTCCAACTTCGGATTTCCCTCCCCTTCAGCCCCTCCTCCTTCTACTTCTTCTCCTTCTTCCTTTAGCCCTCCCTTCCTCCTCCTCCCCCCTCCTTTCTTCCTTCTTTTTTTCCTCCCCTCCCCTCCTTTTTCCCTTCCTTGTTTTTGAAAACCTTTTTTTTTCTAGACTTTATTTTTTTTATTATTCGGTTTTTTTTCTATATTATTCTTTTTAATTAATTTTTTTTCAGCCAATTTTTTATTTAGCCAATTATTTTTTTAACACCAATTTTTTTTATTTAGCCATTTTTTATCACAACCAATTTTTTTTTATTAAAACCAATTATTTTTTTAACACCAATTTTTGCCACAACCTACCAATGGATTGTCACATTGGTTATTCATTTCATGCCGGTTATTATTATTGGAAGATTACTCCTACCGCAATCAGACTTCGCATTATCTTTTTGTGATGCTTGCACCGCAACGGCGATTGATCAACAAAGTTGTTTCACATTCTTCACTTTATGGGATATTATGAGTTGGCGCTCTTGATTTTTGGTTGACGAATCATGTATCTTGAGCATGTGGACTTTATTCACTATTGAAGACCACTTCAAGTGTTCCAGCACCGCATTTTGGATATTTGGATATTATTTTTGGCACAATAGATGATTATTCTCAGCACAGCTTCAGCAACTATGTCACCCACCTTCTCATGACCGCAAGGGTATTTATTTTACCCTTTCTCGTTTCTTATCGAGACCCTTCATACATCTAGGGATAAATTCTCTTAGCTCTTGGTATCCGACACTCTCCATCCAATGATTTGTTGATTTTTGATATCCGGTCATTGGTTATCAAAAATAGGGAGAGAATATCATCCAGATTTGGTTATTATTGTTTGAGTTTGGATTTTTGAAAACTTCTGAAGACGATTATTTATTTAGTGATGCGATGTGACACTTATTTTTGGTCTTCACGGATCAAATTTTTGGCATTACTCGATGTTTTCCAATTCAAATTATTTATTATTCAAACTCTACCACATGATGATTTTGTGTTCGCATCTGGTTCAGATCTTATGGTTTCACGAGTTTGGATTTATGATATGTTGAAGACGAAGATTATTTTAGCGATGTGACGTGGCACTTATTTTTGATCCTTGGATCAAATTTTTGGCATTGCTGGACCATGTTTTTGGACTCACATTATTTTTATCCGGACTACATTTTATGGATGCTTCACATTTTTAGCAGGTTATTCCTTGAAGAATTTCGGTGTATTATAATTCGAGAACTCGATATGTTTTTCAGACTTTTGAAGCCGAAGTGTTTCTTTTATTGGATCTTCTACTTGCTCATGGTGACCTCCTTCTTCGGGTGATTATGACTGGTTTGAAGATTTGGATCTTATTTTTTCTGCTTCATTGGTTGTGCTTTGAAGCCGAAGACCTTCATTGTTAGAGATTCAGGGCTAGTTTCAGACTTCACAGACACTTCAGAGTTTCAGAGACGTTTCAGTACTTGATTTCATTTTATTACCACACTTGCTATTCGGATTACTATATTATAGCCTTGTATCACTTATTGTATCTCTCATCATCTGTAAGCATTTAGGGAGAGAATGTTGCTGCATGGAAATGCTCCACAAATAATGAGTGTTTATTAGGTTGTATTTTCCCTTTATTGTATTTTGTGGTGTAAATACTCTCCCTCCTATATAAAGGGAGAGTTGGTCATTTATTTCTTTAGCTTGCTCATTTTACTTTTCTTAGAAGATTACCTTTCTCACAATGTAATCTAGAGAGAGAAAGTTGGTGGGTTCTCCCACCCAGGGAGAGTTTCTCTCCCACCATGTTCTTCATGCTTCATTAATATTATTATTCTCTCTTGTTCTTAATCTTTTTCGTGAACTCATATTATGTTCTTCGTGTTCATACCTCTAAAAACACGATTAATCTCGAGATATCTTTCTTCCGCATTCACCATTCGTTATAAAATGGGTTCCTACAATCTCTCGTCAAGTCCACCAACTTATACCCTTGTCGCAATACCTGTAATGAAAAAAAAACTGAGTAGGTCAGGCTTGGGAGTTTGGTAAGCGTATAGGGTTTTCAACCCACAATAATATAATTATTATATTTAATCATCAAACAATCAACCTAATTACCCATCCCCATTATCTTCGTTTAGTCTTCCCTAAAGATATTATCCTAAGGGTCATCTCCTATATCATGTTTATCTCCCATCTCCTTACATATTATTACCTTATAGGTTTGTTCCTAAGAACTTTTCCGAAGGATCATCGCCTACATCGCATAGACAATACTAATTCGGGGATCACTCCCTCAATATGTGTCTAGTAAGGGTTAGGGTATCATCGCATGATATGGCAGCCACAACATCGCCTGGACTCGTAAATCATAATAAGGGTTAGACTATCATCGCATGAATACGCAGCCACAACATTGCCTGGACTCGTAATTCATAATAAGGGTTAGACTATCATCGCATGAATACGCAACCACAACATCGCCTGGACTCGTAATTCATCACCTATCTATCCTCACCCATCTCTTATCACCTTATTTCATCACACACCAACATCGCCTGGACTCGTAATACTTTATATTTATGTGTTAGAAGGAAGTAACCACACACTCACTTAATCAAAAGATGATCAGATAGCACTACGGCTTGTAGAAGTAGTATTCTTCGCTAGATCTGGAAGATCTTCACAAAAATTGGCTTCTCGCGGGCAGAGCTTCGGCTCGGGAATTAAACTTCTCAAGATCTTCGAGGCTTCGGGACTTGCTTCGGGGCTCGGGATTAATACCGGGGCTTCGGGATATTTCTTTCACGAAAAATGAGGTAAAATGGGAGAGATAGATAGATAGATAGAGAGAGAGAGATAGAGAGAGAGAGAGAGAAGAGAAACTGAGCAAAGGAATCGGCTACCCTCGCATGCCTTTTATAGGGCTGGAACCCTTGCATTACGTTGGGCGTAATGCTCAGCTATGCGGGGCATACGCGACCAAAAACGTCAACACATACGTGTGCGAGGCACTCGAGTTTGAGGGGTTCATGCGCCGGGGTACGCTTGGCGTACGCCAGTACGTTGGGCGTACTTCGGATAAGATCAATGACTCCTTCGGGTATACATCCGAATTAAAGATTAAATATATATTTTAATTATTTAATAAATTTCAAAAATTCATATCTTACTCATACGAACTATGTTTTCACCGCTCTATATATCCACACGTAAGTGAGATTATGCTCTACAACTTTCGTTTAGACTCCATTGGCTGGTTTTGACTTCATTTTATTATTTATTTTTAGTAGGCCAGGACAGGAAATCTCCGTTTTAAATTCATAACTTCTTCATCTGATGTCCATTTTTGTCTGTCTTTTTATCGTTGTACTACTAATGACGAGATCTTTGATTCCCGTTTAGATTGTTTCGGCTAAAACCGTTCGATCTCAAATCGAGTATTCGGGCTACATACTACTAAGTCGAAACTTCGGAAAATCATAACTTCCTCATACGAAGTCAGATTTGGGCGTTCTTTTTATGCACGCTCTCGGTTTAATGTATTCTACACCTTTCATTTAGATCGCTAAGGCCAAATATCGCTCCAACGTAAATTCACTATTTACATCACGATGTGTCGTGTCGGTTCTGTCGCGAAACTTCGACAGGTCATAACTTCTTCGTTATAACTCGGATTTCGGCGTTCTTTATATGTACGGAATCCTTGTAACATATACTACAACTTAGTTAAGATTAATCCTTATAGATAATCTTCCATCAAAAAGTAATTTTTGATGCTTATCGTCTCTAAATTGACTAGCCGTGATCTACGGTCGTTACAATTATCTCCCCCTTAGGAAGATTACGTCCCGGAATCATCAACGAAATAGGGCTTGTAAAATGATTCCAATCTTCCAACTTAAGTCTGATATTACATCGAACTTGGTTCTATGAACCACGTAACAAACTCATCGTATTCAGACTCAATTTGATATGACCGCTAGGGTCAGAATATCAATCATATTTTTTAGTCATTACTGAAACAATGGTAACGACATACTTGAATAAAAACGAACTCAATTACAAGCTTTTTGGTAACCTTGTGACTTTCCCTAATCCAGGCATGAGTCCTGTGCTTCCAGTAGTATAGATCTCTACTACTATTCACACCTACTCATACTCGTCCCAAGTATTGTCCCTCAGTCAACCAAGTCACCATACAAAATCACACAATCACATCATATAACAAAACCAGGGTTTATATTAAATCTTGAAATGATTACACAAAAGTTCAAGTTCACCCTATAATATTCCTCTAATAGGCTACATCATAAGTTACTATTCGCACTACTACTTCATAACTTGATCCTTGGATATAAAATCATCATCCTTGATTCGCTTCGTCGAGGATCATGTGGAATGCCCTTGACTATGGCGGTATGTTTTTCTTTGCAGCTTTGTCCTTCTTTGGGCAGTTCTTCGAAATATGACCACCATCTCCACATTTGTAACACTTCCTATTGTCGAACGTACAATCTCTGGAATAGTGACCGGTCCTACCACACTTATAGCAGGTCACATCTCCATCGCATCTTCCGAAGTGCTTCTTCTTGCACTTTTCACACCACTTGGTTTCATCTCTTCCTCTCGATTTCGAGAGTTTGGTTTCTTTGTCGATCATTGAAGATCCCTCATGTTTCCTTTTCCCTCCAACTTCAGCTCTCTCTAGACCCTTTTCTTTTATTTGGGTCTCAACATTTTTGGTTGCCCAGATGGCGACTTTCAGAGTGGTTGCTTGCTTGACTATCGGACCAAAGTCCGCTAGTGGCAAACTTGTTGACCTTGGAAAGTTCAGTCGGAATTAGGTATGGAATAAGCTTCATCTTCTCCGCAAAGCTTCAGTGACGCACAATTTTCCCTTCTTCAGATTCTGGAACTCATTGTGTATTTCTAGAAGATCCTGCTCAGAGCAGTATTGCATTTTTAGTTGCACCACGAACTCTTCCCATGGCATCTTGCTAGCTTCCCCCTTGGGCATCGAACCGGCCAATAACTTCCACCAGCTCAGTACTCCAGATTTTAACAGAGGAATTGCAAGAGCGGTCTTCTGTTTATTGCTACACTCACAAATTTCAAACATTGTCTCCATCTCAGATATCCAGTCCATGACTTGCACCGGTGTCGGGCTCCCAGAAAGACATGGTGGTTTGGATGCCTTCAAATCCTTGTACTTGCATCCACGTCCGTCATTTCCTCCATCCTGGTTGTTTCGGCGAACTATTGGTGAGTTTGCTTGACCAACGGTCCCACTTTAGTTCCCTCCTTCTGAATGCCCTCCATTTACTTTGGGCTCTTCCACTTGAATTGACAATTCTTCATGATTTTGTCGAAGCAACCGTCTGGTCTCTGCCATTTGACGATCCAACATCGCCTGCATCATTGCTTGTACACCAACCATCGTCATTGGCTTAGGTGTTGCAGCTACAACAGGTATTTGCTCAATCACTGGTGGTTGATTCCTGTTTTCATCTGCGTTTCCAACGCCACTTCTGGTTCTTACCATTCTTGATCTATACACCGAATTAGGTGAGTTTAGATCTCTATTTCGATAGACATTCAAATCATCCTTATCACTCCGAAACGTTTACATGCTAGTTCTAATATCGTAGTCGTATGCTTAGAATCCTAAACACATAAGGTTTCCGGATCCGGTCGGCAACAAACCATAGATCCGAACAAACAATAGCATATAAGGCAAACATATAGCATTTAGCACATAAAAGCATTTTAGGCATCTTTCCTAAAATATACTAGTGCTCGTGTCTAAAATATGGTAGACACTCATCTCACAATCATCGCTTAGCATTCTAAGTTTAACTCTAGAAATCCTACAAATTCCTCGTTCGCTTAAACTAATGCTCTGATACCAACTGTGACATCCCCAATTTAATGGCCAAAAAAGACCGATTTGTTTATGCTTTATTTTAAAATCAAAGCAATCCTTTTTAAGGAAAACAGTTGCGGAATTTGTCCCAAAAACAAAATATGATAACCATTTATCAAAACATTCCTCAAAGAGAATGTATTTTCATTAAATAATAAAACCTCGGGATGTCATGTTCCGATACAGACCAAAAGCATAAACAATATAAAATAGACCTTACAATAGTTATTTATAACTACTGATCTATAATCCAAATTCTCTCGTCAAGTCCACCAACTTATACCCTTGTGCCATTACCTGTAATGCAAAGAAAACTGAGTGGGCCAGGCTTGGGAGCCTGGTGAGCGTATAGGGTTTTCAACCCACAATAATATAATTATTATATTTAATCATCAAACAATCAACCCAATTACTCATCCCCATTATCTTCATTTAATCTTCCCTAGATATATTATCCTAAGGGTCATCTCCTATATCATGTTTACCTCCCATCTCCTTACATCTTATTTCCTTATATGCTTGTTCCTAAGAACTTTTCCTAAGGATCATCGCCTATATTGCATAGACAATACTAATTCGGGGATCACTCCCTCAATATGTGTCTAGTAAGGGTTAGGGTATCATCGCATGATTTCGCAGCCACAACATCGCCTGGACTCGTAAATCATAATAAGGGTTAGACTATCATCGCATGAATACGCAGCCACAACATCGCCTGGACTCGTAATTCATTACCTATCTAGCATCACCTAATTATCATCACCATTATATCCTCACCTATCTCTTATCACCTTATTTCATCACACACCAACTGTTTCATCTACCCATGTTCTACCCAACATATTTGTAGATATAAATTACATATACAGTTTAAATCAATTAAACCCGTATAAAAACATCAATTCCAAGCCCATCTCAAATAGACAAATAATATATAACACATAACACGTATTTCATAGCTAATACTTTATATTTATGTGTTAGAAGGAAGTAACCACACACTCACTTGATCAGAAGATGACCGGACAGCACTAAGGCTTGTAGAAGTAGTATTCTTCGGTAGATCTGGAAGATCTTCACAAAAATTGGCTTCTCGCAGGCAGAGCTTCGGCTCGGGAATTGCACTTCTCAGGATCTTCGGGGCTTCGGGACTTGCTTCGGGGCTCGGGATTAATATCAGGGCTTCGGGATATTTCTTGCGTGAAAAACGAGGTAAAACGGGAGAGAGAGAAGAGAAAATGAGCAAAGGATCGGCTGCCCTCGCATGCCTTTTATAGGGCTGGAACCCTCGCATTACGCTGGGCGTAATGATGAGCTACGCGGGGCGTACACGACCAAAAACGTCATCGCATACGTATACGAGGCACTCGAGTCCGAGGGGTTCATGCATCGGGGTACGTTGGGCATACTTTAGATAAGATCAATGACTCCTTCAGGTATACATCCGAATAAAAGATTAAATATATATTTTAATTATTTAATAAATTTCAAAAATTCATATCTTCCTCATATGAACTCCGTTTTCGCCACTCTTTATATCCACGCATAGGTGAAACTATGCTCTACAACTTTCGTTTAGACTCTGTTGGTTGATTTTGAATTTATTTTTATTATTTTTTTAAGTAGGTCGGGACATGAAAAATATCTGTTATAAATTCATAACTTCTTCATCTGACGTCCGTTTTCGTCTGTCTTTTTATCGTTGCACTACTAATGACGAGATCTTCGATTCTCGTTTAGATTGTTTCGGCTAAAAACCGCTCGATCTCAAATCGAGTATTCGAGCTACATATTGCTAAGTCGAAACTTCGGAAAATCATAACCTCCTCATACGAAGTCATATTTGGGCGTTCTTTTCATGCATGATCTCGGTTTAACATATTCTACGACTTTAATTTAGATCTCTAAGGCCAAATATCGCTCTAACATAAATTTACTATTTACTTCGCGCTGTGTCGTGCCGTTTCTGTCACGAAACTTCGATAGGCCATAACTTCTTCGTTATAACTCGGATTTCAACGTTCTTTATATGTACGGTATCCTTGTAACATATACTAAAACTTAGTTAAGATTAATCCTTCTAGATAATCTTCTATCAAAAATTCATTTTTGATGATTATCGTCTCTAAATTGACTATCCCTGACCTACGCGCGTTACACACACATAGACGAGACAGGTGCAAAATGCCACCTAATCAATTATACAAGATGAGACCTTAATTCGCTTTCTAAACTAGCAATTTTACCCAAAAGTCAACCCATGTCAAAGTCAACCGTCAACATTCAAGTCAACATCAGTAATTAATCATCAGCAAAGCTCCACATCGTGGCCTCCCTTTGCCCATGTCGTGGTCGCGAAAAGACAAAACAGGCGGGTTAATCACCGGTCGCCATGTTGTGGCATCCTAAAGGCCACCTCGTGGAAACTGAATCTGAATAGCTTAATCAGTCAACTTGTTTTCTCCCAATCCCAAGAGCTCTAGTGGCCAAATCTGATCCTTCCTAAGGTCTTGACGGATAAAATTTCCAACTTTATCCATTAAGATGTTACAAAAAGACAAGATCTCTAAACCTAGATTCTTAAGGACATCAAGAAACATGATTTATCCATTAAGCTCTTAATCACCAAAGACTCTCATACATACTTTCCGGAAAGCTTTCCTTCACCTAGTGGATCATAAAGATGGTTGCTTTATGGACATCAATGTCCAATGCATGCCTCTTCCATTTTAGGTTAAAATATGGGAGATATGAATCACAACTCATGCATGGCACCAAAAGACTCCAAGAAACTCCAGATCTAAGACATATAACCTAAAAAGGATCATAAAGTTGCCAACTTTATAGAATCACACCAATCAACCTTCCACAATCAAGAAGAAAATCGACAAGAAATATCGATCTATAAGATTAGAACCAAAAAGCTTGGATCTTTGACACTTAAAAGAGTCCAGAGAATGCACAAAAGGATGAGGATAATGCTTTTTTGCTAAACCAACACACCAAGACACCTTCTTCTTCTTCTTCAAGCTATTAAGAGCATAGAAATGAGCCAAGAATCACCAAAAGAGATTAGGGTTAGGGTTTCAGAGATATGAATCACAACTCATGCATGGCACCAAAAGACTCCAAGAAACTCCAGATCTAGGACATATAACCTAAAAAGGATCATAAAGTTGCCAACTTTATGGAATCACACCAATCAAGCTTCCACAATCAAGAAGAAAATCGACAAGAAATATCGATCTATAAGCTTAGAACCAAAAAGCTTGGATCTTTGACACTTAAAAGAGTCCAGAGAATGCACAAAAGGATGAGGATAATGCTTTTTTGTTGAACCAACACACCAAGACACCTTCTTCTTCTTCTTCAAGCTATTAAGAGCATAGAAATGAGCCAAGGATCACCAAAAGAGATTAGGGTTAGGGTTTCAGAGGTTTGAGAGTGATGGAGACTGAGGGTGGGCAAACCCTAGCCCTCTCATTCCTTTAAATACTCAAAAATTAGGGTTTTTGCTATCAGCTAGTCACCAGGTTGTGGTCAATATATTTCCATTTCGTGGGGATCAAAATGAAGTTCGCAATCCTTCCGTCCATTCCACGTTATGGTGGTACCTCCACCATGTCTTGGCAATTACAAAAATCATGAATTTTTAATTAAATAAAATACCTCTAAGATTCGGATGTTACACATGGCGATGTTCTAGAAGAAACGACTTGGACCAGCAGATGTGTGACACGTGTCACAATCGAGTCCCTTCCTTTCTTTCTACAATAGGAACATGTGGAAGAAGGAGAGATGATCATGTCAGTAAACGCAGTGTGCCTCCTGTTTTGCTATAAATAGATCAAAAATTCCTGACTTTTCACTAAAAACATTGTAAGTTAAGCTACACCTATTCTGCTTTAAGTGTAACTTATATTTATAATCATAATCGTTATTATGAATCTATAAATAAGATTTATCAGTGATTCCATGTCATAATACTGATTGATCTACTTATGGGTGGTAATTTTTATGATATATTTAGTGAGATGTTTAAAGTAGGATTTCCAAACAGTATACTCTGTATACTAAATGGACCCTACCTCAAATATGATCTTACCTAGTTATTCCCTATTAGCTATAGATAAGTATTCATTGGGATTATTAAGGAATCTAGACTATTGTTATTACAGTTGCGAAAATTATGAAAAAAAGACCAAGACTTAGTGATAATTATATCTAGGTCTTTCAAAAGGAAAAGCTAAGGTGTTAGGCGAAATGTTGCCTTAATTTCAGGTCATCCACTTTTAACAAGTGAGTGCATAGTTACGTTCATCTTACACATAGATACAAAGTATTAGATAATTAAATGTTATATGTGCTTATTATATGTGTTCTTGATATATGTGTTAGATGCAATAAATGACATGATTTACTTGATTTAATCATATATGTATTTTATTGTATTTAGAAAATATTATGTAGAAAAGGGTTGAGAAAGAGATAAAATAATGTGCTTACTATATGTGTTCTTGATATATGTGTTAGATGCAATAAATGACATGATTTACTTGATTTAATCATATATGTATTTTACTGTATTTAGAAAATATTATGTAGAAAAGGGTTGAGAAAGAGATAAAATAATGGTGAGAGACCATGCCAGAGATAAAATAATCGTGAGAGACCATGCCTAACATTGTACTATTGTACTACTGAGACCGGTTATCTAGTAGAGTATTGATGATGACCACAAACTCTTCTAGACAGTCTAGTGGAACATTAGCAGACTCGAAATCTATAGGTGTTAATAAATCATACAATTCAGGAGTATCGAGTGTGTATTCATTCGAGTACTCAATCCCTCTCATGGTTTCCTTATTGACATATATTGCTATGGAATCCCCGAAGTAGTATTGTCTACTCATTACTTCCAGTGATCCTTTAGGATAGGTCTCCTAAGATCGTCAATTTAGGATCTGTAAGGATTAAGCTCTTAATTGCTTAATCTATTTTATGAATCGAAAATCACTTTGTAATTGTCGGGACGTTACATCAACATTATTTTGTCTTCATTTATTCGTTATGCATGTAGGTTCCGCCAAATTCCTTTGCATGTATATTTATTTTAATCATTCATCAAAGTATGGTCATTCTTGGAAAAACATATATAAATTTAAACAATTTAAAACGTTTTACTCTAACCCAAAATGACCCGATCAAGTATCCTAACAAGCAGTTTAGTTGCCAAATAAGATTTGGGAGTCTTTATCATGTATTAACTCGTCTATTAGAATCACGTCAAGCACTGTGACAACCCGAAATTTCCATTCTGTATAACATATCAAGTCAAGAGAAGTCAGAAAAGTTGCTGCTAAGTTTCAAACTTTTTGGAGCAAGTTTGAGTATTTTAGGATTTGCACTTTAGGAGATATCAGGAGAGAGGATGCCCTAGAGTATTTTGTGCATCTTAAAAGTTTCAAAACTCCTCGAGTTTAGAGTTTACAGATCAAATAATATTTTTGGACAAAAAACTCAACGGACTATATAAAGGACACTTAGCCATTTTAGTTCATTTTTCCATTTTCATCTAGAGAAAAGCCCGAATTCTCTCCCAAGGATCTTCAACATTTTGCTCCGGATTATAATTACTTCAACCCTAGAGTGTTTTAAATCATACTACATGTTTAGTTATGTTTGAAATCACTCAAAAATCACTAGAAGAAGGAGTTCACGGTCCAAGATCTTCTTGGACCGTAAACTCCATTTTGGGTGCCAAAGTGCTCCCAACTCTTCCCTTATGCTTAGGAACTTGCATAGAACCCTTACCTAATGTTTTCGGCACATGAAAAACACCTTAAGACCCCTTGTATATATGTTTACGGTTTGGGGATCTCCCAAAACCGTAAACACCCCAAAAGTGTGCATAATTGGCCCTAGTCCCTTCACAAGCTTAGGAAACATGTCTAAATCCTTCCTTGATGTGTTTAGCTCGAGAAAAGCACCATAAAACCCCCTGGAATATGGGTTTACGGTTTGGGAATCTCCCAAAACCGTAAACTCCCCCAAAGTGTGTTTTAATGCCCTAAACACCCTTTTAAGCCTTGACTAGTAGCCTAGAACCTTACACCATCGACCTAAGGACCTCAATTCACGAAATGGATGGGTCACCATGAGTTTACTACCATAAACTCATTTGTTTATGGTAGTAAACTCCCAAGAACATGGTTCAAAAATCGTAAACACAAGTTAGGGTCATTTTAAGACCTTAAACTCACCCAAACACTTGTTTAAGCTCTGGAGCACTTAACCACTTGAACCCTTAGAGTATTAAGCCTCTTTTGGTGACCAAATGAGAGTTTACGGCCAGTATTTTACTCCCCTGGGCCGTAAACTCCAACAAACATGGTCATTGGACCATAAACTCCCGTATGAGGCCTTACACTCCTTCGTTACAACCCGATAGCCTCCTAACAATTTTACCAAAGTGTTTTCCTCACATTAGGATGTTTTTACATGTTCAATAAGTGTTATAATCACTAATTGTTTATATACATATGTCTTTATATGTTATTAGGATCTTTGTGCGTGTCTAAGTCTTCACTTGACACTAAGCACTTATCCGACACTTCCTTCCGATCAACTCGCAACAGATAAGTTCATACCCCTTAATCAATGTTTTAAATGTTTTTAAATGTTTTATGGGGTGGATACAAGTAGAAATCATGCTAGTTATTATATCAATCACATGTGATTAATAAGCAGCATTCAAATGATTTACTACTCATTAGCCGTTATACCAAACGGATTTCTTCAAATGATTTTCATAAACGTTTTATATGTTTAAAACTCCTTATTTTAAACTGTATGTTTCATTTCAAACTCATTTACAATTGTGTTTCCACCAAATGTTTCTTTATACTTAAACTGTTTTATCAAACCCATGCTTTCAACCCGTTTTATAGATTGACAACAAGTCGATCTTTTCTTAGATAATAATTATGTTTTAAGGTGTTACAAAACTTATTTTATGCTTTTATATTATCAATTGCATGCCTATGTACATATAGTTATATCAGAAATGTTTAAAAGGCTTAGGAAGGCCTGTCCACTCTATTTCCTTTTCGCCGTTGAGATGTGGTCTGGTAGGACATCGGGTATCCGTCCGAAGGTTGTTTAAATATTAGTTATATATTATGTGTACATATATGGTCATAAAGGTTCTCCCAGTTCATTCAATACCCTTGGGTAGTAAGGGTATACTTCCATGTTCATACGTACAAGTTACATTACTAGTAAGCTACCATTTGGGTAGTTTAGGAAGATACTAGAACTATTACTAGAACGCAATATCATACAATGAATCAGTTCATTCATGAGTCAATACTTGCTAGATAAAGAGAGAACACACATTACAGCTATTACACACAGTACATTACTATTCTATTACATAGTTATATCTACATGAGTACATTTACATGAATACGTTTACATATATATGCTTACATGAGTACATATACATAGATACATCTACATGAGTACATTTCATGAGTCCATTTACATGAATACGTTTACATATATACGCTTACATGAGTACATATACATATATACATCTACATGAGTACATTTACATGAGTACATTTACATGAATACGTTTACATATATACGCTTACATGAGTACGTTTACATAGACAACATATGATGAGTTACTAGTACATTTTATATGTATAGATTCTGTTATATAGTCCTCATTCTTATCTTCACTTTGTGATACAATCACATAATCGACGAGATAGAATGGATTTAATATCATAGTACCAAAGGATACTTTGCGGGATTAACCATTCCTAGAATCTCTGTTAGCTACAGAGGTAAAAGCACATCCACGGATGTCAACGGTTGATACCGTTACAGGTATACTTTAAGGGACTAACTATTCCTACACCCAGCTGTTAGCAACAGAGGTAAATGTACATTTACGGATGTCTTTAGTTTACACTGTTAGTTATCCTAGTACAAAAGGATAACACTTCGGTTATTTATATTATTACCTCTATCTTGTGACTCATTCACATAATCGATGAGGTGAATTATGTGGGTATCCTAGTACCAAAGGATACAAATTCTCATGTTAATAATAATAATAGTAGCACTGTTAAGTCTTGGTAGAAGACTACATTTAGAACAATTAGGTCTTGGTAGAAGACTCCCTTTTATACTAGTAGGAATCATAGGGATTTTTAGGGTTTTTCAAACGTTTACAGTTGTTCTACAAACATTTTCATACTTACACGAACTTTCTTTCAAAACATTTTCAAGTCTTTCATTACATGTCATAAAAATACTTACATTTATGATCTCACCAGCTTTAAAGTTGATACTCTCTTTCAAAATAACTTGTATCCTCAGGTCAACAGTAGACAGGTACCGATGCAAGGTTTAGAGAAGATGGAGCTCGTTCAAGACTCATCTTTCATTTGGATTATACTTTAGTGTCTATTATAATTTGACAGAACACTTGTATTAAAATTATATTATTAATGCAATGGATGATGTTGTTGCTTGTTTACTACTTTTCATTGTTGTGATACTGTACATGATGTCCTCCGCCCAGAACGTTTCCGCCGTTCATGGTTTTGGGGTGTGACAGATTGGTATTAGAGCATTGTTTATAGTGAATTAAGTATACCAACCCATAAAAGATATACTAACTATAAATACATAGGGATTAAAAATACTCTGACCAAGAGTTTATACTTTAAATAGTAAAATATTTAATTTTGTATACGTGCCTGCATTCATACTAAAATCAGTGTCACTATGACAGTACAAAAGAATTACGATTGTTGGGCAACACAGTTGGACTTAGAGACATATAGTCAAAACTGGGAAGATATAGCCTGATCAACTATATTATCCGAAGGTTGACTAGCATGTGCCTAAGTGTAGTTGTGTGGTTGCAACAAGTCTAAAATCTTACCAGCAATACCACAACAAGAACAGTAGAACATAACATTAAACTTAAAACACTATAGGAGTATTTGGTGTTACTATAGGTACTTTATACTTGAGAACTAAAACGGGATCTTCATTACTAAGTTGATAGTTGCTAAGTGGATACACTAACACCATCCCCATTGACAACCAAATGTTTGGTTGGTTGCCATATTTCAATTAAAAAAAATAAAAAAATCATTTAAAACCAACGACTAGGTTGCTCCACCAAACCTTAGTTGTCAATTTCATTTCTTTTTTATTTATTTATTTGTTATAACTCTTTTGCACTTTAAGCATTATATTGTAATTAGTTTAATTTTATTTTTACTAAAAAAATAAACAAAACACACTATAATACGTAAAATAATTTTGCCTACAAATAAAGACCAATATTGATATATGTTAAGATTTTTTTTTTTAATTTTTTTGAGTTGTCTATATAGTCTTAAAAATAGTAGAAAATTTTGGGTTATAATTTTAAAAAGTTATAATATTTAGATTTTATAATATAATACAAAAAATTATAAATAATATAAAAGTTTGGTTTGGGTTGGATTGCTAATGGGTGTGAAAAGTCGGTTTAGTTTGATTGTGTAGGTGGAAGAGAGATAAATTATTTTTTTAATTGATAGTTGGGTTGGTTTTGGTTGTGAATGGGAGTAGTCTAAGGCTATATGTAATTAGGATGTTATAGACTTAGAAACTGTGAAAATTTTACTTTACCCGTATTCTGTGTGACTTTGGAGTTAAGGTCACTTATTCGAAGGCCTATCCTGTTTCGATTACATATAACTGGTATGCACTTCACAAATTGCGATGTAACTAATGAAGATTTTCTATATAATTATCTAGATAATTCGTCTAATAATTATTTTCTTACCCCAATTCTCGTGTAGATAACATGGCTGGACTCCATCCCCACGACAACCAATATCTTCCGAACGAAGTCATTGCTGGTTGGTTTGGAGAAGAACCAGAGAATGATCATCCTATCCCTTTGAATGATCACCATGATGAAGACCTTTCGGACGGTGCTAACTCCGAACCCGAGGTTGAGAACCTACCCCAGGCAGCTCCCGTTCCAATTCCTAACCCTCGTCCGGCTTTTCATGGCCCGATGCCTCAGTGGGTGGAATGCTTGGAAACATGGAGCCAAGGACAAGATCAGCCCATGCCATTTAATGGCGACCGAAGCTTTTATGACCTGAGCAATGGGGTCTCAGCAGACAGAATCTTGCCAATCTTGGTCCGCAGAGTGGCCCGAACTGAGATTCAAGGCAAGACAGCCCTATATCAGATCATAGAAGTTGTCGCCGATGTGAGAATGCATACCCTCCGCACCATTCGTCTAGAAGATGCTCGTGAGAGATCTGAGAGAAACCATGAAACCCTGCTGCAAGCACTGACTGAATCACGAGCCGAAGTCATAGAGCTCCGAGTACGCCAGAGGGTGTACGAAAGACACCTACTTGATGTGGAACGTCAACTGGCTGAACTGAGAGTTCACCAGAGGGATGACCGTCGCCAGTAGTAAATGCTTTACTTTATTTTCCTTGTTAAAAGGAATCGTTTTCTGTCTATGCCCGATGTGGAATTTTCTATGAAACTATCGTGTACTGTAAGTACTTTTGGTTAGGTCTTTATGTTGTCAAGGACTATCTTCTCTGGATATGATGTAAGACCTTTTTACATGGTCATTTTTCCCGAACTTGTACGTCATGTATATCAAAGATATTGACAGTCGGCTAACTTCTGTGTCATTTTCTCTATTCAAATACTCTCATCATACTTTCATTTGAGTATACCTGAAACATGCGTTAGTCAAGTCATTGGACTATAGCAATTTAGCTCCGGAGACATTTCCAAGTCTCTTTTAGTGGTTGGATCATGTTATTCACCAACCATCGATACCTCGGCTTGAACGACAAACGTCTTGAGATCATTCTACGAACTTACTTCCACTCGTTACTAGGATTGCATCATAGGGATATGGGTCAAACTTTCGAGAACATACTCTTACTCTTTTCTTGAACAATCGAAGTACATCTAGAGTCAACCAAAATCGCTCACAAAATCCTTATCTTTCGTGTTACAGAATCATGTCGTCATCCGGAAACAGTCATCCGAACAACGAAACCCCTGCCTTTCCTATGGACGCCGCTACCTTTCAAACCGCAGTTACAACTGTCGTGACAGCTGTCCTTGCGCACTGTAGTGCTATCAGCGCAAGCAATGCTGATGTTGGGGTTGAAGATTCCGATCATAGTATCAACCCAGGAAGTCATCAAACAGTAACAGTCGCAGGCTCACAAAGTCGAAAAGCGTAGAACAAGAAACGGAAGCGCCAAGCCCAAAAAGAACGCAAGAAAACCCAAAAGCTGGCCATGCAACAACAACAAGTGGAAACCCCTGCCATCCCCGTACCGAGCAGACCATACGAGGGAAAACTCCCAAAGTGTGATAAGTGTAGTTTCCATCATCATGGGGCTTGCCATGAGATGCAATGTTGCAATTGCCTAAAAATAGGGCACCATGCTCGTAGCTGTGGAGCACCGGCATGACCCATCACTCAAGCCCCTGACATCAGAGTCAACCAGGCTTATGATGGTGGTGTTAAAACTAGACCCTATGAAAGGAAAATTTCAAAGTGGAAGAACAAGGAGAACACTCATGTCCATGTCACTCCTACTCGACATTTCACTTCCATCACCAATGTTGGTGCTGTCCAAATATGTCACCAATGAGGTGAAATTGGACACCTCAAAAAGGATTATCCTATAACAAAGAACTCCAGCGCAGACGGGAAGATTCTTAGGATCACAGCTGCAGGAGAACCTACTCCGGACCCACGTTAATGTAATTTAGGCGTTTCGTTGTAACAGACTCATAAACCATCCAGAACTAGTGCAACTAGAGTCTTATCTTTTACGAGATCCCGTCAGTATAGGGATGCTCGTGCTGCAAAAACTTGTCTTTTGTAGTATACCTTGTACGCAGCAATAGTCTTGTAGTAAGTCTAAAGTATCGAAACTCTGTTGATGGTTGCACGGTTGTGTTTTGTCTGTAACGTCTTATGTTCAAATCTAATGTCCTTAAGTTTCGTTATGATTTCGAAATTCCCATACGACTTTGACCCAGCAGAGGGTGGCCTTTGACTGGGAAGTTAAGCAAGAAAAAGAAACCTTGGAAATTCCAAGTGAGAGACCAAATTCTTTAGGAAGTCTCACTCTGGGAATGGCTTAATACACTTCGTAAAGCGTGGGAAGCTAAATCCAAGATAGTCAGGACCCCCGAGATCCTTACCAGAATCGGTCTTGTATCTCGCAGACTAGATCTACTCCGCGAACTCAGTAACGTACATTTTACCCTTCGCGTCTCGATCTTGAAATCGTACCTTTCCGTCAGGACTCTTGTAAGTCCACTCGACGAGATCGAGATTAACGAGATCCTCGCCTTCGTAGAAGAACCGTAGTGACCCTCGACCGAGAGGTCAAGCGGACGAAGCAACGTCGTCGCCCGTTAGTGAAGGTTCGTTGGGATTCCAATCGAGGACCCGAATTCACTTATGAGCAAGAGAACCAACCGACTAGGAAGTTCCCCACCTCATGACTAGATCATTCCTACCTACTTCCTTACCTAAATTCTAATTTCGGGACGAAATTCCCTCTTACAAGGGGATGATGTGACAACCCGAAATTTCCATTCTGTATAACATATCAAGTCAAGAGAAGTCAGAAAAGTTGCTGCTAAGTTTCAAACTTTTTGGAGCAAGTTTGAGTATTTTAGGATTTGCACTTTAGGAGAGAGGATGCCCTAGAGTATTTTGTGCATCTTAAAAGTTTCAAAACTCCTCGAGTTTAGAGTTTACAGCTCAAATAATATTTTTGGACAAAAAACTCAACGGACTATATAAAGGACACTTAGCCATTTTAGTTCATTTTTCCATTTTCATCTAGAGAAAAGCCCGAATTCTCTCCCAAGGATCTTCAATCTTTTGCTCCGGATTATAATTACTTCTACCCTAGAGTGTTTTAAATCATACTACATGTTTAGTTATGTTTGAAATCACTCAAAAATCACTAGAAAAAGGAGTTCACGACCCAAGATCTTCTTGGACCGTAAACTCCATTTTGGGTGCCAAAGTGCTCCCAACTCTTCCCTTATGCTTAGGAACTTGCATGGAACCCTTACCTAATGTTTTCGGCACATGAAAAACACCTTAAGACCCCTTGTATATATGTTTACGGTTTGGGGATCTCCCAAAACCGTAAACACCCCAAAAGTGTGCATAATTAGCCCTAGTCCCTTCACAAGCTTAGGAAACATGTCTAAATCCTTCCTTGATGTGTTTAGCTCGAGAAAAGCACCATAAAACCCCCTAGAATATGGGTTTACGGTTTGGGAATCTCCCAAAACCGTAAACTCCCCCAAAGTGTGTTTTAATGCCTTAAACACCCTTTTAAGCCTTGACTAGTAGCCTAGAACCTTACACAATCGACCTAAGGACCTCAATTCACGAAATGGATGGGTCACCATGAGTTTACTACTGTAAACTCATGTGTTTACGGTAGTAAACTCCCAAGAACATGGTTCAAAAACCGTAAACACAAGTTAGGGTCATTTTAAGACCTTAAACTTACCCAAACACTTGTTTAAGCTTTGGAGCACTTAACCACTTGAACCCTTAGAGTTTTAAGCCTCTTTTGGTGACCAAATGAGAGTTTACGGCCAGGAGTTTACTCCCCTGGGTCGTAAACTCCAACAAACATAGTCATTGGACCATAAACTCCCGTATGAGGCCTTGCACTCCTTCGTTACAACCCGATAGCCTCCTAACAATTTTACCAAAGTGTTTTCCTCACATTAGGATGTTTTTACATGTTTAATAAGTGTTATAATCTCTAATTTTTTATATACATATGTCTTTATATGTTATTAGGATCTTTGTGCGTGTCTAAGTCTTCACTTGACACCAAGCACTTATCCGACACTTACTTCCGATCCACTCGCAACAGGTGAGTTCATACCCCTTAATAAATGTTTTAAATGTTTTTAAATGTTTTATGGGGGGGTACAAGTAGAAATCATGCTAGTTATTATATCATTCACATGTGATTAATAAGCAGCATTCAAATGATTTACTACTCATTAGCCGTTATACCAAACGGATTTCTTCAAATGATTTTCATAAACGTTTTATATGTTTAAAACTCCTTATTTTAAACTGTATGTTTCATTTCAAACTCATTTACAATTGTGTTTCCACCAAATGTTTCTTTATACTTAAACTGTTTTATCAAACCCATGCTTTCAACCCGTTTTATCGATTGACAACAAGTCGATCTTTTCTTAGATAATAATTATGTTTTAAGGTGTTACAAAACTTATTTTATGCTTTTAGATTATCAATTGCATACCTATGTATGTATAGTTATATAAGAAATGTTTAAAAGGCTTAGGAAGGCCTGTCCGCCCTATTTCCTTTTTGCCGTTGAGATGTGGTCTGGTGGGACATCGGGTATCCGTCCGAAGGTTGTTTAAATATTAGTTATATATTATGTGTACATATATAGTCATAAAGGTTCTCCCAGTTCATTCAATACCCTTGGGTAGCAAGGGTATACTTCCATGTTCATACGTACAAGTTACATTACTAGTAAGCTACCATTTGGGTAGTTTAGGAAGAGACTAGAACTATTACTAGAATGCAATATCATACAATGAGTCAGTTCATTCATGAGTCAATACTTGCTAGATAAAGAGAGAAAACACATTACAGCTAGTACACATAGTACATTACTATACTATTACATAGATACATCTACATGAGTACATATACATAGATACATCTACATGAGTACATCTACATGAGTACATTTACATGAATACGTTTACATATATACGCTTACATGAGTACATATACATATATACATCTACATGAGTACATTTACATGATTACGTTTACATATATACGCTTACATGAGTACGTTTACATAAATACATCTACATGAGTACATTTACATGAATACGTTTACATATATACGCTTACATTAGTACGTTTACATAGACAACATATGATGAGTTACTAGTACATTTTATATGTATAGATTCTGTTATATAATCCTCATTCTTATCTTCACTTTGTGATACAATCACATAATAGACGAGATAGATTGGATTTAATATCCTAGTACCAAAGGACACTTTGCGGGATTAACCATTCCTAGAATCTCTGTTAGCTACAGAGGTAAAAGCATATCCACGGATGTCAATGGTTGATACCGTTACAGGTATACTTTAAGGGACTAACTATTCCTACACCCTGCTGTTAGCAACAGAGGTAAATGTACATCTACGGATGTCTACAGTTGACACTGTTAGTTATCCTAGTACAAAAGGATAACACTTAGGTTATTTATATTATTACCTTTATCTTGTGACTCATTGACATAACCGATGAGGTGAATTATTTGAGTATCCTAGTACCAAAGGATACAAATTCTCATGATAATAATAATAATAGTAGCACAGTTAAGTCTTGGTAGAAGACTACATTTAGAAAAGTTAAGTCTTGGTAGAAGACTACATTTAGAACAGTTAGGTCTTGGTAGAAGACTCCCTTTTATACTAGTAGGAATCATAGGGATTTTTAGGGTTTTTCAAACGTTTACAGTTGTTTTACAAACATTTTCATACTTACACGAACTTTCTTTCAAAACATTTTCAAGTCTTTCATTACATGTCATACAAATACTTACATACAAATTAAGACACTAAAATACGTATGATCTCACCAGCTTTAAAGCTGATACTCTCTTTCAAAATAACTTGTATCCTCTGGTCAACAGTAGACAGGTACCGATGCAAGGTTTAGAGAAGATGGAGCTCGTTCAAGACTCATCTTTCATTTGGATTATACTTTAGTGTCTGTTATAATTTGACAGAACACTTGTATTAAAATTATATTATTAATGAAATGGATGATGTTGTTGCTTGTTTACTACTTTTCATTGTTGTGATACTGTACATGACGTCCTCCGCCCCAGAACGCTTCCGTTGTTCATGGTTTTGGGGTGTGACAAGCACTATTTGAGACCATATGTTTCGAACTTTGGCTCGATATACGGTCAACGTTAGGGGACATTTTATTCGTTCATGTGTTAATGCTACACGAGGTACTTCCATATGAAGGGTTAATCGTACATAGTGGATGATATTTTCAATAGGAGGTTACTCTCTATCATTTTGTCTTGTCGCTAGATTCTGATTCAGGCGTGTTCCTGGCCTTAAGAAATAATTAACGATCATTTTGTCATCGTCATTGTTATGGCATGTTTGAAGGCATAGTTGCAATTAGATGACTTGTATAACATTTTATCTAACGACGCTTTCCATTACATATAAGATGAGGATAACGCTTCTTTGCTTCATATCCTACTAGGTTATAACGCGTGGAATCCACGGTTTGACAACTTAAAATAGCTAAAATAATACCTAGTATAATAAGTGATTTGCGAAGACAAGAAGCAAGAAAATTTAAATCTATGTATATAAATAAAAACTAAGAAACTAAAAAGAAGGAATACTATTTAGATTGTAAATTGACATTCTAATGAGAAATCAAATGATCGATCATTAAATTTGATATACTTAAGATAACAACCATAATCATACATAGTAGTACCCTATCCTTGTTCTAAAAATCCTAAAACAAAAGGTAATCCAGCAAAGGTACATGTACATAGTTTCCAAATCCATCCTTACATTTGTTTTCCAAATCGGTCACAACTCGAATTCAAAGAAAAAAAATAATATGACATACCAACTCCTAGCAATTTTACTATGTACAGGATAACTTAACCATTTAAATTCAAATGGACTCATATAATTTGGTGTAAAATGTATAGTCTAATAATAAAATCACAATCAAGCACTTTTTGTAAAATTTGCATTTAATTAAATATGAACATGTTAAACTCTCATTTTGGCACCACATAAGTGACATCTTTAGATCTGCCAAACACCTTATCTCCTACTGATTAACATTTTGATGTAAAAATGATCCCTTTATTGACATTTGTTATTAAAAAGGATGATAAGTCTCTAATCAGCAAGTTCCATGCCTAATTTTTAAAGGCAAATAATTTGTAATACTTAAATAAAGTATAATATTTTATATTTTACAATTACAAATTCAAAAAAACAAACATATTTCATCAACCAATCAATAAATAGGCATGTTTTGTCTTGGATCCGATTTAAAGACTCTTGAGAAAAGGGATGCCCAAACTATTCATGCAACTCAAAACAACTTCACCCTTTACTACCAACCCTACTGACATGTACAAATGCACAGCTGCACTCATGATGAACTTGCCTGGTTTAACACTACCACTAATGCTAAGACTTTCTAAGAAAGAAATGTCATTTTCCACATATTCATAGTCCAGGATTCCAAGTACAGTCTAAGCATCCCCCCCCCCCCACCCCCACCAAACCTGCATTTTCATATGCAGAGAGTAATATGTTATAATGAACACATGATGATGATGATGCAGATATCCCCTTTTGTTCTCCATCAAACAAATGGCTTTCTCTGCTTCCATATACTTGCGGGTAGCTGCATGAAAACATTTTGGCCATCAGAAGCATGAAAGCAAGGTCGCTAACCGTAGACATGAAAAAAAGCGACCTGAAGGTCCTTTTCTTTCTAACTTTTACCATGTTTAATTAAAACAAATTTTTTTAAATTTGTTTTTTTTTTCAAAATCAATTGATTGTTCAAAGTAAACTACTATTTCTTATTATAACAGAAAGGAAGTCATATATTTTGACCAAATTCATTGGAGTAGTTCGCAATGTAACCATGGTTGTGACTGGCCATTGTAATGTATCACAGGCACAATGGCCCTCTATACACTCCCAAGCTTCCATAATGCCAAGTTCAACCTTAGATTTTGCAAAAATTAAAAAGAAAAAACCTGACTCTCTTTGCTTGTGACATGACTTAAAAACTTTCGATAAAAAATAATGAAATTATATGATACCTGTTCCTCCCCTCTAGTTCCAATGTCTCTTAAACCTTCAATAATACAAATAAAAGATTAAATATACACATACAATATGATGAGAAAGGGGATGGGTCTTTATGTTGTATTTGTGAAACAAAAAAAAAACAAAGGAAGAGGCACTTAATCTATCAACATCACTCTCAATAAACTTATAAGAGTATATCTAATTATTAGATAATATACCACCTGGAGCCTTATGTTATACCACCTCAAGCTTCCAAGGGTTAAAGAAACATCTGAATTTGCAAATGTGTTTCACCATTTTACTTGTAGCAGGTTATTTTTTTTAATTACAATGACGATATAAGATAAACTTCTATATAAGTAAAATGATTTTAAAATAATAACCAACAAAAGAGAATAGTCAATGTTCTAGAAAGAATTAAATTGCATTAATATTCTTTCCTCACTGTCCCCAAAATAAATAGACATTATTGGTCAAGAAACATACCTAAATGACGTTTGTCCAAGAGCCTTCAAAAATGATATTTCTATGAAATAGCCTTTGACAAGGCTATCTCTCAACTGTATTCATATTCATTAAAAGTTGTGTCTCCTCATCTTTCACTCATCATGCACCTACATTGCAAAATATCAAACACAAACAAACATCTACAAACATTTGTCATACCCTAAAATAGAAACAACAAATTTATCAAGAAGTTAATAAAATAAAGTCAAACTCCTCTATACGCATAAAAAAAACAACGTTTCTTTCAATTAGGGGTTCAGAAGTAGAGAAAGATTTGTTTTTGTGTGAAAAACCTTGAGATTATAGAAAACTTTGTAGGTTTTACCTGTATTAATAAGGAATTTATCAAGTAGGATATCGTTGACTTCATTAAGGAATTTTCACAAACACCTGGTAGGCACATGGACAGAACTCCATAGCTAAAGACCTACGGTAAAAACAATGAAATAAAAAATAACAAATATATTCAATAGACGTAGATAAAACTAAATAATCATACAAAATAAACGATAAAGACTGAATTAAGAAATTTCCGAAAAAGCTTCATATATCTAAAGAATGGAAGAACATGAATCAGGGGGAATTCTAGATGTTGATTGTTAACCTTAAAAGAACTGAAGTTAAAAATCCACCATTCGTTGGGGTGTTTCTACATCAAGAATAATTACCATACATTAATAAAAATGACAGAAGCTTCAAACATGTTCTGCTCTTTGCAATTCCGTCATAAAAATTGTAGAATAAGCAAATGGTCTCATTTTATCAACAATTTTTTTTAACCATTCAACCATTTTTAGTTCTTAGAGAGAAGCAAGAAGATACAGTGTGTGAGACAGAGAAGCTTCGATAGATAACACAGACACGAGAATCATAAGAAGATTTCATGAAGATAGTGAGTATCGTTTTTAGGGTTTTCAAACTTTGAATCTACAATCAGGTGAAGAAGTTGACTCATATACATGTATCTCTGGTAATTTGGCGTGATTATAGTGATTAGGTTCATCTTGATTGCTAATTTTATGGGATTGATAGTAAATACAAAATAAGAAACCGATTCTAAAGGACATGCTTGAGCGGGAAAACATAAAAGCGAGGGTGTAGAAAAGCTACACGTGGCAGAAAAGAATGCTTAAAAGAAGACACGTGGCTAGTATAGGAGTCTTTTATTAAGATTAGATATGATGGATTTTTTTTTTTGGACGAGAAAAGAAACCCAACATTATAACATGTCAATGGTTTTTCACTAATCGATGACTTAAAGGATTGGAACATGTATGAAAGTTTAAATTTTTTTAATTATTTTATTTAATAAATGTTGTTATTAATAATTTATTTCATATGCAACAAGCTTTCCTGGGCAATTTTTTATGGTCATACACTTATGCATAAATGTTTTGTCAAAACATAAAAATATATATTGAGAGGGTGTTTGGACATAAAAAAAGAGTGTGTTTTTAACTTTTTGTTTATTCATACCCAAGGTTGTAGAACTCGTTACTCGGTACCTACTCGGCCGACTATCGAGTAGCGAGTACTCGGGAGTACTCAGGAGTACTCGGATTTGGTAATTCATGTAGTAATTTTTTAGGGAAATTATATATGTCAAAATCATAAGTTGATTGAAATATATAACAAAATTAGATACATGTGAATACACAAAAACTAAAAAAAACAAATAATGGTCTCACTTCGTGAATAATTACTGAAAATTTAATATATATATATATATATATATATATATATATATATATATATATATATATATATATATATATATATATGTAGTAATAATCACATGTGTGTATGTTAAATAATAAATCATTAAGTATATTATACATATTAATCACCGAGTTGACCGAGTTTTACAACATTGCTCAGTTTAGTAAGGGGCCGAACGGGGAGTACTCGGGATTCTGTAATTCACCTCGGCAAAAGGCCGAGTAGCAAGTATTCGGAGGAGTAATCGGCCAACTCGGCGAGTTTTACAACATTATTCCTACCATTATAAGCTAAGTTTAAGTGTTTGGATAGAGAACACTAAAAATCAGCTTATTACGGTGGGGATAAACTAATTTTAGTAAGCATCCCCCCTTGATTAGAGCTTACTGTTTATTTTTAATCCAAACATTTTTACAAAAACTACTTTCTCTTACCATTATAAGCTAATAAGCTATAAACTACACCTTCTAAATAATAATGTGGCAAACCACTAAAATACTTAACTTTTTTAAGGTCAAGGCACTTACGAGTAGATGCACAAATGTCTAGGAATTGATGTTTCCTTTTAAGGTATGTTTAAAATTATATTGTAAATTTTTTAGTATATATATTATTTTAAATACTTAACTTTTTTAATGAATAAATTGTTAGGTATAGATATTGGAGGCATTTTCTTTTTACCGACATTGATTCGTAGTTTCGTACAAAGAAGATTGAAGTATGATACACAGAATGTGAACATGGTGTGAACATGGACACCATTGAAAAGACTTATACGAGGACATACTTAGGATTATCAATGTGACATAGGTTCATTTTGTAAACGTTATTATTATTTTTGTATCAAATGGAATATACCGTAACATTAAATTTCAAGATGGGCGTCGACCACACACCAAGATAAAGCAAACGAATGTGGAGCTTAAAGCTTAAATGGAATTCACCCGTTTTATTATAGCGGGTGATGAGGTGATTTCCACCACAGTCCATCTATACTCCTTCTGGTTGCTAGACTTGTTCACTATTTGGATAAACCGAATTATCAAATTGGACATTTTGGATTGGTCTATTTGGTTTGGATATTCGGATTTTGGATTGGTTTTCAACAAAAACGAATTATTATTTTGGATTTTGGATTGATTTATAAAATAAGAACCGAATAGTCTAAAAAAACCGAATAAACATTTATTACTTATTTATTTTTAATTCATATCTATACTTATTTATTAATTTTATAATTTATTTTTTCAAATAGGTTCTAAACGTTTCATCCGATAAAAAAACATTAATATGCATTTTATCTCAAAAGTTTTCTATCTATAAAATATTTAACTATAATATACCTTATTAGTTATTAGTAGTTGTTTATAAATTTCAAATCACAACTAAATAATTTGTTTTTGTTTCCTGTGTAAAATTAAATTGAGTAATATTATAATTATATGTCGTTTTAAAATGTTTTGGTTTTTGAAAACCGAACTATAAAAACCGATCTAATCAAATTGTAAATGGATCGGATCGGATCGGATTTGAATTTAGTTTAGACCATTCGGATCCATGTTTTTTAAAGTCAAAATCAATTCGGATTCACTTGATTGAATAAAACATCCATCTAAACAAACACTCATACCGGTTGCCACAAACACAAACACGAAGACATGGAGACAAATAGAGACACACCATAGACATAGACACAGAGATTGAGTCATACACACTGAAATTGTCTATGACACAGAGATTGAGTCGTATATAAGGTAAGACAGATACAAATACATACGTTCACCACCAAAATAAGTATATAAGGCTAATTAAGATGGACCCATATAGTATTTCTTTGCAAGGCTTTTACCATTTCAAAGGGATCTATGAGGTCGATTTCAATTGAATCTTTCTTGGTATTTGCAAGAGACACAATAATGATCAAATAATAATATTTTTTTTTGATGTGTTAATGGAGTTTATTTTTTAAAAAGTGTTAGAAACACATGATGTAAGAATCAATTGCAAAAATTGATGCGATATAATTACAATACAAACAACATTACCAATATGGATGATGTAATACACATACAACATTTTGCAATCAAAATCAATTGCTTAATTTCCCCATCATAATTTCATATACCATTAGACAATGATTCAAAAAAATGTCATAGCATTATATCTTCAACCTCTTTCAAGATTGAATTCCCCACATATATAAATAAGTATCCATCATATCATGAAGTCGTATAAAATCAAGTAAGAAAACCATTACAAATAACTTAAAATTCCAACATTTGTATCTCTAGTGGCACAACATGAGTTCACTTTGTAGTCATTTGATTTTGATATATCAACACTAATCCATAGTAGTCGATTTACCATTACATTATCCGAATCTAAGTATCAAAACATATCCCAACAACAACAACAACAAAACACGTAAAAATTGGACTCCGAAATATCCAACATCGATTAGGTTTAACCTAAAGAAACCAACTTCGATCATCACTCCCTTCATAAGACCCATAAGAAGATGCTACATTTGGACCCATATGATCCACACCACTCATTCCTAGACACAAGGCTTCACCCAATGGCCCACCAGGCATCGAAGGGTTCGAACCCTGGTTCGAACCCTCCCAAGCCGCCTGGTTCAGCCATTGGTGGTTTGATCTAAACCCATCCCCACACTCTCCTCCCTCACCCTCCAACATTCTAAAAGCCATTTGAAAACTCTCTTGATCCCCAAACTCAACTCCATTTCCATTCACATTCCCACTAGATTGCATTGATAAACTAAGTGAACAATCATCCCTTTTAGATTGAGACAAGGGTGTCTCACTACTCTTTATAAACCATTCATGACACCTTCATAAAATGTACACCAAAATCAAAACAAACAAGAGAAAACCCATTTCATATTATTTTATTTTATACTTGTAATTAAAGTATAAAACTCACCTGGTTTGCTGATTTGATGAAGTTGCAGTGGGATTATGAGTTGTATCCACAGGCTTTCTTGAACGTGATCTGGTTTTGTGGGCATGGCGTTCGCAGTACTTCTGGTTGGGACCCACATCCTTTGCACACCTCCATTTTTTTCCATCTGTTCTTCTACACCTCCATGGCTCTGGATCCGACCCGTTTGAGAATCTTATTCCCGTACTCGTCCCTATTAATAATCCCAAATCGTAGTTTTTAACTTTTTTTTTATTCTGAGCATTTAAACAAACAGTTGGAGTGCATAAGGAATGAGTTACTATTATGTAAGAGAAAGAAAGAAAATGTACTGTTGGACTGAGTGGATGAAGGTAGGAGGAGCTGCGGAGGAATAGGAATGGAAGCCATTATGTACTTGTAGATTAGTGTCTGCCTCTCGAGCTCTTGCCACTGTGTCGCTGTAAAAAGCACTTTCCCAGAAGCTCCGACAACTCCATCTGTAACAAAGTGTATGCAATGTAAAGGATATCACAAATTCACAAGCAATATCAAGAAAAAGTTTTTTAATTTAAGAACCTGTAATCGATTTGAAAGAAATCCCAGATGCAAGTTGGTTAGTGGGATTACCCTGGTGGACGAACTGTTGGCTGCCATTGTTACCATAAACACCACCAAAATCGTGATGACGATACTGGTTTATGTTTATCAAGCTCATCTTTTTACAAGGATAAGACGGTTCGCTGTTCAAACCCAACCCAACATCACACTCTAATGGCGACACCGCACCGCCACAACCACCACCACCACCACCACCGCCACCGCCACCGGCGGCGCCACTGGTTCTATTACTATCATTCCTCATTTTTCAAGAAAATACAAAACCCAGATTCCGATGGGGTTTGTCTGTCGTCCCGAAGAAATCAAAAGGGTTTATAGAAGAGAGAATTTAGTTGCTTCCTATGGTTCCAACATTCGCCCATGGAAGAAAGCAACAAACAGAAAGTCCAAAATTTGGTCCCCTCTTCCTTCTGTCTCTTTCTTAATTTGTTACCCTTTTCAATGGAAACGTGTATCGATACCGATCTCAATCGTCCTCTTCCATGAAATAAGATAAGAACGTAGTTATGATGATTTCATTGATCTTTTTTATTTAAAAATAAAAGAGATAGCTGCGCATGGGCCAAAACGATGTGCAGATAAAGCTTGGTTTTAATGCTTGTAACATTTGGGTGTGTCAAACTCTATAACAACTAACAAGGTCACCCGTGTTAGTTTCGTGGCGAATCTCAATGGATGGGTGTCTATACTCTTTTTACACATATGTTCTCTAGAGTCTAGTGTCTCTCCTATCTCATTTTGTAATTTGCTATTATTATATAATTTTGCTTAAAAAAATGTTTACCAGTATATTAGTGATTCAAATTTAGATCCTTTTATTGATTTTTGTCATTATAGATCTGAAATTATTTTTTATGCCTTTATAATTTATTTATTTTTATTTTTTTTAATTGTAATATTACTTTAATATTAAAAAACAAAAAAATAAAAATTAACACCAGCCACCCCACCCCCACCGTCCTCACTATCCCTTCTACAATACATGTCTCACCCCAAGTGATACGTGTCAGGACCCCAGGTGGGGAATAGTTGCTGATTCAGGGCGAGAGGCCGCAACGTGGGCCGACTATGTGTTCAGCAGCGATGGCTAGACGCTACCTCTAGCAGAGATGCGTAAGTTATGTCGCTTATGTTATGGATACCCGGGAGAAGGGTAAGGCGGTCGTCGATGATGTGTCAGTGGTGCGGGAGTATCCGGATGTTTTCCCATAGGATTTGCATGGAATACTCCGGAGAGACAGGTGGAGTTCAGGATCGACATAGTTCCAAGTGCGGCTCTGATAGCCAATGCACCATATCGGTTGGCTCCTCCCGAGATGCAGAGTTTTCTACACAACTGTAGGAGCTGTTAGACAAGGGATTTATCAGGCCGAGCAGTTCACCCTGGGGAGCCCTGATCTTATTTGTGAAGAAGAATGATGGGTCACATCTGATGTGCATAGATTACCGGGAGTTGAATAAGGTGATGGTGAAGAACCGTTACCCACACCCGAGGATTGACGATCTCTTCGACCAGCTTCAAGGAGCATCTTGGTTTTCCAAGATCGATTTGCGTTCAGGCTACCATCAGATGGGGGTCAAAGACGAGGATATACAGAAGACTGCTTTTTGGACTCACTATGGTCATTGCGAGTTCGTGGTGATTCCCTTTAGGCTCACCAATGCTCATGTCGCATTCATGGACCTTATGAACCGCGTGTGCAGACCGATGTTAGATCTGTCTGTGACAGTCTTCATCGATGACATCTTGGTTTACTCCAAGACGCAGGAGCAGCACGATGAGCACTTACGAGAAATGTTGGATACTCTGAGGAAAGAGAGCTTGTACGCCAAGTTCTCCAAATGTGAGTTCTAGTTACGCGAGGTACAGTTTCTGTGGAACCTTGTCAGCCAGAATGGTATTTTGGTCGACCCGGCCAAAGTGGAGGTCGTGATGAGATGGGAGGTTCTGAAGTCTCCATCTGAGATTCGAAGTTTCATCGGTTTAGCAGGCTATTACCGGAGACTCTGTGACGACCCAAATTTTTAAAAGAAAATTTTCATTTTTAATTAGTCAAACATATTTGCATAAACCATGAAATCCCAAAACAATTTTTTTCAAATCCACATTCAATACAACTTTATTTAAAAACATCAGTGTCCCATAACATATCAGTGAGAGAGAGAGAAAGAGAGTGTGTGTGTGTGTGTGTGTGTGAAAGAGAGTGTGCACACCACGCCATCACGCATTGCCCTTGCCCTTGGGCTCAGATGTGCCTGAAACAAATCCACAAACGGTAAGCTGAAAGCTTAGTAAGTTCCCCAGAGCATACCCACACACAAGCCATATACAACATATCATACTAGCTAAAACAACTATACATATCACATAAGCCATGCATACCACAGATAGGGATACTGTGGACTCGTCCCTAGGGTCTTACTCCAGGATGCCATGGGCTCCCCACATAGTCTTACACCTAAGTGTTATGGGCTCTCCCATGGTCTTTAATAGGAAAGCCATGGGCACTCCACATGGTCTTACATCCAAGTGACATGGGCTCTCCCATGGTCTTTGATAGGAAAGCCATGGGCTCTCCACATGGTCTTACATCTAAGTGTTATGGGCTCTCCCATGGTCTTCTATATAAACATACCACATATACTACTAGCATACTTCCTAGCTCATATCAACTATCATGCCAAATAATACCATTCCAGCTAGTACACTACATATCATGAAATGGGTCGGCCTTGGTGCCTTAGACCCAATGGTATGGTGAGGAGACTCACCTCTATCTGCTGAATGCGAAAGCTGCTTTCCTAACAGTTCGTAACCTCCTTTGTTGAATAATAATATTAATCAATGTTAGGACTTCACTTAATCAAATGAAAACCCAAACCCCAAGTCCCTCCAAAAAGGCCCAAATATCCTTTCTTTGTTAATGGGCCCAAAGTCCATATCCATAATCATTAATGGGCCTCTTGGCCCAATAAAGCCCTACCATAACACTAATGGCCCAAAACAGATAAAATGGCCCATTATTCTAAGAATGTAAACAAGTCCAATAACCAAATGAGGCCCAACAGTTCAAAGGCCCAAAAAAGATCCAAGCCCATCTGTGATGCGTACGCGGAGCGTACCACCCTGGTACTTGCAACGTATTGGGGCTCTGGGGCTTACGCGCAGCGTATACTAGGTTACGCCCAACGTACTAACAGATTCTGCAGTTTTTCAATTAAGTACTTAATACTCAATTCTTTTACGTCCAAAAGTCAGATCTAAGCTTATTAAGACGACCTAAGGCATAAAGTTGGCAACTTTATCCCTTTGCATGCCTCATATGTTCCTAACACCCCCATTAAGACCTTTTTAAGGTTCTTAACCCATGCATGAGGTCAAAACACCCACCAAGACTCCATTTTTATGTTGCAAACGAACCAAAGGACCTCAAATCTGTCATTTCCATCCTCTAGAGTTGCTCAACTCACAAAGGAGATCCAAAAACAACAAAGGGGACAAAACTAGAAAACCATAGCTAGATCTAGCGATTTAAATGGATACGTGCAAGCTTTATACTTCCAGATGCTCCTCAAGGTCGACTATATGTAGATTCTTGAAGTCCAAGGCCACTCCAAGCTTGTTTGACAACCTCTTGTTCTTGAATGAACATTATACGGGCCACAAATGCACTCTTAAAGCTCAAAATGCACTCACAAATGGTATTAGGGTTTTTAGAGATGTTTAAAGGTGATAGGGGCCGATGAGGGTGAGGCTCAGATGATTTAAGGGTGTTTATATAAGTTACAAGTCTGCAAATTAGGGTTTGGACCTCCGACACGTACACCCAGCATACTTCTGGTACGCCAGTGTATGTGCTGCCCCTCCGCGATCACCTGTGCGTAGTACCCTAAGCGTACTCATAAGTACGCCCAACGTACTTACGGTAATAATATGCTAAAATGGAATTTCTTCAAGGGTTTCAAAGTCATACCTGGTTTGGAGTGTTACAACTCTCCCCCACATGAACTAGACTTCGTCCTCAGAGTCAGTTGCTTTAAATAGATCGGGGTAATGCTCTCGCATCTCCTCCTCCGGCTTCCAAGTCCATTCAGATCCTTTTCGGTGTTGCCATTGCACCTTTACCAGCTTCACCTCCTTGTTCTGAAGACCCTTTCTCTTCCTATCTAAGATGGTAATCGACCTCTCGAAATAGTTCAGGCTCTCATCCACCTGAATATCGCCCAATGAAATGACTGCGGACTCGTCAGTGACACACTTCCGGAGCTGAGAAACGTAGAAGGTGTTGTGAATCTGGCTAAGCTCCTCTGGTAGATCTAAGCGATATGCCACCTTGCCCACCCGGGTCGTGATCCTGAACGAGCCTATGAACCGAGTCCCTAACTTGCCCCTCTTCCGAAACCTGATAACTCCCTTCCATGGCGATACCTTCAGCAACACAAAATCTCCCACCTGAAACTCGAGATCTGATCATCGTCGGTCAACATAACTTTTATGACGGCTCTATGTGACCCGCAACCGGACGCGCACCTGCTAAATCAGTCTGGTAGTCTTGAGCACTACCTCAGTGCTCCCCATGACCCAATGCCTAACCTCGTCCCAACACATCGGGGTCCTGCACCTCCGACCATATAACATCTCGAATGGAGCTCAGTCGATACTAGCATGATAACTGTTATTGTATGAAAACTCAGCATGCTCGAAGCATGTCCTCTAGTGTCTGGATCATCCTCTCGCTCTGGCAGTCGGTCTGGGGGTGGTATGTCGTGCTAAAATGTAGCTAAGTGCAGTTCCTCGTGGAACTTCTTCCAGAACCTGGAAGTAAACCAGACATTCCTATCAGAAACTACCGACACTAGCACCCCGTGTCTAGCCACCACCTCTCGTACATAAATATCCGCCAACTTCTCCGTGGATATACTCTTGGAAATCGGAATGAAGTGGACACTTTTCATCAGTCTGTCTATGATCACACATATTGCGTCCACACCCCTCGCCATCCTAGGTAACTTTGTGATGAAGTCCATAATGATCTCTTCCCATTTCCACATAGGAATGAGTAGTGGTTGTACCTTGCCAAGAGGCCGCTGATGTTCGGCCTTGACCTTCCTGCAGGTCAAGCACCACTCCACGAACCAGGTGATCTCCCGCTTCATGAAGGGCCACCAATAACTCAGTCTCAAGTCCCTATACATTTTTGTAGCCCCTGGATGTATAGAGAACTTAGACTTGTGTGCCTCCTCTAATATCCTCTGCCTCACTCCCCCAGTCACCGGTACCCACACCTGGCCACACTATGTCAAGAGGCCATGACTATCCTTAACAAACAAAGGATATTGTCCCTGTATTTTCTCCATCTTCCAATTCTCTTTCTTTACTCCCCCAACCTGGGCCTCCTTGATCATATCTAACAAAGGAGAAATCACCATCATCCTCATAAAAATGTTCCCAATCAGGGACCCCGCTGTCTTGCGGCTCAGCGCATCGGCCACCACGTTGGCCTTCCCTGGATGGTATAGGTTCTCACAATCATAATCCTTCAGCACATCCAGCCACCTCCTATGTCGCATGTTGAGGTTCTGTTGATCCATCAAATACCTTAAACTCTTGTGATCGGTATAAATAGTGAAACGCACTCCATACATATAGTGCCTCCAAATCTTAAAGGCAAACACCACGGCCCCTAATTCCAGGTCATGAGTGGGGTAATTCGCCTCATGAGGCTTCAACTGCCTCGAGGCGTAAGCAATCACGTGCCCCCTCTGCATCAGTACCACACCTAACCTTGTAATCGATGTGTCACAGTACACCACAAATCATCTAACCCCTCAGGTAGTACTAGGATCGAAGCTTCACATAACCTCCGTCTCAGAGTCTCAAAAGTCGTCTGCTGATCCGTGCCCCACCGAAAGGTCACATTCTTCTTGGTCAAGTGGGTCAATGGCACAAAAATCTTGGAGAAATCCTAGATAAATCTTTCATAATAGCCTACTAAGCCCAAGAAGCTACGAATCGATGATGCGTTTTTCGGTACTTCCCACCGCATCACAGCCTCAACCTTGGCTGGATCAACCGAAATGCCCTCCTGATTGATGACATGCCCCAAAAAATTGTACCTCTTGCAACCAAAATTCACACTTCGAGAACTTTGCATAAAGCTAATCTGCCCTTAGGGTCTCCAATACTTCCCTCAAATGCTGCTCATGTTGCTCCATGGTCTTAGAATAGACCAGGATATCATCAATAAAAATGATCACTGACTGATCCAGCATCGGTCTACACACCCTGCTCATGAGATCCATAAACGCTGTTGGGGCATTGGTGAGCCCAAATAGTATCACCACAAACTCATAATGCCCGTACCGAGTCCTGAAATCCGTCTTCGGTATGTCCTCATCTGATGGTACCCTGACCGAAGATCAATCTTGGAAAACCAAGACGCACCCTGTAGTTGATCAAACAAATCATCGATCCTCGACAACAGATGACGGTTCTTCACCGTTAGTTTGTTCAGTTCCTTATAATCGATGCACATCCTATGTGATACATCCTTATTTTTCACAAAAAGGATTGGTGCTCCCCACGGGAAACTGCTCGGACATATGAACCCTCAGTCTAGCAGCTCATGAAGCTGCGTAGATAACTCTTGTATCTTAGGTTGTGCTAACTGATATGGTGCCTTTGCTATCGGAGCGGCACCAGACATAAAGTCGATTCGAAACTCCACCTGCCTCTCCAGAGGCACTCCTGGTAACTCTTCGGGGAAAACATCCTGAAAGTCCTGTATAATTGGAACACTGCCCACATCCTTCGTGGTCTCTACCCTAGTATTCGAGATATAAGCCAGAAATCTCGTACAACCATGCTGCAGAAATCTTCTAGCCCTCGCAGCCAAACAGAGAGTTGGCCCCTACGAGGCTCTCTCACCATGAATAACCAGTTCTCCCCCACTTGGGGTTCGAACCCTAACCAGATGGCGCTCGCAATCAATCATGGACCCGTTGGCCCCCAACCAGTCCATCCCGAAAATCACCTTTAGATCTTGTAACGATATCGGAACTAGATCTACACAAAACCTCTCGCTCAACACATTCAGGACGCAATCCCAATACACCCTTGCTGCACTAACAGTGCGGTCATCTGCGATCTCTACCTCGAGCGGGGATCCAAAGTTCCTGGTGTGTCCCATAACTTCTTGCTAAGCGCAAGTGACACGAACGATCGGGTAGCATCCGAATCAAACAAGACATGATCAGACAAACCATTGACCAAAAAGGTCCCTATACAAGCATAAAGTACAAATAAGTCATGCAAATAATAAGAACAGAGAATAATGGACATGTACCAGCCACAACGTCTGGCGCTACTCGAGCCTCCTCGATAGTCAGCTGAAATGTGTAGCTCTTCACCGCCGGAGCATCTGCCTTAGCAGGATGGCCATTAGTAATCTTCATTGTGACAGGCGTAGGCGCCGCCGCTGCTCCTCCCCCTCCCTATAACCTCGGACAATCAGCCCGCTTATGGTCAGTCTGGTTGCAATGAAAACAAATCACGCCCTTCTTGGGGCAGTCCTTGATCATGTGGCCTTACTGGCCACACCTGAAACATCCCGATCCGCCCATCAAACAGTCTCCACTGTGCGTCTTACCGCACTTGGCACACCGTCCCCGACCCTGCTGGCCCCTGCTAGATGAATCCGAGGTCTTAGGCTTTTTAGCCTGACCTACTGCTTCCTGGTCCTGCTCAGGCTTCCGTTTCGTGTGGAAATCCAACTCCATCTCCTGCTCACGGGCCTTTTCCTCCATCTCATTCAAGGTTTTGCACCCTGTAAAGCTCACAGATTCGCTAATATCATCCCTCAGAATGGAATGATATCGTGTATGCGTCATATCCTCATCTGTAGCATACTGTGGAATCATCAATGGTCACTCCCAAAACTTGGCGGTGATCCCCGACACAGTCTCGGTGGTCTGCTGTAAGTCATGAAACTCCCTCACTAGACATTGCACCTTGATAGGTGGTGCAAACTCCAAGTCAAATCGTCGAACAAACTCGGCCTATGTCATCTCAGCCACCCCGACTGCTCCCACCTGGCTAGTAACCTCGCACACTTAGTCTCAAACTCTATCTCTCAACATACATGAAGCAGAGCCCACATTTTCCGCATCTGGGAAAGAACTCATGTGCTGGGCGTTCCTGATATCCACCACCCAGTGTTGGCTAACAATGGGGTCCCTGACCCCGAAAAACTCTGGCGCCCCACACGCCTTGAAATCCCAGAATGAGGGTGTTCGGGCCTAAACCTGTCCTGCAGCGATCTCGGCTCTAAATGCCCTGATCCCTTCTTCCATAATCTCCATCATGCCCTCCTTGACTGTCCCAAAAATGACTGGGGTAGTGTCAAGAATTCCCCTCATAACCTCGGCTGCAATAAGCTCACACGACCTCTCATCAATGACATCAGTAGTGTCGCCGGATCCAGCCCCATATCCAGATCACAATCCTGACTCCCTGCTCTAAATCGTGTCACCACCATGCTGAACCGAAATGTCATAAATCATAATGATAAGGATTTCCATATAAGGGATCTTTCCACACCCATCCTCCTTGAATTCGTCAGATCTAACATTGGTTCGCGTACAGGTCCTGTGTTTTCAGTAGTATGGGCCCAATACTACCTTCCACACCTACCTGTACCTTTCCCCTATGCTCTACCTGATAACTCCAATTTTTCCCAAAACTAAACCATATCCCACAAACTATCGCATATATATCAAATCTCAGGCTATCCTAAGATTTGCTCTACTCATGTCAATTAAATCATCATAACAGGTTTCCCTTATGCATGCAAATTGTACAAAGAAAAGGATTAAATAGACTTTCGAATAAAAGATTCTACCCTAGGACCGCAACTAGGGAAGGAACTGGAAATAAGGCCAAATCAATCATTCTAAGGCTATAAGCTCCTAACCATATACAATTTTAAAAGCATACACACAACAAGTTCCATATAATTAACAAAGCTCAAATATCAGTATAACATGGCTAACATATTGGGGAACTACTTACTTGGCTCGGCTGATCACGCGTGTTGCACTCTCACCTTTTCCTTTCTTTCAAAAGCTTTTTATGTTATTTTTTAAAACAATTTTTACCATTTCCTTAGTTTGAGTCCTGACACACCCGAGAGTGTGCCCGAATCTCTCAAACCAAGGATCTGATACCAACTTGTGATGACCCAAAATTTTAAAAGAAAATTTTCATTTTTAATTAGTCAAACACATTTGCATAAACCATGAAATCCCAAAACAATTGTTTTCAAATCCATATTCATTACAACTTTATTTAAAAACACCAGAGTGTCCCAAAACATATCAGTGAGAGAGAGAAAGAGTGTGTGCACGTCGCGCCATCACGCCTTGCCCTTGCCATTGGGCTCAGATGTACCTGAAACAAATCCAAAAACGGTAAGTTGAAAGCTTAGTGAGTTCCCCAGAGCATACCCACATACAAACCACATAAAACATATCATACTAGCTAAAAACCTATACATATCACATAAGCCATGCATACCACAAATAAGGATGTTATGGGCTCATCCCCAGGGTCTTACTCTAGGATGTCATGGGCTCCCCACATGGTCTTACACCTAAGTGTCATGGGCTCTCCCATGGTCTTTAATATAAAAGCCATGGGCTTTCCACATGGTCTTACATCCAAGTGTCATGGGCTTTCCCATGGTCTTTGATAGGAAAGTCATGGGCTCTCCACATGGTCTTACATCCAAGTGTCATGGGCTCTCCCATGGTCTTCCATACAAACATACCACATATACGACTACCATACTTCCTAGCACATATCAACTATCATGACAACTAATACCACTCCAGCTAGGACACTACATATCATGAAATGGGTCGGCCTTGGTTCCTTAGATCGATTGGTATGGTGAGGAGACTCACCTCTGTCTGCTGAATGTGAAAGTTGCTCTCCTAACAGTCTGTAACCTCTCATGTTGAATAATAAAATTAATTAATGTTAGGACTTCACTTAATCAAAGGAAAACCCCCAAATATCCTTTCTTTGTTAATGGGCCCAAAGTCCATGTCCATAATCATTAATGGGCCTTTTGGCCCAATAAGGCCCTACCATAACACCAATGGCCCAAAACAGATACAATGGACCACTATTCTCAGAATGCAAACGAGTCCAATAACCAAATGAGGCCCAACAGTTCAAACGCCCAAAATAGATCCAAGCCCATCTGTGATGCGTACGCTAAGCGTACCACCCTGGTACGCATATCGTACTGGGGCTTACGCGTAGTGTACACTGGGTTACGCCCAGCTTACTAACATAATAAGCACTTTTTCCATTAAGTTCTTAATACTCGATTCTTTTACGTCCAAAAGTCATATCTCAGCTTATTAAGATGACCTAGGGCATAAAGTTGGCAAACTTTATGCCTTTGCATGCCTCATATGTTCCCAACACCCCTATTACGACCTTTGTAAGGTTCTTAACCCATGCATGAGGTCAAATCACCCACCAAGACTCCATTTTTATGTTGTAAATGGACCAAAGGACCTCAGATCTGTCATTTTCATCCTATGGAGTTGCTCACTTCAGAAAGGAGATCCAAAAGCAACAGAGGGAGACAAAACTAGAAAACCCTAGCTAGATCTAGTGATTTAAATAGAAAGGTGCAAGCTTTATACCTCCAGATGCTCCTCAAGGTCGACTATATGCAGATTCTTGAAGTCCAAGGTCACTCCAAGCTTGTTTGACAACCTCTTCTTCTTAAATGAACATTATACGGGCCACAAATGCAGTCTTAAAGCTCAAAATGCACTCACAAATGGTATTAGGGTTTTTAGAGACGTTTGAATGTTAAAGGGGGTGATGAGGGCGAGGCTCAAATGAGTTAAGGGTGTTTATATAGGTCACAAGTCCGCAAATTAGGGTTTGGACCTCCGGCACGTACGCCCAGCGTACTTCTGGCATGCCTAGCATACGTGTTTCCCCTTAGTGATCACTCGTGCGTAGTATGCTAAGTGTACTCATAATTACGCCCAACGTACTTACAGGACTAATATGATAAAATGGATTTTCTTCAAGGGTTTCAAACTCATACCTGGTTTGGAGTGTTACAGATTCATATTGGATTTCTCCAAGGTAGCGGTACCACTGACCCGACTGACGAAGAAGGTCGTTGTATTTCGTTGGGGGCCTGAGCAATAGACAACATTTGAGACTTTGAGACAGAGATTATGCGAGGTGCCGACCTTACCCTGCCATAGGGCATTGAGAATTTTGTAGTGTATTGTGATGCGTCTATTTTAGGCTTGGGCATAGTATTAATGCAGAGGGAGCATATTATCGCCTACGCCTCTAGGCAGCTGAAGCCTCACGAGGCGAACTACCCGACGCACGATCTGGAGTTGGGGTGGTTGTTTTCGCCTTTAAGATTTGGTGGCATTACCTCTATGGGGTTCGTTATCCCATTTACACGAACCACAAGAGCTTAAGGTACCTCATGGACCAGCCGAATCTGAACATAAGACAGCGTCGGTGGTTAGATGTGGTGAAGGATTACGACTGTGAGATCCTTTACCACCCGGGGAAGGCCAACGTTGTGGCCGATGAACTTAGCCACAAGGCAACCCCGATCAAAGACATTTACTTGAGGATGACGGTGGTGACTCCACTTTTGGAGCAGATCCAAGAGGCGCAGGTCGAGGGTATGAAGGAGGAGTGCCTGAAGTGTGAGCGGATCATAGGCCATGTGGCCTCATTTGACTACGACAGTCGTGGGGTACTGACCCTACATCAGAGGGTCTGGGTTCCTTACTAGGGTGGGGTACACCAGGTACTGATGGATGAGGCCCACAAGTTGAGGTTCTCCATCCATCCTGGGGAGATGAAGATGGATATGGATCTTTGCCCGTATTATTGGTCGCCCACAAGACAAGACGAGCCGTTGGATATCCACGTGTGGAAATGGGAGGACATTACTATGGATTTCATCATGAAGCTTCCTAGGACCGCACGGGGAGTGGATTCAATTTTGTCTATCATTGATCAGTTGACCAAGAGTGCCCATTTCATTCCGGTCTAGGAGAGCATTTCGGCCGAGAAGTTGTGGAAGTTTCCGTGATTTCTGACCGAGATGTACGGTTCACTTCTAGATTCTAGAAGAAATTCCATAACGAGTTGGGTATTCGTCTACAATGGTAAGAGCGAGCGGACCATCCAGACCTTGGAGGATATTATACGGTCGTGTGTCTTAGACTTCGGTGGTATCTAGGATACTTACCTTCCCAGATTTTTCCTACAATAATAGCTACCACACCAGCATCAACCGTCATCCCTTCGAGATGCTTTATGGGAGGAAGTGCAGAACCCCGATATGTTGGGGTGAGGTTGGACAGAGGGTCATGGGGAGTATCGAAGTGGTACTCAAGACGACAAAGAGGATCCAGCAGGTCCGAAGTAGACTCCAGACTTCCTAGAGTTTGCAAAAGGGTTACGCCGACAGACGTCGTTCAGACCTGTATTTCCAGTTCGGGGATATGGTCATTATGAAGGTGTCACCTTGGAAAGGTGTCATCCGCTTCATAAAATGGGGAAAGTTGGGCCCTAGGTATATCGGACCTTTCAGGGTTATAGCCTGAGTGGGCAAGGTAGCGTATAGACTGGATCTGCCAGCCGAGCTTAGTTAGATCCAAAACACCTTTCATGTCTCCCAACTGCAGAAGTGCTTGGTAGATGACTCTGCGGTGGTTCCGATAGAGGATATTCAAGTGGATGACAGCCTGAACTACATCGAGCGACTAGTGGCCATCCTCGACAAGAATACAAAGCATATGAGGAACAAGAGGGTCGAGTTAGTGAAGGTGAAATGTGAGCACCGCAAGGGCTCGGAATGGAGTTCCAGAGTCGGCAAAAGAGTTTCGCCGACAGAAGCCGATGAGACATGGAGTTCTAAGTTAGGGATATGGTCCTTTTGAAGGTTTCACCTTGTAAAAGTGTCACCCGCTTCAGAAAATGGGGCAATCTGGGCCCCAGGTATATCAGACCTTTCAGGGTTATTGTCACACCCCAAAACTGGAACGATGGAAACGTTCTGGGGTGGAGGACGTCATGTTTAGTATCATAAGACATGTATCATAGTAATCAAAGTAATAAACAACCATTTAATTAGAAAGAAAGTGTTTACAATGTGTGTGTTCACAAAACATAGAATACATATGTAAATAACAAAACAAGACTTGGAGCTATACTGCTCCATCTTCTGAATTCCCAGCACAAGTACCTGTCTACTAGTCTCTTGAGAATACAAGTTATTTTTGAAAGAGTTGATCAGCAATTAAGCTGTGACTTCATAAGATTTTAGTGATGTAAGTAAGTTGTAGAAAGCTTAGTAAGTTGTAGTAAGTTGTAAGTTTTGTTTAGAAAAGTTCACCTGTTCCTCCAGAAAATCCTATATTTCCTGCTTTGATGGAAGATAAGTAAAAATGACTCTACAATCCTTTCTATGAGTACTAAATGGATACAAGTTATATAAAACTCAAAGTAAACAAACAATCTATTATGTGTATCTTCCCTAAGCCCACAACCAAACAAGGAACAAGGAATGAGGCGGATGGCACACATCCCATTGGTTGTTAGATCATTGTTGTATATAACCCTGGTGTAATCACTTGGTACTTACGAAGTTAACTGTAATAGTTCCTTTATATTTGTTGAAAAGATCCTTTAAGAAAACCCTTATTTCTTATAATAAAAATAGTAACCATAGTGGTTCCTTCTATAATCACTTAGTTTATACTAGCTATATATAAGCTAATATCGAACAGATAGTTAATTATGTGGATCTGCCCTAAGCCCACAACCAAACAAGGAACAAGGAATGAGGTGGAAAGCACACATCCAACTACCTATTGGATATTAATTATATATAACCTTGATGTATAAACTAAGGTATTATAGAATTAACCACCTAAGGTCCTTTAAGTTATACTAGTTTAATAAAATGGATTAAACCCTTTACTGGTAAGTTTCTAGTTTTGTATACCAAAAGTTCTGATTTGAAAAGTATGTTTTGTACTAGAAAAATGTGAATTGAATTAGTGTCCTATGACCTGACCCATACCCGGTACCCCTTATGATGACACAATGTATACTGAACATATATATATATATATATATATATATATATATATATATATATATATAACTAAGATCGAATGGATAATAGGTTGGGGGAATCCGCTCTAAGCCCACAACCAAACAAGGAACATGAAATGAAGCGGAAAGCACATGTCCTATTACCTATCAGATCCTATTAATATATATCCCTTGATGTATACATTAAGGAATCATAAGGTTAGCATTATAGGTCCCTTTCTACTGAATGTACATGACCCGACTGTTCTGCTTGTCGTTTGAAAAGATGTAAGTCTCCCTAGTTTATAACTATCTTGAATTGAAAATAGTTTGCGTTAACTTTCAAGTGGAACTGTCACTTGATAAAAGTAATGGGAATTAAGGTCATAATGTGAAGGCTAGTACCCATAGTATACGCTCTCCCTATCAATAGATTCTGGGAACCAAACGCGACTTCAGCAACCCAGTTGCTAGGCCGTGTAATCCACATTTAAGTTATATGATCATGTATACCCGATTTAACTCACCTTTTGTTTAGAACAACGAGTTAGTGATTCATTGGTATAATTAGAACCTGTAGTTGTTCCATGTTATAGTATCTTAGTATGTTCTTTCTGTTATAGTATCTTTGTATGAACTGAACCCCTAAACTATACCCCTTATAGTTTACTAATATTTTACTTGAACTGTTATTGAAAAGACTCATTTATCTACTAAGTTATGTTTGTACTTTAAAAACAGAGTTTTGTTAAACTTAAAGCAACATAACTTTAAAAGAGTTTTTGAAATGTTTTGATCACTTATAAAAGACATAAGCAATCTTTTGAAAGATGTTTATAACAAACATTTACACAATTATCATTGTGTTCAACTTATATTCCCCCTCTTAAAGCATTTAAAAAAGTTAAAAGATTCATTACGGGGTATGAACTCACCTGATGTGGGTGATTCAAACGAATACACGCATAAGGATGAGAAGTTCCATGAATGAAGTCCCAAGAAACAATGAGTCCTAAATAACATATATGGCATATATTGGCATGAATATAGTGTTTATAAGCAACTATCATGCAAGGAAACACTCCAAGGGACTAAGGGACACTTGGAATGGAGTGTAGAATCACATGTGATTGATTAAGGGGTGTTCACGACCACCATACGGAGTTTACGGCCGTAAACTCATGGTAAAAGGTGCATAAGAGGGTGTTTGAAGGCTAGGGAAACTTGTGGGACCATTGCTCTACACAAGGATGAGAATGACCAACATAATGGAAGGCTTTTGATGAGTTTATGGCCAAGCAAGGATTTAGCGGCCGTAAACTCATGGACATTATGCAAATGAGAGTGGTCTAATGTCCTATTTTCATCATGGAAAGGTTCAAGGTCTAAGGCTTGGTTATTAGAAGAGTTTAAGGTCCAAACATGCAACAACATGGAGTTTACGGCCAAGAAGAGTCTTAGGCCGTAAACTCATGATGTTCTTGGGAAATGGATGTTTCAATGGTGTAAAGCAAGGCTTACTAATAGATATGAAGTATATTGAAAGGATACTTATGATTTGGAAGCTACTAGGGTTGATTTCGGGCCAAAGAACAAGTGTATGTTCTTGGTGTTCTTGGTGATCTAACAAAATGGAATGATTTCATGGATGAAATCATGGAATGATACTAGTTAATGAAGGATATCAACTAATCAAAGGCTAGAACAATTACATATATGAAGATCTAGATGAAGAACCCGATGATACTTGAGAGAGTTTGAAGGATTTCGGCCAAGGAAGTGAAAAGAGTTGAAAAATGGCTAAGTGTTACTTATATAGGGGTGAGTTTATGGCCACCTTGAGTTTATGGCCGTAAACTCTTGGTGTCTTGGCTGTAAACTCCTCTTGAATGGGTTTACGGTTTGATCTTTGTACTGTGGCTCTAGAAGATACTTCCAAACACTCATTCCTTGAATGTATTGGGCTCAGAACACTCAAACAGACTCTAACCAGGGTTAAGTGATAGCAGAAACGAGTCTGACACTCGGTTAAGTCGATTGACTGAGCTTTCAAAGAAAAAAAATTTCAGGTTGTCACAGTTATAGCCCAACTTGGGAGCCGAAGGACGAGATGAGGGAGCACTACCCAGACCTAGAGGTGTGTGCGGTGCAGTTAAAGTCAAAACCACAAACCACACCGCAAATGCGGTTTGAGTTTTTTTGAAACCGCAAACCGCACCACAAAAGTTAAAAACTGCGTTATTCGGTGCGGGTTTATGAGGGTGGTTTGTGCGGTTTAAGTGCGGTTTTGCGGTTTGATGAGTTGCTACATTTTATAACTTTTGAAAAATCTAAAAAAACCTTTTGAACTTTTGAGATATAAAACTAGAAACTAGAAATGTTTTGCAAAAAACTCAAAAACAAGTTGCTTTCTAGAATACGTTTGTTAATTAATTCCTATTGTATGACTATATTCAATAATTTTAGGCTAATTAACATTTCCATTTTTATTCATACCAACATTCTAACTGTTACGAATTTGTTGTAACATCCGGATTCCCAGGTACCCTATGATAAGTATTTATATTGAATTTGTGAGAGGGACTCGGCGAGTAGGCGCTCAAACTCGCCGAGTGGGATCGCGCATCCTTTGGTTTAATTTAATGAGGGACTCGACGAGTCCTTGAGTGGACTCGGCGAGTCCACGCTGTTTAATGAAACCCTAATTTATTGGGTTTGGGACCTATTTAAGGACCCTTATAGCCACCATTTGCGGCTACCAGACCCTTGAGAGAAACCCTAGAAGTGCTTGAACGTTGTGTGAAGGAAGAAGCCATTATTTGACCTTTGTGGGTTAATTTGTGCAAGAAAAAGGTGGTTCCAGCTTAGAGGAGGCCAAGGAGGTTTCATATATGTGGATTTCAAGCAAAGGACACCATCCTTGAGGTATCTTATCGATCCTTTTCTGTTTTGTTAAAGATGCCATGGATCTAGGGTTTTCTATACCCTTTATTGGGTTGATTTATTGGGAATATGGTCTATTATCATGTTTAGACTTCAGATATGGACCCATAGTGGTCGATAGGATGTTATTCATCTTGCTTTATGTTGAGTTATGGAAGAAATGGACTTAGGATGTTGTATTTGAGGTTATTTCTTCAAGTAGAGTTATTTGGACATTACATGAGTATCAAGATCGAACCTTTACGTGTTTATTGAGCTTAGGAAGGTCAGATCTATGGATTAGAGGAACAAATTTGACCTCAGAAGGCCATTTGAGCTTGAGCATGGCGGAAACTCGCCGAGTTCATAAGTGGGTTGACGAGTCGAGTCGGGGTTGCCCCGTGATTCGTGACGGGTGTCACTCGTCGAGTGGAATGATGAATCGACGAGTCAAGAGAGGATGAAAGGATTCAGAAAAACAACATGGACTCGTCGAGTCGCCCATGTGCACTTGACGAGTCAGGTCAAAGTTTGACCGTTGACTTTCGTTGACTTTAGGATTCTGGTCAAGACTGATTCAGGAGAGTTTAGGGAAGGGTAGAATGGCCTTCTACCCAGTCTGTAGAGATGAGATCATGAGAGTGTATTGATCGGGAATGTTATTTGAATAATAGGAGGAGGCTAAGTCGGGACGTTGAGCACGAGAGTTTATCTGACTTCACGGTGAGTCTTCTCACTATACTGTACCTGGAAGGGTACCTATGTGTGACTGGAAGGTCTTGTATGCTATGATGTATGTGCTATATGTGTTTATGTGATATGTATGTGCTATGTATGTTATGTATGATAAGGACCGGAAGGTCAAGATGATATATATGTATGTGCTATGTATGTTACGTTGGCAAGGACCGGAAGGTCAAGAGGTTACGGACCGGAAGGTCGATATGGGTAGGACTGGAAAGTCTACCGGGATTTGGGACGAAAGTCCCCTGAGACACATGGATCGGAAGATCCTACAGAGTTATGGCATGGAAAGGCATATGTGGGGTATGTGGTATTTTGGGGAACTCACTAAGCATTTATTCTTACAGTTGTTGTGTGATGTGTTTCAGGTACTAGCGAGGATCGCGGGAAGGCGCCGGCATGATTCGTACACACTCTTGGAGTTTATGATATTGAGATCTTGGGACATATTTTGTTATGTTACAGTGGACACATTATGTTTTTATGATTATCGTGTGAACGGAAGTATGTTTTAAAATGAAAAATTGTTTTGTAAAATTCACGTCGTTACAAGTTGGTATCAGAGCCTTGGTTTGAGGGATTCGGGTGCATCTTCGGATGAATCTGAACTCAAACTGAGGAATTGAGAATGTTTTTCAAAAAATAAACAATTTTTCTAAAAAGTGTAAAAGATTTTGAGAAAGGCAGAAGGAAGCAGTGTGTACGATCACCCAGCGCCTGAACGGTGATTTCCCAAAATACCCTTACATTATGTGTTACGAGATATGTTATGATATGATATGCATGCTAGAGTTGGCTAGGTATTCATATTAGGACTAGAGTGGCCTGATTTTGTGATGCCTTAGCCTAGGAAGGATTTTGCTGCTATGTGATGCTTGAGAGCGAGTAGGTAGCAGTGAGGGGCTGATAAGAGGTCTACCGAAGGGTAGCCTATGCCAGTGAGATATAGAGTAGTTGTGATCTGGGATCCAAGGAGGAGGACTTAGGGTGAATACTGATGCGGTGTAGATGGTAGTATAAGGGCCCGTACTACTGAAGACACCAAAGCAATGCGCACCCTAAGTAAGAATCCTTGGGTACCAAGGAACAAGTGGGGTCAATTTATCGAGTGCGAGTTTGCTCGAGCAAGTCTCTGATATTTCTATGTTATAATTCAGAGACATCATGGTTGGGACACGCCATAGGCCTGAGTCGAGTGGCGTGAGTGACGAGGAGCTTCGTCAGATGATCCACGATGAGGTGGCGGCGGCGGCGATCAGGGCCGAGATTCCAGAGATGTTTGGGTCTATCAAGACCACACTGATTGAGACTTTCGATGATCGGTATGCTGCGGTGACTGAGGTTGCTGCTGCAGCTACTGCAGCTGTGGCTGCTGCCAGACCTCAGGGAGGTGACTCACTATTGCTTCGAGAGTTCAGAAACACGAAGCTACCAGAGTTTGATGGGACGCAGGATCCGATCGCTGTGATGAGATGGATTGCTGATATCGAGGGATGATTCTATACGTGTTCATGTCCGGAGCATCTGAGGGTACGGTTCGTGTTGAACCAGCTCCACTTGGGAGCTAAGGATTGGTGGAAGTTCGTGACGACGAGCTTCACCTCTTGTAGAGATTTCAGCGGTGACCTCGGAGAGGTTCACCACCATGTTCAGAGATGAGTATGTTCCCCCGGTGGAGAGGGAACGGTTGGTTCAGGAGTTCTTGACCCTCAAGCAGGGTACTGATTCGGTTACTGTGGTTACCAGGAAGTTTCATGAGAGGGCGATGTTCTGCCCTGAGCAGGTGTCTTCTGAGCAGGCACGTATGAGCCGGTATTTGGGCGTTCTGAGGAGAGACATTTGGGAGTTCGTGTCGAACTCGACGTACCGGACATTTTTTGAGCTCCAAGCAAATGCCCGGAAGAGGGAGATTGAGTTGGAGACTCAGGCCAGGGAGGAGGCCGAGTCTCAGAGGATGGATCGGCAGCCAGCACAATCTCAACCTGCAGCCAAGCAGACCAAGTCCGCTGATACGAGATCTGGAGGCCAGAAGGGCCGCACTTGTGGGAAGTGCGGCAAGGGACATGATGGGTTCTGTCGATCGGGTGCTTGCTACAAATGTGGCAAGGAGGGGCATATCGCCAAGGATTTCCCCCAAGGGATTTATGGTTTGCTTTCATTGCAACCAGACAGGCCATCGGAAGGCCGAGTGCCTGCAGTTACATCAAGGATTAGCACAGGGATCTGCACCTACTGCTAGGGTTACCGAGGTTCGGCCAGTAAAGGCCGAGGCACCACAAGCTCACGGGAAAGCTTTCCAGTTGACAGCGGAGGAGGTCCGCGCAACGCCCGATGTTGTGGCTGGTATGTATTCTTTATTTATTTATGTTGATTTGAGATATTGTGCTTATATGATGATATGTGTAGGTACTTTTCTTGTGAGTTCTGTACCTGCCTTAGTGTTATTTGACTCGGGTGCGAGTCGATCGTTTGTGTCGATAGCGTTTAGTCGGCACATCAGCAGCAGACGAGAGGCGTTGAGTCGACCTCTGCGAGTTTCCATAGCTGACGAGCGAGCAGTGTTTGCTATGGAGGTGATACGAGGATGTGTGCTTGAGATCTTCGGTGTTGAGTTCCCGATAGATCTGGTCCCGATAGCAATGGGGGATGTGTGTGTCATAGTGGGCATGGATTGGTTGAGCCGATTTGGGGTTGTGATAGACTGCGAGCGGCAGTTGGTGACAATACGAGACCCTAGTGGGGGAGTATTTACGGTGTACGGTGAGGGTACCCGATGTAGGTCGGCGTCCTGTTCGGCTGCCAGAGCGAGACAGAGTTTACAGCAGGGCTGCAGTGGGTTTGTAGCCTATGTGATAGACACACGAGAGGCCGCTGGGAGGCCCAGTTCGATTGATGACGTTGAGATAGTGCGTGAGTTCCCGGATGTTTTTCCTGAGGAGTTGTCGGGTTTGCCTCCCGAGAAGCAGGTAAAGTTCCGCATCGATTTGGTTTTGGGGGCAGCGCCTATCGCCAAGGCGCCTTATCGCCTTGCGCCGCTAGAGATGCAGGAGTTATCCTCGTAAATTTAGGAGTTGCTGGGGAAGGGGTTTATTAGACCAAGTAGTTCCCCTTGGGGAGCACCGATCCTTTTTGTCAAGAAAAAGGATGGTTCACACCGGATGTGCATTGATTACCGGGAGTTGAACAAGCTAACAGTCAAGAACCGTTACCCCTTACCGAGGATCGATGATTTGTTCGATCAACTGCAGGGAGCGTCTTGGTTTTCCAAGATTGATCTGAGGTCGGGATATCATCAGATGAGGATGCGTGATGAGGATATCTAGAAGACGACGTTCATGACTCGTTATGGGCATTACGAGTTCGTGGTGATGCCTTTCATGCTCACCAATGCACCGGCGGTGTTCATGGATCTCATGAACAGGGTGTGCAGGTCAATGTTAGATCGTTCGGTGATTGTGTTCATTGATGATATATTGGTGTATTCGAGATCCAGAGAGCAGCATGAGGAGCATTTGAGGGAGATCCTCGGAGTTCTGAGATCGGAGAGGCTTTATGCCAAATTCTCCAAGTGCGAGTTCTGGTTACGGGAGGTCCACTTCTTGGGGCATCTTGTCAACCAGAATGGGATTTTGGTCGATCCGGCCAAGATCGAGGCGGTCATGAGGTGGGAGGTGCCGAGATCGCCCGCCGAGATCAAGAGATTTCTAGGATTGGCCGGCTATTATCGAAGATTTATCAGGGATTTCTCCAAGATCGCCGTGCCACTCACCAGGTTGACCCGGAAGGGTGTTGTTTTTTTCATGGGGTCTGGAGCAGCAGACCTTGTTTGAGACACTTTGCTAGAAGTTATGCGAAACCCCTGTGTTAGCCCTCCCGGAAGGTATGGAGGATTTTGTAGTGTATTATGACGCATCGATATCGGGGTTGGGTGCGGTGCTTATGCAGAGAGGGCATGTGGTAGCATATGCATCGAGACAGTTGATGCCTCATGAGACGAGGTATCCCACCCATGATCTGGAGTTGGGGCAGTGGTGTTCGCCCTCAAGATATGGCGTCATTATTTGTATGGGGTTCGGTGTACCATATACACGGACCATAAGAGTTTAAAGTATTTGATAAATCAGCCCAACCTGAATATGCGCCAGAGGAGATGGTTGGATGTGGTAAAGGATTACGATTGTGAGATCCTGTACCACCCGAGCAAAGCTAATGTTGTAGCTGATGCGCTGAGTCATAGGGCGGAGAGTGCCCCGATTCGATACATTTGTATGCGACTGACAGTGATGACTCCGGTGTTGGACACCATTCGGGAGGCCCAAGCATAGGTCGTGATACCGAAGAACCGAAATAGGGAGTGGGTGATCGAGCAGGTGTCCGAGTTTGTTACCAATAGTCGAGGGCTGATGACCTTTCAAGGTCGGATTTGGGTGTCGTATGCAGGCAGGGCACGTACCATTCTGAAGGAGGAGGCGCATAGATCGAGATTCTCGATCCATCCTAGGGCCACAAAGATGTATTTGGACCTGAAGAAAGATTATTGGTGGCCCTGTATGAAGAGGGATGTCGCGTGGTTTGTCGAGAGGTGCTTGACCTGTCGCAAGGTTAAGGCCGAGCACCAGCATCCACATGGCAAGTTGCAGCCGCTTGAGGTTCCCCAGTGGAAGTGGGAACATATTTCCATGGAATTCATCACCAAATTGCCAAGAACCACAAGGGGTGTCGATGCAATTTGGGTGATCGTCGACCGGCTGATGAACAGCGCACATTTTCTTGCTATCAGTGAGAGCTCTTCTGCTGAGAGGTTGGCAAAGTTGTATGTGAAGGAGGTGGTATCGCGTCATGGAGTACCAATATCGATTGTGTCAGATCGAGATGTACGTTTCACTTCCAGGTTCTGGAAGAAGTTCCACGAGGAGTTGGGTACGAGATTGCATTTCAGTACCGCCTACCACCCCCAGACGGACGGACAAAGTGAGCGGACGATTCAGATGCTCGAGGACATGCTCCGAGCATGTGTGTTGGACTTCGGAGGAAGTTGGGACACGTATCTGCCGTTGGCTGAGTTTTTGTACAACAATAGCCACCATTCTAGTATTGGTATTCCTCCCTTCGAGTTGTTGTATGGGAGGAGGTGTTAGACTCCCATTTGCTGGGGAGAGGTAGGGCACCGTGTGATGGGTAGCACTGAGATAATACTCCAGACGGCAGAGCAGATACAACGGGTTAGACAGAGGTTACTGACGGCTCAAAGTCATCAGAAGAGTTATGCGGATCGGCGACGATCCGAGCTGGAGTTCCAGGTGGGGGACTTCGTACTCCTGAAAGTATTTCCTTGGAAAGGAGTGATCCGATTCAGGAAGAGGGGAAAGATGGGGCCCCGGTACATCGGTCTATTCAGGGTGACCGCGAGGGTGGGCAAGGTAGCATATCGGATAGAGCTACCTGCAGAGTTGAGCCAGATTCATGATACCTTCCACGTATCTCAGTTGAGGAAGTGTATAGCCGACGAGTCGGCAGTGGTACCGCTAGAGGATATTCAGGTGGATGCGAGCTTGAATTATGCGGAAAGGCCAATCGCGATTCGGGATCAGAAGATCAAAGTTCTATGGAACAAGAAGGCGTCACTAGTGCAGGTCCAGTGGCAACATCGGAAGGGTTCCGAGCTGACCTGGGAGCCGGAGTTGGAGATGCGGGAGCAGCATCTAGAGTTATTCGTCGAGCAGGACTTCGAGGGCGAAGCCTGATTCTAGTGGGGGAGAATTGTAACATCCGGATTCCCAGGTACCCTATGATAAGTATTTATATTGAATTTGTGAGAGGGACTCGACGAGTAGGCGATCAGACTCGCCGAGTGGGATCGCGCATCCTTTGGTCTGATTTAATGAGGGACTCGACGAGTCCATGAGTGGACTCGGCGAGTCCACGCTGTTTAATGAAACCCTAATTTATTGGGTTTGGGACCTATTTAAGGACCCTTATAGCCACCATTTGCGGCTACCAAACCCTTGAGAGAAACCCTAGAAGTGCTTGAGTGTTGTGTGAAGGAAGAAGCCATTATTTGACCTTTGTGGGTTAATTTGTGCAAGAAGAAGGTGGTTCCAGCTTAGAGGAGGCCAAGGAGGTTTCATATATGTGGATTTCAAGCAAAGGAAACCATCCTTGAGGTAGCTTATCAATCCTTTTCTGTTCTGTTAAAGAATCCATGGATCTAGGGTTTTCTATACCCTTTATTAGGTTGATTTGTTGGAAATATGGTCTCTTATCATGTTTAGACTTCAGATCTGGACCCACAGTGGTCCAGAGGATGTTATCCATCTTGCTTTATGTTGAGTTATGGAAGAAATGGACTTAGGATGTTGTATTTGGGGTTATTTCTTCAAGTAGAGTTATTTGGACATTGCATGAGTATCAAGATCGAACCTGTACGTGTTTATTGAGCTTAGGAAGGTCAGATGTATGGATTAGAGGAACATATCTGACCTCGGAAGGCCATTTGAGTTTGAGCATGGTGGAAACTCGCTGAGTTCATAAGTGGACTCGACGAGTCGAGTCGGGGTTTCCCCGCGATTTGTGACAGGTGTAACCCGTCGAGTGGAATGATGAATTGACGAGTCAAGAGAGGCTGAAAGGATTCATAAAAACTGCATGGACTCACTGAGTCGCCCATGTGCACTTGACGAGTCAGGTCAAAGTTTGACCGTTGACTTTCGTTGACTTTAGGATTATGGTCAAGACTGATTCAGGAGAGTTTAGGGAAGGGTAAAATGGCCTTCTACCCAGTCTGTAGAGATGAGAGCATGAGAGTGTATTGATCGGGAATGTTATTTGAATAATAGGAGGAGGCTAAGTCGGGACGTTGAGCACGAGAGTTTATCCGACTTCATTGAGGTGAGTCTTCTCACTATACTGTACCTAGAAGGGTACCTATGTGTGACTGGAAGGTCTTGTATGCTATGATGTATGTGCTATATGCGGTTATGTGATATGTATGTGCTATGTGTGTTATGTATGATAAGGACCGAAAGGTCAAGATGATATATATGTATGTGCTATGTATGTTACGTTGGTAAGGACCGGAAGTTCAAGAGGTTACGGACTGGAAGGTCGATATGGGTAGGACCAGAAAGTCTACCGGGATTTGGGACGGAAGTCCCCTGAGACACATGGATCGGAAGATCCTATAGAGTTATGGCCTGGAAAGGCATATGTGGGGTATGTTGTATTTTGGGGAACTCACTAAGCATTTATGCTTACAGTTGTTGTGTGATGTGTTTCAGGTACTAGCGAGGATCGTGGGAAGGCGCTGACATGATTCGTACACACTCATGGAGTTTATGGTATTGAGATCTTGGGACATGTTTTGTTATGTTACAGTGGACACATTATATTTTTATGATTATCGTGTGAATGAAAATATGTTTTAAAATGAAAAATTGTTTTGTAAAATTCACGTCGTTACATTTGTAATCAGATAATTATTACTATTTTATTAATCCTAGTGATGAAACAATACCATTTCTTATATATATATATATATATATATATATATATATATATATATATATATATATATATATATATATATATATATATATATATATATATATGCGGTGCGGTTTAAACCGCGACTTTAAATCTGAAAACCGCAAACCACACCGCATAGTGCGGTTTAGCGATATAACAAACCGCAAACCACACCGCAAAAGTTCTAAACCGCATTATGCAGTGTGGTGTGGTGCGGTGCGGGCGGTTTATGTATTTTGTGCGGTTTGGTGCACACCCCTACCCAGAGCTATTTCCAGATGCGACAAACTTCAAGGATGAAGTCTCAATAAGTGGGGGAGATTTGTAACGCCCAGTTCTTGGTATGTATTTTAAATACGATTTATTCATTTTGTTCATGAACTCGACGAATTGGAGGCCCTAAACTCGTCGAGTAGGAATGGAAATTGGGACACAAGATTTAAAGTCTACTTGAGGAGTTGAGAGCCTCAACTCGATGAGTAGGGCTGCCAGAATGAAACTCTAATTTTTAGGGTTTAGCACCCTATTTAAACACTGTAACCCCAAAGGATGGCCTCATTTACAACCTCCATCGTCCCAAACCCTAGCCACGAAATCTAATATGTTTTTGGAGAGTTTTGAGTCATTTTGTGAATTCTTTGTGATTTTGAAGCTTCAGAAGGAAGGAGAAGCTTGGGGATTCAAGAGGAAGCTAGTAAATGTCACAACTGGAAATTTAGCCAGGAAGTCCTACGATCATGTAAATATCATCCATGATGATACTTGTAGTTCTGACATGATATTTTACACTATATTCATTCTATGACAACACACACTTAGTCAAGATTTACAATTGAAATTCAAAACTCGATACAAAACGAATTATGAAATAAATTGGGAGTTAAAAACCCTAAAAATCCATGTTCAAGTTCTATATGGATTAAGATTTCCTTATTGGGCCTAACAGACCAATAAGCATTCAATTCGACTACTTTTGGCTTAGAAACCCTATTTGGATTCTAAATGGACCCAATTCATAAATCCATAACATTTTGGACCATGTGGGCCTAGAATGATTCATTCTAACCCTAATGGGCCTTATTGGGCCATAAATGAATTAATTAGCCCTAATAGGCCATAAACACATTCCTTTATACCATATTAGGATGTGAACCTTCCTAAGGGCCCAATGGGCCGAAAATTTATTTTTGGGCTTCATAAATTCGAACAAGCCAAGTGAAGGCCCAAATTTCTTCATCCTCTTTCCTCCTAGCCCCATTCTCGGCCCATTAAGTAGTTAAACAAAAAAGGAGGAAAAAGAGGAAAAATGAAGAAAATTTGAGCTCTAGAGTATTATGTGGTAGTGGTAGGGGTGAAATAGTCATTGGTTACCAGTTGAAAAAGACCGAAGCGGTAGGCCAACACCCAGATATGCTAGGCATTTACCATTTGAAAGAGACCGAAGGGGTAGGCCAACACCTAGATATTCTAGGCATTTACCATTTGAAAGAGACCGAAGGGGTAGGCCAACACCCAGATATGCTAGGCAGTTACTGGTTGAAAGAGACCAAAGGGGTAGGCCAACACCCAGATATGCTAGGCAGTATGTGTATTATATGTTATGTGGTATGATGAAGGAACTCACTAAGCTTTGTGCTTAAGATTTTCAATTTTTGTTTTAGGTACTTCTTCTTCGAAGGGAAAGGAGTCGACACGACTGCAACACATTACACCTCTATTTTCCGCACTATAATGTTCTTGGGATTTGTACTCTGATATTATTATGACTTGTTTTCAGACATATGACTTATGGTTTTTATGATATGGGATAACTCAATGATGTTTTCAACAATCTATTTTATGAATTATTAAACTAAAAATGAAATTTTTGGTCTTGGATTTTGGGATGTTATAGAAAAATCACAATTTTTAGAGTGTCACGATGTGAGACAGGATGTCTCACGATGTGACATTCAGGATGAAGTGTATGTCCATTTTTTAGGCTCACGACGTGACACATATGAGTTCACGTCGTGAGATCAGGCTAACCCTAATTCGTGTTGCGTGCCTTATTTAACGGAAGTGTGAGGTTAGGGTTTGGAAACCCTTAGCCTCCATCACCTCCTTCACGCCCAAAAGTTCTTAGCCTCCATTAGTGACCTTAAATAGCTTATCTAGTGGGCTTTTGGCACTTTAAAGAAGAAGAAGACTCCTTGGGTGCACCCTTTTGTCAATCAAGCTCCTACCTCATCATCTTGATATGCTTTTGAACCTTTGTAAGTCATAAAGCTCCTGCCTTTATCTCCAATGCATGCTAGATCTAAGATTTATGGTTTCTTTTTCATGTATCAGTTGGGTAGCATGCATAGGATCCATAAAGTTAGCAAGTTTATGGATCGTTAAGGCATTTCCAATTAGTATGAGTTCAAATCTAAAGTTTGGTGTTGGTTTTTTACTTCAAACATGAGTCTTGATCCTATTATCTTCTTATTGACCTAGTTGGTGTTCAAGTCATGCATTGGAAATGCATGACTGTAAAGCTTCGATTTTTATGGTCCTTAGGGTTGGGGAGACCCTTTGGAAATCTCAATGAAAGGATTAAGCGATTAAGAGCTTAATGTTCAAAGTTGTCTAGAGTGGATCTCACGACGTGAGCAATAGCATGTCACATCGTGAGATGTGGTATTCGTGATTGTTTTATTATTTTCTAGTCACGACATGAACTATGGGTGGTCACGACGTGACCATTGGCTGGAGTTGACCATGATTGACTTTTTGACCTCGGTTGACATTAGGTCAAGCTAAGGTATAAAGGAACTAGACTGATAGGGTATGACTTTGTTGCTGTTAGCTGACTGGTTGCTTCTGTCTACCCTGTATGTGAGTGTTGTTGTATTCCTAGCCGTTATTTGCGAGGATAGTCATCTCACTATACTTGTTAAGGAACTGGAAAGGATTATGATATTATTTCGAGTTTTTCTATACTTTTGTACATGGGGCAGTGGGGGTACTGCAACATCCCAAAAAAATTGTTTATATATAAAACAAATTATCAGTAAACCAACTTTATGTTATTGCACCCCCAACTAAATGGTTTGTACCATCTTTTTAATGTCTTGGATAGAATAACTACATAAAATATATATTTTCCTGTTGCCAAAGCAAGTGTAGAGAGAAAAAGTTGTAGAATACCACGGATGATCAAATTTTAAATGATTGTTTAGTCATTTTTCTTGAGAAATATGTGTTTCTACAAGTTCTTGATGACAATGTCATTGATCAATTTCAAGACATAACGACTAGGCAGATTCAATTGTAACTATTGCTCAAATTATGTGTGTGTGTGTGTGTCTATATATATATATATATATATATATATATATATATATATATATATATATATATATATATATATATATAGAGAGAGAGAGAGAGAGAGAGAGAGAGAGTTTATAATGCGGACAGACAATTATTGTGCGGACGTGTGGTCAGTGCTATTCTATGAGAGTTATTAAGATAATAAGTTGTTTAGTAATGCGAATACGTTCAACCTCATACAACTACCGTCATTTTCATGCATTCTCACTAATTCTTATTCATTTTTGCTCTAACACATCGTTTTTCACTCATTTTCATTCTTACAGAATACAACTCAATAAACATTCTGATAGAATGAGAATAATAATAAAAAGTCTATAATAACCTTATAGACAATTTAATTAGTGAGAATGTGTGATAACGACAATAGTTATGTAAGATTGAACATATTGATATTATCAAAGAACATATTTTCTTTATCATTCTTACATAATAACACTGTCCACACGTCCGCACAATAGATGACAATCCACATTTGAACCTAGCTCTCCATATATATATATATATATATATATATATATATATATATATATATATATATATATATATATATATGATTTACGACTTTAAATATTAATAAACTCTTTGCTTTTACTATTTTGAAACTTGAAAATTTTTGTACCCTTGTATAAATTTTTGCTACACCACTGACTACCTTGCTGCACAGCCTTCTTTAAGAGTTAAACATGACAATTCGCTCAACTACTATTGTCTATTTCAATAACATCATTACAATCTATATGACATTTAACTCAGTCCAACACTAACTGGCAAAACATATTGAGCTCGATATCCAATTACATGTGACAAAGTTGGGATCGGTCTTGTTATTCTATGTTCCATCACAATACCACTTCACCAACATCTTTGTAAAAAAGTTAGCTTTCACCATGTTTTTTGAGTTTCTTGTTTGAGTATCTAGTCATCTCTCTTTCAAACTATGGTGGCATATTGTTATCTATCCATGTTTAGCTCTCAACCCATGTATTTCTTATACTATAGTATATCAATGTTTACAACTGCAAATATTATGCGTAGTATAGGGTCGGTCCTGAGTTATCTTAGGCCCGGTGCAAACATAAAAAAAAGCCCCATAAAAGTAAGTTTATATAAAAAATTTATATATATATATATATATATATATATATATATATATATATATATATATATATATATATATATATAAGTTTAACACCAAAACCCCCTAAAAATAAGTTTTGTATAAAACAAATTATATATATATATATATATATATATATATATATATATATATATATATATATATGGTTAGGATTAAATATGAATTACAATTATTGTGTGAATGTATGACCATTTCTTGTCCATTTGATTTAAAAAAAGGAATGGATGTGATTTGAGGGTACATAGGATAGCATGTACTATATAATTACACTTATTTAATTATAATTCTATTTTAGTCTATTAACTTATATTTAAAAAGGAAAGATTACTAATTAATTGCATAATTTAATGAGTTTTTTATTAAATACTTAGTTATATTATTTTACAAAAGTAAACATGGATAATTAAACATCATTTAAAAAAACGTAAGTCCATAAAACTATTTTCATACATGGAATAGATTTCATTCTTTAAGAATGATTCATGAATATTGTATATCATATTCTTGAAGAAAATACAATATTCTTTTACGCAGCCAATGTAATAACATCAAATGAGAATTCTTGAGGAATATAAAATAATTTGGATACACACAAAATTAGTCGTGGTAAAATAAAATATATTCTTAAATGTGTTCAGTTTCACATAAAATTAATTAAATATACAATGTGTAGTAAAAATAAATATATTCTTAAAGAATGTTTTTGGTTAGACATAAAATCAATTGAACCTACTGATAAGTAGTGATAATAAATAAATTCTTTAAGAATCATCTAATCCACTACAATTAACCTCCAACATCGGAACCTTAGTCGTGTACGATTAACCTCCCAAATCGAAACCTTAATTCATATTATAATGATTTTTTTTATTAAATCAACATTCATTCTTTAAAGAATCGACATTAATTGTAAACATAAAAAAAACCTTGATTCCTCTAATTTTTGAAACAATCAACGTCAAAATCCATGGAGGTTGAAAATTTCTTTTCCCATTCTATAGTTGATTATCTCCTTTTTTTTTTTTAAATTGTTATGGTGATATTGTTATATAAGAATGACTCCGATGAATACAAAGGGTAATTTTATTAATTCCATATATAGTGCTTAGTAATTAATGAAAAATAAATAAACTAATTATAAGATTCCATAATTACTCTAGACTATTGATTGGACCAAAATTGGTGATACATTCACATAATATATATTGGTTATATATGATCCTAACTCTCTCTCTCTCTCTCTCTCTCTATATATATATATATATATATATATATATATATATATATATATATATATATATATATATATATATAAACAAAATAAACCTAAAGGTTATGATGAATTGTATGAGTAAAAACAAAAAACAAATTTGTTTAATTACTCAAAACATAAAAGTATAAAAGTTAGGAAGGTCAAACTTGTAACTAATGGAAATTGATTTATTAAATTGAATTAACTACTAAATTTGAGAGATTGATATGTAATTTCTATTTATTTAAAAAAAGAAAAAAAGTTTGATTTAATTAAAAAGTTTAATACGGCATTTATCGAACCTACATCAAACGATAAACAACAAGAATAGCGAATATTTTTTTGCCGGCTGAGTTACATTACATTTGCGTTATATTATTGAAGAAACAAATGTATATACATAGATTATAACTATATCATTTTATTAAATTCGGGCCTTATTTTTTTCCGAGGCCCTGTGCGGATGCACGCCCTTAAAACCGGTCGTGGCGTAGTATATCACAATCTTTTCATGGAAATATTGTCTTTATTATTGAAAACTTTGATTCTATGATTATATAATGATTAAGCACATAAACCTTACTTGTTTTGTCATTTTGTGTCGAGTTTAAAGATTTGGTATTGAGTAACAAGATTGCTTCGTTGCACGATCAAGGGAGAATTTGATGTTGGAGATAATGACTTAGGAGGGTAATTAGGTTTCCAGTTTGTCCGTATTAGGTTACTAAGTTTTTTTTTTGTGCGTATTAGACCAATATGGTTGTTATTACCGTTTAGAAATAGTCATTTTTACAGGTAAAACCGGTAAAAAGGACTATTTCTAAACGTTAATAACAACCATATTGGTCTAATACGCACAAAAAAAACCTTAGTGACCTAATACGGACAAACTGGAAACTAATTACCTTCCTAGGTCATTAACCCTAATTTTAAAGACATTGAGAATGTATGACCATCAACAGTAAACTAGTTCGTTTAGAACTCGCGTTGTCCCATATCGACCAGAAGAAGAACCAACGACTCCTCTATATGGCGAAACTCTTCATCTATAGTCGTCCCTTCGGGGACATCCGATAAACTTGGAACGATACAGAGAAGATTAGCATGACCCCTGCGCAAGGATGACACGCACAAATCGTGAAATGGTCAAAAAAAT